>NC_041399.2:12290054-12890054 GCF_900747795.2 Erpetoichthys calabaricus | reverse complement strand
TATGGCAATACACAAAGCCACTGTCTGTTCTAAAGTACTGCAGATTTGCAATTCCTCTGGTTCGAAAGTACGATACCTTCATTCCTTTTTCAAGTATGTTTTTCTCACGCAGTCTTGATGCTAGGAGTTCTGAAGCCTTCTTCGATAGTCCCAAATCACATGCCAAATCCGTCAACTCATGCTGATCAAATCCCTTACAAACAGAGTCCTCTTCAATTTCAAACTCTTCATCATTGTTGTCACCTAGTTCATCACCATAATCATGTTCTTCAAGAGAGGGTAGTGTAACGAAAACCAGCACTGGGATTTCATCTGAATGAGCCACTGGGTGTATAGCCGATGGTAGACTAGGATACTCTAGGTTACATTTATTTTTCTTGTTATATCCTGAAGTTTTCATTATACAAAAGTAACAGTCACTGAAATGATCTCCTGGATCTCGTCAAACCATAGGTATACCAAATGGCATCTTATCATGTGTTCCCTTTGTCCACATCTGTAAACCTTCAACACACTGTTTGCACACCTTATGAGGGGCCCAAGACTTGCTTTGATCACCAAGTTTAACTTTGAAATATGCCAAATAGGCTTGCTCTACAAATGTTCTGATGTACGCCCTTTGACTGGGAATGGTGAAACTGCCACAGATATAACAAAATGAATCAGGGTTGTTTAGGCACTTACGACGAGAAACGGCAGGACCAGACATGATCTGAAAGAAAGGAAATACGTGTGTAAGTAGAAAAATAGATTTTGCTTATTCACTATGTAGAGCTGCGCACAACCTCTGACCACACTGTCTTGCGTGTAAATGAATAGTCTATACAAATCCACGCTACAGTAATCGCACTACTATAAGCACTAGAGAAAAAACCTGACATGATAGATGAAAACTAACTGCACTTTCAGAATCAGCAGACCTATTTTAGTGTAAATAAGCTTAAAAATTGAAGTCAACAAAAAATTTGTTCAAAATTGTTACCCAGTGTTATGATGAACTGTCTACAGTAGAAAGGCCTCCTATAAAAATCCTTTTAGTTTCCTTCTTTATATAGTTTATTTCTTTCTTTATATCTTTCTTGAGCTCCTTTATGTCTTGAGCGGTGGCCATTGTAGCGATCATTACCTTCAGCTCGGACAGATCATTTCTGTCTTCGTGCTCCATGGGTGATGTAGCAAGCCCAGTTAGAGTTGATGCTCCCGACTTGTGAGAAGTAGATGAGAACACGGAAGGCAAGGCCATTTTCAGTCTCAATGAATCTTCTGGAATTGACGAGATATCATGTCCTGAATCACTTGCATTCTCGCTCTCGGCTGGAGATGAAGCAGGAGCTCCAGGTCCCAGGAGATCTGTGCTTTCACCTGCCTGTTCCAGGTCGGTCTCTGTAAGGCCATACCTTGACTTGGACTTGGACTTGATGCCTGACTAGGCTTGGATGTAGCTTTAGATTTCTTTTCTGTTTCTTTCTGAGCCCCTTTCATGCCGCTCATGTTTACATATGCTAGCATATACTGTAATAGAACCTCCTCGGGATGATAAAAAAATAAGAGAAAAAATAACACCGCTGCTAATGGAGTTCTGCTTCCAACGTAACAGACGAGACCAACCAAAACCCTATTAGAAATATAAATGAGTGTCACGTGTGCACACATTTTAAAAATAAACATAACCTGATTGGTGAGAAAAACATTTCCGTAGCATCATATTACACATTGACGTTCAACGCCATCATAGCGATGTCTTAAATATTTTCTGTGCTGAGTCGCGTCTTTCATAGCATTGTCCCGTTTATATGGTCTATGTGTGTCTGTGTAAATGTTGTCTCCTGGTCACAAAGGGGGAAGGAGTCAATGGGAGATTTCAATTTTTTATCTTAAATTTTCAAAAATTCTGTTTTCATTTTATTATTATGAGGTATCGGGTGTTGTTTGATGAGAGAAAAAGGCAAATTTAAAGAATTTTAGCACAAGGCTGTAACATAACAAAACATAACAAAAGTGAAGGGGTCTAAAGGGGCACTGTAAACTGTCCATCCATCCATTTATCAATTTAGAGTTCCCATGTAGTACATCCTTGAATGTTAATATATTTATATTTCAGAAAATTTGGAAAAACTATTGCCTGGCAAAACAATGAAGTCTTTAGTAAAGAGAAAATCATTTTGTCATTTTAAAATGTCTTTGGGTCAGCAGCCATGCCACCTGTGCTTCAGAACAGGCCATCCACCAGAAGCTAATTATGTTCGGGTCCGGCTAGTACTTAGATGGCAGACCATCTAAGGAAAAGACTGGGTTGCTGCTGGAAGAGGTATTGGTGAGGCCAGCAGGGGGCACTTAGCCTGTGGTGTGAATGGGAATCCCAGTGCATCAGTGCAGTGATGGGGACACATTGCTCTAAATATGGCATCGTCCTTTGGATGAAACGTAAAATGGAAGATCCCTGGGCATCATTCAAAAAGAGTAGGGTGTATCACGATGTCCTGGTTAAACTTCCTATTATGGCCTCATCCTTTCTGGTCCCTTAATTGCCACCCTGTCCCTAAATGGCTATCTGCTTCACCACATTATAGCTAATGTGTGTTAAGTGTAGTGTTTCAGTAATGGCTGCCGCTGAATCTTCCAGGTAGGTCCTACACATTGGTGGTGGTTGAAGTGGCTCCCCTCTGTCTATGTACAGTAAAGGACTTTGAGTAGCGAGGAAAGCACTAGAAAAATGTAATCAATTAATTTAATTAGAACTAATTGGGTGCTCTCTTTAACTGGCTTACTACAACTGCATGAGTGACACATATTGGATAACACTGCAGAACAGAAGCCCTCATTCGACAAAACTGGTTTTGCTATTGCTTAGCTTACTCAGCAAATGGAAAGTGTTGTGTGTTTCCAAATCTGACAAGAAATATGGAAGTCCCAGGGCTCCCTGGGAGAATTAGGTCTCTCAAATGGCATGGGCACACCTTGAGATCCCATAGTATGAGTTGGCAAGTGTGACTGGGGGAAAAGGACATTTGGACCACACTGCTAAGACTTTTGTCCCAGTAACCCGACTTTGGATAAGTGCTGGAAAATGAAGGGATGAATGAATATGGACAAAAGAAGGGAAGCAGCATATCTTCCACACATTCCTTTGATGTATTCAGTAAGCCTGTGCAGTTTGATGAAGCTCAGCTGTTAGAACGATTTCCTCCTCACCATGTTGTAACAGCTTGGCATTGTTGGCAATGACTTAAAAAAAGTGTCTCTGTGCTGTAATTAATTATGGAATGATTGGCAAAATCCCTCACATTTGGCTCATGTAATCACTATGAGCATATTTTGACTGTTTTCTTCATATTTTAATTTGCTACTTTTTCCTATATAATTATAATGATATTAGTGAAAAGAACTCACATGCAGTTTCCTAGAAACAGTAATATGAGCTCCACAAAATTAGATTAGTTGACTTAATTTAAACAGCAGTGAACTAAATACAAATAAGTTACATATTAAAATGTCCATGTGTGGACGGTGGACTCTCAGTATACCTAAGAGTTTACTCAGACTTCTTTTCCCATGGAAATAACTTTAAAAATAATATACTTTGGAACATCTCGAAAAGTTTTTTTTTTTTAAACTTCTGGTGTTTCTAAAATCTATGAGGATGTGATCCTTTGTTTTTTTTGACAAGATGTTGTGTCTGAAGCAACCCATGGCTTCCTAGAATCAAGATGCAGAGAGTCTCTGACTGGTGCTTTTACTTTAGATAGATAGATAGATAGATAGATAGATAGATAGATAGATAGATAGATAGATAGATAGATAGATAGATAGATAGATAGATAGATAGATAGATAGATAGATAGATAGATAGATAGATAGATAGATAGATAGATAGATAGATAGATAGATAGATACTTTATTAATCCCAAGGGGAGATTCACAATTGTGTTAAAACAGGTGTCCCAGCCAGGTAAGGGTGCTGGCTATCTGACACATAAGGTATGTCAAACTTGTTGATTGGTGATCATGTCACCAAACTTTGTCATTTTACATGATTGAAATTGCTGGGCATGTCAAATTTAATGACTTTGTTCTGTCTTTCGAGCACAGTTGTGCTTATCCATTTTTGTGACAATCAACAATGCGCTGCCTGATCAAAGTTTTAACACATAGGGAAGGTTCAGCTGCAGTCTCTTCCCGTTTCTTTTTCTTTTTTTAATCTTCTCCATTCTGTCATAATACCTAAAGCATGAGACATCAGACAGATGAGGGTCTCTTCTGTTTGTGATTTCTAAAACACCCATATTGCTTATTCGTCGTCACATTTAACTTCAGGATAAGCATTCATGGGTTGTCAGCGCTCAGGCAAACAGGACTCACCCCTACAACTAAACACAAAATCAATCCTTGTTGGGCGAGTAGCTGGATGTTCTTGAGTGGTCCGGCTAGAGCCTGACTTGAAAACAGTTGTCCAACCTGACGGAGAATGAGAGGATCTGCAGAAGAGAACGGCAGACAATCCCCAAACCCAGGTGTGTAAAGCTGGTCATGTCAGACCTACGAAGACACTGCTAAAGGGACTTTAAATGATTTTAACATAAGGCTGCAACATAAGTAACAAAATGGGAAAAAGATGAAAGATTCTGAACATTTCTAAAGGCTCTGTACATGGATCAATGTCAGTGAAGCACACCAGACCTATACCCCAAAAAATACCGCTTCTGTATATTTTGATAAAAGTTTCATATCAGTTTATTCTCACATTTTGAGAGATGTGATTTCAGATGACAAATTCCCTTCTTCATCTTTCAATGTTTTTAGCTCATTAACAATTTTATGGTAAAACCCCAAACTAAATCTCTCACAGTCCTTTGTTATTAATAAATTCTGTGATGTGGACTGTTTGAAGTCAGTCGATTCTTCGCTCCTCCATTGTTCTGGCGGCTCATTAACATTTGAATTGCTGGGATTCCAGGGAGGATTTCAGTGCTGGCTACATTCAGAGCAGTGTGAGCGTCAACTGGAGCGTTACTTTAGTTTAGTTATTTGCTGTACGTGTGGAAGTACAATAAAATGCATACTTGCATGGTTGCCTACAAACAAAGATAAAATGCCAGAAAACAAATGAAATCATATTGAAATACTAGCAGCATTACAATATGATCAGACAATACAGAATTATAAACATATGCATAATTAAAATGAAACTTCCCAGCACCAGGAGCGATTTTACAAGATGCCATTCAAAAGTCTTCTTACCTGAGGAAGAAGAACTGATTTGAAATATGGAGATGTAGGATTTTATAGTAGTAGAAGTTCTAGTGTTGTAACAAGTCCAGAGTCCAGGGAAACTCTTACTTGCATATCAGACTGCTCCAGTGTCATGAAATAAAGGAAGCATTCATATAGATCACTTTGTTTTATAGAAAATAGAAAATATAAATCAGCTGATATGATATCATCCAGGGCTGAGGTGCTAAAAGTGAATGCGGACCAAGCTAACGGCCTGAACCAATTTGTTATAGATGTTCGATCCTTCCACAAACTCCATCTTCTTTCAATGACCAGTCCCACCTCCACCACCACCTATGACCATTAGTACGGGTTGACCATAACTAATGAGTAAGGGAGGAGGCTACACACAGGAAAGACTGTGGGACAAGATGGAGTCAGTCCTCGAGTTCTTAAGGCCCATGCTGACCAACTTTGTGGTATCCTCTTCTAGCTCTTCAGTTGATCAGTAAGGTTCCAGAAAGTCCTGCAGCTTGTGAAAGACCACCCAGACTCATTGCAGTTTGCCCATTGGAGAAAGACTGGCGTGGAAGAGGCAAGTATCTGTCTGCTCCTTAAGGCTTCTTCCAAGCTAGACAAAGCTGGCAGCACTGTGAGAATTATGCTTTTTGACTTCTCCAGTGCATTTAATATGATATTATGTGTCCGTGTTAAGGGGTTAACTCAGGGATATGCAGATGAATGATAGACTATCTGTCAAGAAGACAACAACTTATGAGGTTCAGCAACTGTGTGAGCAACAATGGATCAGCACAAGGAACAGTTCTGTCTCTTTTACCCTTTACTCTCTACACCTCCGACTATAAATGTGACAGCAGGTATTCACATTTATAAAACTTTACATGTATTCAAGCATGTAAATAAATGTACAGTAATCCCTCGCTATATCGCACTTCGACTTTTGCGGCTTCACTGTATCGCGGATTTTATATGTAAGCATATCTAAATATATAACGCGGATTTTTCGCTGCTTCGCGGGTTTCTGCGGACAATGGGTCTTTTTACTTCCGGTTCTTGCTTCCTCAGTTGGTTTGCCCAGTTGATTTCATACAAGAGATGCTATTGGCGAATGGCTGAGAAGCTACCCAATCAGAGCACGCAGTTAAGTTCCTGTGTGCTGCTGATTGGCTCAGCGACGGAGTGCTGCATTAACCAGGAAGTCTCATCTCACTCATTCAGCATTAACGTGCTCCTGCTACTGCTTCAGGGGCCGTGTCCAAGCACCAACAGAAGATGCAAATGATTGCAGAAAAGGTAAAAGTTTTGGATAAGTTGAAGGAAGGGAACAGCTACACCGCTGCAGGACATTACGGCATCAATGAGTCCACGATTCTTTTTATTTAACAAGGAGGAAAAGCATATAAGATCTACGGCCGCAGTGTCCTTTAACCAGGGCACAAAACAAGTTGCAAGTGGACGTGATAAGGCAGTAGTCTGGATGGAATCTGCTTTAGGGATTTGGATTGAAGACTGCCGGAAGGAGAACAACGGCGGTGCTACACAGTCGCCTGAAGAGGCTCCTTTAGAAGAGCTGTAACGCTCTCCTTTGTTGTGCAGTAAAATTAAACTCATCGTTATTGGATAAGTCGTTGTGTCATTGTTGGTGAGTAACCATAATTAATTATCTACGTATAGTACTTATTACATGTACATAGTTTAGTGTCACTGTACACACATTTTACTGTATACAATTTTTCTTGCATTATACGTATTTATTGCTGGTGGCCTGTCTGTCGTAATGGCTGTAACATATGTGATATCAGAGACGCTCGATATCTTTAAAATAATATTTAGGTTTTACTGTATATAAACAGTGTGTTTACATACGTACAAAGTTTCAACGAATCTTACCTAATATCTAAGAGAATACAAAGGGTTTATGCTGTATAATTGTGCGGGAAATGTTTATAATAGTGTGGGAGAGTTTATAAGGGCTTAAAATATATAAAAATAACCATATGAACATATGGTTTCTACTTCGCGGATTTTCACCTTTCGCGGGGGGTCCTGGAACGCAACCCCCGCGATGGAGGAGGGATTACTGTATGCCAAAAAACAGGACAAAAAAACCGTACAAAATGCGACCCAAAAGTTTTTAGATGAGTTGCTTTAAAAGAGTACTCTGCTTTACATTGTGCGGCCAACACAGTAACTACATAGTACTATGCTTCATGTAACACATGACCAGGCTTCAACGATTTTCATTCAGTGGCTACTGAAGATTATTTGACGAGTTAGAATGGCCAAATCCCAATCCACTGAGTGGTTCTTTCTTCACGATAATGTGCCATCTCATAACGCAGCAATTGTAAAGAAGTTTCTGGCGATCAGGAACGTTGCTGTTCTTCACCACCCTCCTTACTCGCCAGATCTTGCATCTGCTGACTACTTTATCTTCCCCCAGTTAAAATTTCCCTTAAAATGGTGGCATTTTCAAACAGTGGAAGAAATTCAGGGTGCAGTGACAAGGGAGCTTAACATTTCAAAAACTGCTTTCCTGAATGGCATGAAGAAGTTTAAGGAACGTGCAAACAAGAAGGAATGTATCTTGAAGAATAAAAATAAATTACGTCCATATAAGAAGTTATGTGTGTTTTACAACGGTTGTCTACAAACTTTTGGGTCTCATCTTGTATTTATGGGTGGAGTGGTGGCTCTGAGGCTAGGAACTTGCACTGGCAATCCTGTGAATGCTAAAAGTAACTCTACTTCGTTGGGCCCTTAAGCAAGGTCCTTAACTTGCAATTGCTCTGTCCTGGGTATGACATAAATCTGTATCCAACTCTGCAAGCAGGTCTTCCAACCTGCAGGGAAAAACCTGAGGGTTGGTGGCAGAACTGGCACTCCAGCCACCATAAAAAACCTCACACTGTTCCACTCCATCTGAACTAGTGTGGTGCTGAGGTGTCACCCATTGCATGGCTGCACTTAGATCCTAATCTGGGATCCTGAGTTTATTTGTCATGTAGTGGGTGCGGCAATGTGTGCTCCTAACCTCTCTCTCTTGTATTTATGTAGACCGACACCACACAAAAACTGAATGGAGGACCTCATCGGCTGGTTAATGTCTTTCAGGACAGCAGGTATTAGGGAATGAAGCTTGGCTGAGACATTCCTGAACTGTTGGCCAGTTCTCTGAGACGTGACAGTAGATAGCCAGTATAAACTGAAGAACATTCAAAAATGTTCTTCAGTGCAAATATGCAGCATTGGCCCTCTTAAAAGGGAACTGAAATACAGTCTGTAGATCATATTCAGCACTTTTAAGATTTAATATGCTTGTCACATCAATGCATCCATCCATTCATCCATTATCCAACCCGCTATATCCTAACTATAGGGTCACGGGGATCTGCTGGAGCCAATCCCAGCCCCAGCCAACACAGGGCGCAAGGCAGGAAACAAACCCCAAACAGGGCGCCAGCAAGTCAATGCACATTTTAATAATAATGACTTCATGATATGAATTATTATAAAATGTGAGTCAACAATTAGCTGTTCTGACTGCATTGTCTGTCAGCATTTCCCAGTTTCTCCAAAATTTTGCGTGCGGATGGGTCAGAGTTGCTGAAAATACAGTACCAGTGCAAATACACAGCATTGACCCTCTGAAAAGGAAACTAAAATGAAGTCTGCACACCATATTCATCACTTTTGAGGTTTGATAGGGTTATCACATAAATTCACATTATTATAATAACAACAACTTGTTTCTTCTCTACCACAAAATTACACAATGGGTTCTAACAGGGCTTGATTTTTGACTCCCAAAAAAGGGAAGAAAAAAATGGAATAAATCTAGAGAAATGCAATTTGGAGAGAGACTCCCTTCCAAGTATCTCGAGTGTGTAGTGGGTGTCAAAAAAGGGGTAAATATAACACACAAAACGGAACACAAAGTTATCCTCTTCACAAAGCCACATGGCCAATCTATTATGGCTACATCAGAAATGCAGTACAACAGTACAAACTACTTGGTTCTTGCACAGTGCTGTTCACCAAGTTCCAGCGCAGAGCCCAGTGACAACTGGCAAAGGTAAAATGCAAGAATAGATGATACCACTTAGTAAATACAGAACTAGCACATATGAGTATACACATTTGTTCAAATACACCAAAAACAAATTAACATAAATGACAAACAACATCTGTCCATCAGCTGATTGTAGCCCCACAGCCAGATTGTGGAAAACGAGTCAAACAAGACAGATACAGTCAGAGTCCTGGAAGCCTCGGCCAACAAGCCGCCTCTTCCCTATTGGCCATTCTACAGCTGAGTCAGTGCTGGGTAGGCCAATCAGACGAAAGGACCCTTCTAACTGATGATTCCAGTGCTCCTTTATCTAAGACCTTTCTATAGTCAGGCAAACAACCTAGCAGTAGAGCATTGGCACCAAGTACCACATGAGGATACCGAGAAGAGAAACAGAATAGGGGAGGGTTAGTAACAGGTGTGGCAGTTGGCTGGCGTCCATGCCCAACCGGGATGCCCCTGCATGCTATATTCAGGGGGAGCAGCCCCAGACACTGCAGTACCTCCCCCTGGACACTAGATGGCTGCCCTCCTGGGGTGGAGCAGTGCCTCAGTTTCCCACCGAGCTCCCTGGGAATTGGAGTTGGGTGCAGCCCTGTTGGGTCCAAGGGTTACTGTGTTTGGGACTCCTGAGCCCATGTGGGCAGCAAATGCATCACACCCGGAAGTGCAACTGGAACTCGGTGATCAAACACCTGGAGCACTTCTGGGTGAACTATAAAAGGAGCCAGCGACCACCACTCAGCGGCCAGAGTCGGGTGGGAGGAGGACAAAGCTTGGTGAGGAGTGGTGGTAGAAGAAGAAAGCTTGTTGTAGTGGTGCTTAGTACTGTTCTTGGGACTGTGTATCGCCTGTGGGTCACAGGGAAGATGTGTGCCCAAAGGGGAAGGAAAATAAGTTTATTTATTTTTGTACGTGCCTCCGGGCGAATCTGTGTCGGGTCGGGCGCAGTATAGTACCTTTTCTTACACAGGTTGTAAATATCTTATTACTTATATTTTAGTACCAATGGCTAACAGCAGAGATGCAGTATGCACAGCTAATCAGCAGTTCTAGTCAGGGTATGCTAAACTGAAGTCGTGAGTCTTCAACTTAAGACTGAAGGCACCTCTTAGAGTAGCAGGCAGACAATTACTGCGCGCATGAGCTGTCATTTAGCTGATTTGGCTGTATTTACCTATTTGATCAAGGATGTTGTCATTTCCCAGTTACTCTGACATATAGTGTATGGATGGGTCAGAGTTGTTCTCGAGTCCTCCAGTCAAGTTTTCTTTTGTAAATCTCCTCTTCTTATGCATATACCAGTTCTATAAATCTGACTCCTCTCAGTTAAAAAGGTGCATGAAAGGCAACTTAATGCTACAGAAATGAAGATGTGGAGATGGATGTGTCGAGTAACAGTGCTTGTTAAGATGAGGACTGAGAGAATCAGAGGTACAAGCAAAGTTGGTGAAATCTCAAAGAAAATGAAGTGGTCGGGTACGTCACAAGAAGAGAGGTAAGCAAGACGGGAGAAGAATCATGAATGTGGAGGTGAAGAGGGCGACTAAAGAGAAAGTGGTTGTACGGAGCGAAGGAGGATCTAAGGGAGAAAGGGGTATCAGGTGAGGACGTTAACATCAGGGAGTGGCGGAGGATGGTTCAAAATAACAACCCCAGATGAAAAGGGAAGAAGTAGAAGAAGATGATGTGTGTGTGCAATGAACAATTTTTAATTAGACTTTTAAGGTGCCCGTAAATGTCTCTCAAACATGACCAGGTTGTCCCACATTTAGACTCACATAAACAAAAAAATCCATCATTAAATATTAAAAATCGATCATTTAAACTTGTTATGAAGTGTAAAGGAGTCAGCATGAATTGCTGAACTCCCCACTAAAAGCATCACCATCAGGAACTTAAGCACCTAGACATTCAATTTTATTTATTGTGGCAAATTGTTTTGAAGCCTCCATTGTGTGAGGCGTTTTTTTTTTTACTGTCATTCGATTCTGATTTAATGTACCACAATGAGAGCTTCAGACAAAATAGACAAGCACTTACAGGCAAGAAAATAATGTAATTAAAATAGATAAATGCCCGCGGTGGAGAAAAGTAACAAGTGTGAAGATATGTTCAAAGATTTGTTTTAGCTGTGCTACGGAGCCTGTCGGGGACCCTTAAATGCACAATGAATAGACACCCAAGGGATAGAAAAGGCAGAATTCCCTTTAGTGTAAATTTATTGGGCTCCATAATTAGATGACAATATGTTTCCCCCCTCAGCCTCCTAAAGCAAGACGTTTTCCTTAAGGTATTGAGGATGACAGGCACAGAACGAACCCCACTGTGCGTGTTGGGAAAACAAGATCCAGCATTACATTCACTAAATCCTTTTTTCGGCTAAAACTGTTGGTACTTTTTTTCTTTATTTTCCTTTCTCTTTCTCAAGGATATTGTCTTTAGTCAAGGCCTCCCTGAAAGGCAACAGATGCCACTAACATTGCGACAGGTCTGTCTTCTGTTTCCTGCTTTTATTTTCCAAAGAAGAAGCAAGAAGAAAACTAGCCTTAAATCACTGGACTATTCTCTACTGAAGCAAATCTGTTTGCACATGCTCGAATAGCCGTGCAGAAAGGCGCTGGCCCGCTGCTTTCAGACAGAGGTCAAGCCTGCTGCTCTATTCAGTGGCCCACACTCCTCCCACATTGAGCAGCTGCATGCTGATTGCCAACAAACAAATTGAGGGGATTGAAGGCACCAGCAGGAGAACAGTGAACCTCTATTCACAGAAAAGGAGGGGAAAGTCTGAGAAGAGCACCAGCCAGAGCTGCCCACAATAAACCGTAGGATTGGATTTGATACACTCAATATTAAGACATGCTGCTGTTGAAAAGTAGGCTTTGAAGATGTAAAGAAGTTCACAGCGGTTACATTAATGGGAACAGGAAAAGCTTGGTGTAGAATTTATATTGTGATACACCTAATTATAGAGTGAAAAGGTGTGCTTTTAGAGGCAAAGAGGAGGAAAAAATTGGGAATTAGGATTAGGCAAAAGGAATGTGTGGACGGAACATGCTGACTGCTTCTCTAATCTTTGGGATAGATCTGGGCTAACCCTACAGCAACGTGAGGTTTACATTTCAGTTCAGTGCAGTTTCACATTTGGAAGCTTATGGTTTTCAGGGGATATACAAAATATAAAGAGCTACAGGGTGACACAGCGGTTACTGCATCTGCATCACAGCTGTCAGAATGCACTGCCTGCACGAAGCTTACCCCTGACACTCTGTGGGAGTTTGGGCTTCTGCAGTCCGGACCACCTCTGGTTCTCTGCAACCCTACAATGCATAAACAAGTTCATTTATATCAATTATGAATCTATTTTATTTAGGGCATGATCTATCTATCTATCTATCTATCTATCTATCTATCTATCTATCTATCTATCTATCTATCTATCTATCTATCTATCTATCTATCTATCTATCTATCAAATTTTTATTACTTCATATAACACTTATGACAGAATCATATAATTCTGTCTATTTTACATAGTAACTTTTATCTATATATTTAATTTACTTTATATTATTTTAATGACCCTATAAACCTGTAATTTTCAGATTTACATTATTCATAGTACCGTATCTTCATTCAACTTATCTGTCTGTCATCTCTCTATCCCTCAAATTTATATTATTTTATATGGAACATTACTTTATATGTAATGTATTGTGACTTTTATATATTGATATAATTTATATTAATTTAATGATGTTAAAAACCTATAAGTTATATACCTTACCTATTTTATTTTACATAGTTCATTATCTTCAATTTATTTTTCTATCTGTCCTAAATAGGTAAATTCATCAATCTATCTGTAACATTTGTATTATTTTATATAGCACCTTTACTATATCATATAGTTTAGTGAAATTTATGTGTTTATCTAATATATATATCCTATAGAAACATATCTACCTAATTTATATTATTGTATATGGTACACTGTCCTTAATCTATCTATCTATCTATCTATCTATCTATCTATCTATCTATCTATCTATCTATCTATCTATCTATCTATCCATCCATTTTCCAACCTGCCAAATCCAAACACAGGGTCACGGGGGTCTGCCGGAGCCAATCCCAGCCAACAAAGGGCACAAGGCAGGAACCAATCCCGGGCAGGGTGCCAACCCACCGCAGATCAATCTATCTATCTATCTATCTATCTATCTATCTATCTATCTATCTATCTATCTATCTATCTATCTATCTATCTATCTATCTATCTATGAGTTATATAGTGCCTTTCACATCTATCTATCTATCTATCTATCTATCTATCTATCTATCTATCTATCTATCTATCTATCTATCTATCTATCTATCTATCTATCTATCTATCTATCTATCTATCTCTTATTTTAACAAAAGTACAGTATGTGACTCTGTTGAGGATAAGTGGGATTAGAAGATGGATGAGATGGATGGATTTAGTATCTTCAGTCGGTGGATCTCTCTGTCCTATATAGTGACATTCTTCTGTCTATTTCTATTATTTCATGAAGTATTTTTACTCTGTCTATATTATACAGTGATGTTTATCTTTATTTCAGAATTATACTATATTAATAATCCTGTAAACTTATAATTTATCTTTCTAATTTATATTATTATTATTATTATTATTATTACATTATCCTAGCAAACAATGCATGTGTTTTGCAGGTTGGGAGCATTCAACTGAATAGCTGACATGGATTTCTTTTTCCATGGATGTTTTTCATATCCTTTGCTGATGTTCAGCATAGGGAACCATTGACTTTTATTCTATGATAAATAATTTCTCTTTGTTAAATAAATTCCTTATACCTATTGTGGTGGATGGCCGGGACCCATGCCCGGCTGGGACACCTCTTTCTCACTAGATCTGGGGAAGCAGCCATGGGAGCCACGCTACATCCCTCGGAAACCCTTTGTTGGCTGCCCCGCTGGGTTGCATCAGGGCCACTTTCATGGAACACCAGAGCTCATCTTGGGTTGGGCTCTGTGGCCTCCACCGGGGTGGCTGCATAGAACTGCAGTGCAGCCAGAAGTAGGAGCCTGCAGACACTACTCAGCGCACCAGAGTCGGGAGGAGGAGGATGAAGCTTCCCTGGGAGGAGTGGAAGAGTGTGATTTGGGGTGATTTTTCCTTTGTATTTTGGGACTGTGTTGTGCCTGTGGGGTTCACGGGGAAGACGTTTCCCACAGGTAAAGAAGAAATTAAAAGTTCTTTTGGTTATTTTATACGTGCCTCCGTTGTCAGTCTGTGTTGGGTCAGCACTTACCAAGCGCCAAGATCACACTATATATAGCTGGAGTCTGAAGAGCCATTGTACATAAGTTGAACCAGGATCACTGTTTTATTTTTCCCTTATCAGTTCAGACTGGAGGTGGCAGAGGGACAGCATGAAGTGTTGATGCAAGGACAGAGGTAATGGAGATTGTGGATTTTAATTACTAATGGAAAACTCTCCCACACTCTGTTTTAATGGACATTTGTTTGTGGATACATTTTAACACCACCTCAAAAGTGAATCTGTTATTGTTGTTTTTCAATAAATATGCATTATGCACTTTTTCTCACCCAGACTTGCTGTTGTGTCCTCATTTTCTCGAGCCCATCCTCAGTTATGACTATCAATGATCACAGGAATGAAAAATCAAAACAGGAGATCTCCTTAATATCTTTGTGGTTTCTCCTAGAAAGCTATGAGGTCAGATTTTTCTCATGAAACAAAACACCCCCGTATTCTTACAGGGTCTCCTCTTGACTTTCAACAGAAACGTCAGCAAAGTCACACAATGGGTTCAGATCTTCCAAGTAGTGTCTTGACATTTTTTTTTAAAGTATTTGCATTGTGTACTCAGTAATATGTGCTTAAAAGTACGGATGGTTGTTTGTGGTAATAAAACACTTTAATTATGAAACTGTCATCCTGGTGTTTGAATAATACTATTGATCTAATTTATATTGCTGTGCTCCAATTAAAGCACATTCATCCTTGAAGAAAACAGAGGCAGTGTGGCACAGTAGTTAAGACTTTGGACTTTAAACCCTGAGGTTGTGCATTCAAATCCCACCGCTGACACCAATGTGGCCACGAGAAAGACATCTGCTTGTGCTCCAGTTGGAAAACAAAAGAAATGCAACAAATTAAATGTCAAATATTGTAAGTCACCTTGGATAAAGACATCAGTCCAACGATATGTGAAACACACATGCGCCTGGGAGGCAGCTATAAGGCTCAAAAGAAGGTAATTCCATGCCAGCCCAAGGGGTGGCAGAGTGCAATAGTCCTTTCACTTTTATCCCTGCAGACCAAACACGTGAAATTCTGCCTGCCTGCCTGATGACTTAACTTCTGCCCCAATGCCATCTCTTTCGGTTCTGGGCCCAATGACGTCACTTCCCTTGACTGACCTTAAAAACTCGCCATGTTCCTCCTGTTAGCCAGTTCTGTTTTGGACTCGAATCTGTAAACAACCTTCCATCTAATTACCTATTTTTGCAGACTTATTTCAAGTATATGGGTGGCTGCCCCATATACCAAAGGCGTATTCTTGCACAAAGTAAAAGACATGGAGTCTTGAAAGAGGTTAAAATAAGACTAGAAAGGGGTTTCTCAAAATATCGCATGCTTTTCAAACCAAATTCTCAATTTTGACTCCTTTTACCTCAGTTGAATCTCCAGTCTCACTGTTGTCTAAGAACTTTAGGAGAAACATCTGTGACAAAGTTGAATCTTAAATGAAACATAAATGAGAATCTTTGTGAAGTCTCGTGAGCCATCAAAGGTCAACTTTTGAGCTGTACATTTTTCTTATGGTTGTCCAGGTAGACGGGATACGTCCATGGCTGAGGGGATCTGGAGCATTACAATGGATATGGTGGCTGGAATGACAGGTCTAAGAGATCAAGAATATTTGTTCCATTTAAAGCACAAGTCCAACTAAAACAGAACCTTTCTGGCCTCAATAAACAACAGTCCTTTATGGCAAAATTAAATAGCACCATTAATCCAGCACTCTGCTGTTTGTAAGTCGGTTCATTTTCAGAGGAACTCTGTCCAGCTCTGCTCATCTAAAAAAGTCTCCTTCCAGGCAGCCAGGCTTCTTATGTTATGAAGACTGGAAGGGGCGGGGCTAAGTGCCCTCACTGGGCGGTCTCTCTGTGCTGTGGAGAGAGAAGGAAAAAAAAATCTGTTAGTGACAGTGCCTGGTTGTCTCCACACATACCGCTTAGAATTAAGGCCAAAAAGTTCTATCTTGGTCTCATCAGACCAGAGAATCTTATTTCTCACCATCTCAGAGTCCTTCAGGTGTCTTTTAGCAAACTCCATGCGGGCTGTCATGTGTCTTGCACTGAGGTATGTGTGGAGACATCCAGGCACTGCTCATCACTTGTCCAATACAGTCCCCACAGTGAAGCATGGCGGTGGCAGCATCATGCTGTGGGGGTGTCTTTCAGCTGCAGGGACAGGACGACTGGTTGCAATCGAGGGAAAGATGAATGCGGCCAAGTACAGGGATATCCTGGACAAAAACCTTCTCCAGAGTGCTAAGGACCTCAGACTGGGCCGAAGGTTTACCTCCCAACAAGACAATGACCCTAAGCACACAGCTAAAAGAACGAAGGAGTGGCTTCACAACAACTCTGTGACTGTTCTTGAATGGCCCAGCCAGAGCCCTGACTTAAACCCAATTGAGCATCTCTGGAGAGACCTAAAAATGGCTGTCCACCAACGTTTACCATCCAACCTGACAGAACTGGAGAGGATCTGCAAGGAGGAATGGCAGAGGATCCCCAAATCCAGGTGTGAAAAACTTGTTGCATCTTTCCCAAGAAGACTCATGGCTGTATTAGCTCAAAAGGGTGCTTCTACTAAATACTGAGCAAAGGGTCTGAATACTTAGGACATGTGATATTTCAGTTTTTTTTTTTAATAAATCTGCAACAATTTCAAAAATTCTTTTTTTTGTCTGTCAATATGGGGTGCTGTGTGTACATTAATGAGGGAAAAAAATAATTTAAATGATTTTAGCAAATGGCTGCAATATGACAAAGAGTGAAAAGTTGAAGGGGGTCTGAATACTTTCCGTACCCACTGTACATACCCCGAATCTAAATAGATATGATATTAAAAGGCGATACCCCTCCGACAGTGATACGGCGGTAAGAAATCACATAGGAGAAATAACTTATCTTTCTTTAATGATGGCTTACGCGGCATAACAGACGAAGGAAGCCATGACAAAAACCCATTTTGGTAGCGGGGGCCTGATGTCTACCATTTTCGTTGCTGCGTTGGAAGGATTTTCCAGATCGGATGATGTTACTGTATCTCCCATCTGTTCATCGGCTTCAAAGGTGTGCCGGGCAATGTTCCAAAGCTTTTTACCCTTTCTTCGTGTGCAGGCCTCCACTTAGGTGAATAATACAATTCCAAACAAGGCACAAGAGGATACAATTTCATGCTGACTTTGACAGACAAAAAATAGTGTGCGTTTCCCCAGCTGTTTTTATCTGTCTTGTCTTATGCTTGGCCTAGCAGTTCTAAATGATGAGTCCGTGGGCTAAATCTGTGTCCACTGTGCATGTGAGTAGAAAGAAAAGTAGATTTATAAAATATTTTGTACAGAGGACAGTGACATATTAAACTGATGTTACACCACCCCATTTCCAAAATTGATGGGACACTGTGTAAAATGTAAAAATGAGTTTAGGTGATTTGCAAGTCATTATATTATGTACATTTCACACAGCGTCCTGACTTTTTTGAGCATAGGAATATAAATGGATCATTATTATTATTATTATTATTATTATTATTATTATTATTATTATTATTATTATTATTATTATTAATGTTATTATTATTGTAACTGTGTTTACCCAAAATTACCAAAGTTCTGCAGCTTTAGTTTGCTTCATGGGATTCTGGCAATAGCGTGACACATTGAAATGATTCCACAAACAAAATATCTTCATTCTTAAATGCTTTAGTAAAAATTCAAAGTGAAACAGTTTACATAAAAGTAGAGAAAAAGTTGGTATTGCAAAGTAAGGAAAAGTCCTCATTTAAACAAAATTCAGTTTATGGCTTTAATCTTGTTTCATTTCTTTAAGTTTGCTCATACATTTGAACTGTTTCAGAAAACCGTATGCCTATCCCATTTACAAACTCCACATGGATCTGTCAGTCCATGCTAGCAATGAGACTAAACTGACTTAATTCTTCCACTTCTTCTTTCGGCTTCTCCCGTTAGTGGTTGCCACAGCGGATCATCTTGTTCCATATTTTCCTGTCTTTGTCATCTTGCTCTGTAACACCCATCACTGTCACCACATCCATAAACCTTCTCTTAGGCCTTCCTCTTTTCCTCTTCCCTGTCAGCTCTATCCTTAACATCCTACTCCCAATATACCCCTCATCACTCCTCTGTACATGTCCAAACCAACGCAATCTCGACTCTCTGACTTTGTCTCCTAACCTGAGCTGACCCGCTAATGTCCTCATTTCTAATCCTATCCATCCTCGTCACACCCAATGCAAATCTTAGCATCTTTAACTCTGCTACCTCCAGAATTAACACACTGTATTACAGATATAGCAAGACGCTTCTATCTCATATTAACTACAAGGGGGTAAGAGGTTATACCATAATCTATAGTTGTGAAAGAAAATTATATTCTATTCAAACTAAGCAAGCACTAATATGAGTTTAACTTAAAGCATTGTCATAAGCATGACAAAAGAGCTGGAACCTGAAGTGGTGTCATTGGGGCCCAGACCGGAAGTGACATCATCAGTAGTGCCTGAATCTGAAGTGGTGTCATTGGGGCTGGGACCAGAAGTGACATCATCAGTAGGGCCGGAATCTGAAGTGGTGTCATTGGGGCCAGGACCGGAAGTGACATCATCAGTAGGGCCTGAACCCGAAGTGGTGTCATTGGGGCCAGGACCGGAAGTGACATCATCAGTAGGGCTGGAACCTGAAGTGGTGTCATTGGGGCCCGAACCAGAAGTGACATCATCAGTAGGGCCTGAACCCGAAGTGGTGTCAATGGGGCCAGGACCGGAAGTGACATCATCAGTAGGGCATGAACCTGAAGTGGTGTCACTGGGGCCGGGACCGGAAGTGACATCATCAGTAGGGCCGGAACCTGAAGTGGTGTCATTGGGCCTGGACCGGAAGTGACATCATCAGTAGGGCCTGAACCCGAAGTGGTGTCAATGGGGCCAGGACCGGAAGTGACATCATCAGTAGGGCATGAACCTGAAGTGGTGTCATTGGGGCCGGGACCGGAAGTGACATCATCAGTAGGGCATGAACCTGAAGTGGTGTCATTGGGGCCGGGACCGGAAGTGACATCATCAGTAGGGCCTGAACCCAAAGTGGTGTCATTGGGGCCAGGACCGGAAGTGACATCATCAGTAGTGCCTGAACCTGAAGTGGTGTCACTGGGGCAGGGACCGGAAGTGACATCATCAGTAGGGTCTGAACCTGAAGTTGCATCACTAAGGCCGGAACTGGAAGTGACATCATCGGGGCCAGGTGGAATTTCTTCTAACTAGTCTGCAGAGAAATGAGAGACAGAGTTACTGCACTCTGACACCCTTTGGTCGGGCATGAAATTACTCTCATCAGGCCCTTTAGCTGCCTCCCTTGTCAACTTGGACTTATAATTATTATTATTATTTTGTTTTTGGAAACAGGGTTGAAAGAGGCACATAAAGTGAATAAGAAAAGAATGTGTTGTGCAATTTGTAAGACTTTTATCCAGATAACATAGCTGTTAGTCAATTGCAAAAATGATATGCAAACTATTTTAATGTATCCAGATTTTGGAAGTATTTTCCTGTAAAGGTGTCTGGCAAATATGTATAAAACCAGATTTTACTTTATTCTCACCCAGTGGCTACATTGCAAGATTATTAGCTCTTGATTACTTTAACTGCACAATTTTGGTAAAAATTAGAAACACCTCCCGGTCCGCTTTATTGAAAGAAATATAAAAAGTCAGCACATGCGGCAGATGTCCCTGGTTTCTAACATTAGTTTATTAGGCTTTCATTACCACAGGTGACACTGCCATCTGTAATGTGCTCTGGGGCAGACACAGAGAGTGCCAGTTTTTCGTTGCCACCGGCAGATGCTCTATCACAGAGGAAGATATATGGAGGTGATGTGTGTTTGCCATGAATTCAGACACTCGAGAGGGGAAGAAAATCTGTCTGCCGTGTTCATCCTAGTCACAAAATCAATGTGAATCTGTACAAGAGGAAAGCAGTGATTACTCAAATTACCAAGCAGTCAGAGGAGACAAGAGAGCCAATCAACACAAGTGAATGTTGTTAAGTCTCTGGAGAGTTTCAATTGTTCCACTTTAACCCTTCAGATTTCATACCTGACCTTTCAGCTTTTTAAGGTAAGTGAAATTTTTATCTTAAATTAATTGGCTGGGTTTAGATGAGAGTGTTTCCACAAGGTGTTTTCGTTTTCTTTGATTGTTGAGCCGACGCTTATTGACTAAAGTCGTAGAAGTTCAACACAAATGTAAAGAACAAAAGGCCTTTCATGTTCAGTTCCCTCTGGGCATTTTCAGGCAACAATATCAGAATTCTTTGGAAACATACATGAGCATTTAAAATGGGAAAGAAAACTGTATGTTGTGGCCTGGTGCAAGAATGAGAGCTCCACTACTCAGTTTATTGACCAGAGGCCAAACAAAACACAGACAGAAGAAAATGCTGTTTGGTGAACTTCCTGTTAGGCAGGTTAAGTAAGTGAACAAAAGCAGGGTTGTTGGGCTGGATAGCCAGGGCCGTATCACTATCGGTGTCGCTCGAGCCAGGAATGACGCCTCCTTCCTTCCAGGACACTTGGGTTCTAATGGCAGCTGACCTGGAATAGATAGGGTCAGTTGCCCTCACTGGGCAGATGAGAAAGAAGGAGATGAGAGTGTTAGGGGCAGCACCCCGTCTTGTCCCGGCAGGTTATTACATACCTTGACCCAGCCAGTGAGGAGGTCCTCCAATGTCTATACATGCTAATATGTTATGGGGAAAAAATGATGAATAAACAGAAAATACAGTCAGGCCCATAAGTACATGGAACGTGACACAATTTTCATAATTTTGGCTTTGTGAGCCACCACAATGGATTTGAAATAAACAAATCATTATGTGATTGAAGTACAGATGTTCAGCTTTGATTTAAGGGATTTACCAAAAAATATCGACATGACAGCCATTTTTATAGACGAGAAAACAAAACAAACCCTTTAGAGAGATAGCAGAAACACCAGGAGTGGTCAAATCAACCGTTTGGTTCATTCTTAAAATGAAGGAACACATTGGTGAACTCAGCCACATCAGAAGGCCTAGAAATCCACAGAAGACAACTGTGCTGGATGATCGTAGAATTTTGTTCTTGGTGAAGAAGAACCCCTTCACGACATTTAGCCAAACCAAGACCACTCTCCAGGAGGTAGGCCTATGATTTCCAAAGTCTACAATCCAGAGAAGACTCCATGAAAGTAAAGACAGAGGGTTTACCACAATATGCCGACCACTGACTGATGAACCTCAAATATACTGTAGGAAGGACAAATTAGACTTGGCCAAAAAATATTTTTTAAAAGCTTGCCGAGTTCTGGAACAAGGTTCTTTGGACAAAGGAAACTACGATCATTCTTGGCATTATGGAATTTGATTGCCCATGGAAAGAGATGTCATTTCTTGGACCCGAGTCTATAAAGAAGAAGCTCCCAATTTCTGACCTGCTCTTAGAATGAGCCGAATAAAAGAGACGTGAAAGAGGTGTTAAAAGTGGAAGCCAGAGACAGCATTTTTTGTTTTTACACACTTATGTGGTGCCATTGTGCGTTTGTTTATTTGAGTTCACAAAATAAAACGGGGTTGCCGGATTGGCTACCAAACTATTCCTAGGGATGTTGTAAAGTTACTTGGACGATTACATTGCTAATCAATTTACACTTAATAACCCAGCGGTTCTCAAACTGTGGGGCACGAATGTTGCCATATGTGGCGTAATTCCGCTATTTGTAGGGAAATTTTCAACTTGTAGCGGTGTATCGGCAGCAAAAAAATCTAGGAATAAATTTTATTAGGGTTTCAAAAAAATCGTTAGGGGGGTGTGATTAAAACTGTTATGAAAACTCGGGTTGAAAATACTTAAAGGTTGAGAAACGCTGTAATAACCCATAATGACAAAATCCATCCATCCATCCATTTTCCAACCCGCTGAATCCGAACACAGGGTCACAGGGGTCTGCTGGAACCAATCCCAGCCAACACAGGGCACAAGGCAGTAACCAATCCCAGGCAGGGTAATGACAAAATGCAAACCTATTTTCAGAGAGGTTATACTGTTTGCCTGTGTGGTCGTTTGCTCTTGATTGTGTAGTGTGTGTTTCACTACGTCATCATCACAAATGAATGTTGTGAACAATACAGCAACTGTAAGGTTTTAAAAGCCATTGTCACAAATGTGCACTTGGGAGTCAACCAAAGGGACCAGAAAACGCCAACTGCATGCCAGACCAGGGGGCGGCAGGTTGTACTGCTGACCAAACACGAGAAATCCTGCCTGTATATGATTACGCTGCAAAGACGTCACTTCCTGTCCCGGCCCCAATGACATCACTTCCTGCCCCGGTCCCGAGGATGTCACTTCCTGTGACCCGCCTATAAAAGCCCCTCATCGTCCATACTTGATCCGTTCTGTTTTGGACTCTAACCTGTACACATTGTGCGCAAACTTAAGCCTTTTGCGGCCAGGGAAACTATATGGGTGGCTGCCCAAAACCTTTGTTGTGTATCCGGCTGGTTATTTCACACCATGTAGTCACCTTTCTTACCTTGCACCATTACTCCAAGTTGTAAAATGCTTAAATTGTAAGATTTATAGAAATGGTTAAGAGAATTTGTTATTCGTTGTGAGAAAATTCGGTGCTCTAGATTAACAAAATACGCTGAATTTCTCTCCTTATTGATACACGTTTCTTCTCTAATGGCTACTCACAACTTGCAGTTAATTATTATTTCCATTTTCTCATTCTGCTATGAATCACTTAGCACATCTGCTCAATGTTTATTACTTTTGTGAGATTTGAGGGATGTATATTCTTTAAGTTTGCAGCATTTCTTTCCATGCTCAGCAATAAAGTGACAGCAGTCCAAAATGAACACTTGGAATGTTCTGATCCATCTTCACACAAATGGAGAAGGTGACTGAAAGATAATTGAATTAGCGTAAGCCGTCCTGTTTGTAAAAAAATGTAACAATTCACTTCATGAGGTAGAAGTACATAATAAACAAGAATGGTTCAGTCAAATAATAAAATGCTAGATAATAAATGTTGCCCTGTGATGGACTGGCGCCCTTTCCAGGGACTGTTCCTGCCTTGAGCCCTGAGCTAGCTGGGATAGGCTCCAGCACCCCCACGATCTGAATGAAATAATAATTTTGTAAAATAATAAAATATGTGCTTCAGTTTAAATGTATAAAGTCTAAATAGTTTTAAATGTGATAAAAATTTTCATTTCTGACCTGCTGATAAAGGTCCATAGAGGGCTGATCCCTATAAAAGACCAAAAATAACCTCATATTGATAATCACTTACCTTGAAAGAGTCAGAAAATGATACCGCAAAAGCTTATGTTTCAAATCTGTCATTTTCAACCTTCTAAAAATGGTTCTTAGAGGCCCAGGACCACTGTCAATTATACGTAAATATCACAATTATTATAATATAAATCTAAAATAAGATATGGACGAAGATGATCCACTGTGGAAACCCCTAACGGGAGTAGATGAAAGAAGAAGAAGAAGAAGATAAATCTAAAGTACGCTATTACCATAATCGTGATCAGCAACCTTGAAGTAGCGCAAAATTAGCACTCTGTGTGCCTATATTACGATTTCTCATTTTTTCGAAGTTTTGTGTAAAGAAGAAAATTTGCCCCCTTGTATCCCTTTAAGGGGTTAACCACTGGGGTCAGTTGATGGGCTGAGCACAACTTCAAGTCCTTCTGATCAGTTTTGCTGAAGACACCTCATGGTTTACTCCTTTATCTTAAGGGTCCAAGTATCCCGTAGAAAATATGGTCTTCAAATGGCCTAAGAATGAGGGGTTTTTAGATCCAGAGGGACAAAAATAGGTGGGAACCCCAAAAAGCTAAACATCAAGCATAATTAAACATCAAGCAAAGTCTAACAGTATATCATATGTGGGGGAAATTCTCATACCAGTGAGTCAGGAGGCAATAGACAGATTACAAAAAAAGAAAAGTGATTTCAAAATGTTCAGAAGTAAATTTTATGAACACAGAAGTAATTATGAACAAAATGGTAGAATATGTAAAAAGCACACAAAGATATTGGATGACATTAATTTTGACATTAATGCCAAGCAAAGGTATATGAAAAAAGCAGTTAGTGTGGCAGAGTGGGCACTGGACTTTAACCCTTTGTGGAGACTGGCTCGGACACAGACAGGCAGACACGTTCATGTCACCCAACACACGTTTATTTACAATATATACATTGCCCATACTGTGCTCACAAGCCCCAAAGTCCCCAAAGTCCTGGCCACAACACAATGCCTTCTTCAGGCCGCCTCCTTGTCCTCCTTCTGACGTCATCCTACTTCCTCCCGACTCTTGTCCTTGACTGGAGGGAGGCGGCCTCTTTTATCCACACCCGGATGTGCTCCAGGTGCTCCCCGGCAATCTTCCACAGACACTCCCCAGTGTGGCGGAAGTGTCGGCTGTGTACCCGGAAGCACTCTGGGTGTCCCCTCTTCTCTTCCCCCCAGCACTTCCTGGTGTGGCGGAAGCGCTGGGGTCCAGGGTCCCCAAGGCACCAGGGCACCCCCTGGCGGTGGCCACGGGCCCCTACAGGGTAGAGCTTCCAAGCTCTGTACCCGTGGCCCCCAGTACAACCAGGGAGGGCGCCCCCTCGTGTCCTGGAGGAGGCACAAGCCCTCCTCCACTCCTCCTGGGCGTCCCGGCTGGGCATGGATGCCCGCCGGACACCACACCTTTTAACGGCTTAGAAAGGGGGTGTGGTAGTGTGGTGGAAGCGGTTCCCTGGGGAATTCGTGATGCAGTCCGTCCTTGCTTAAGTGCATAGGTGAGGAGTCGTCTGCATCCATAATTGTTCCCGGGGGCTGCTGATTGCCACAGCTGATCCACGTTCCCGTGATAAATAGAAGCGTGAGGGAAAAAAAAGAAAAGAGAGAAACGGAGGTTTCAGGAGAAGGCGGCGGGAAGTAGCGAGGAGAAAGCCGGTGTGTGAGTGAGAGGGAGACAGAGCGAGCAAGCGAGCCGACACCTAGGACAGTTGGTAGTGGCAGCTCCCGCTGAGCATTGTGAGGAGTGGGAGTGACCAGCAGAAGGATAGCTCTCCGCGGAAGACAGTGGGAGTTGGGAGGCTTGGAAGGTGGATTCCCCAATGTGAGCGTCCTGGCCACTGGGAAGCCAAATCTCTGTCTGGAGAGAACGGAACCGAAGCCAGGGATCGGGAAGCCTCCAGACCAGTCGAGCGGAGAGAAGGTCAGCTGCATGTAGGGCTGGCTCCCCTGGTGCATAGCCTGGAAGGGAGAAGCAGGAGAGTCACCAGTTAAAAAAAACGCAACTGGGCTTTGTGGTACAAAGGACAGCTTCCAGCCATTGTTTTAACCTCGTAGTTTTTAAAGGGATTGTTTTTTTTCTAATGGATTTTAACCTCCACTATTTCACTTCTGTTTTAATGGATTCTTTATTTATTAAAGATTTTTGGTAAGACACTGCACTTATTTATTTGGACACTGTTGTTTTTGTTTGCTGTTTTAATAAAAGCACTTTTGCACTTTTGCACCAAGCCCTTGCTCCATTTGTTGTGCCTCACTGCCAAGCTCATCGGTGACATTACCGACTGTGTCGGGTTCAGGGCTCCCGGAAGGACAATAGGAGCATGGAGCTATTGTCACAACCCCCTAGTAAATATATATAAATAAAATGTATTATTATTATTATTAATAATAAAAGGGGTGAACACTTATGTGATCAATTACTTTGTGCTTTGTATTTGTAATTAATTTAGACCACTATGCAGAGTTCCCTTGGACATTAAAGAGTCTTATTTTTGCTGATCAGTGTCAAAAACATTAAAACAATTAAATCCTCTTTGATTCAACATCCTGCGGTGGGCTGGCACCTGCCCGGGGGTTTGTTTCCTGCCTTGCGCCCTGTGTTGGCTGGAATTGGCTCCAGCAGACCCCCGTGACACCGTAGTTAGGATATAGCGGGTTGAATAATGGATGGATGGATGATTCAGCATCATGTCACACATGCGTGACAGAGGGTCATCTTCTAGTTTCAGTAAGTAAGTAAGTTCTGTCTCCTGCTGTGCTCTGTCACAGCATAAGGAAGCCGCCCCTTGAGGTCGCCGAGACAACAGAAGCCCCTCCCATCCTGGTCCACAGCATATAAATGGAGATCACTCCAGGAGGATGGTGTCACATATTGATGGTGACCTGGCTTTTGTGCTAAACTGAGCCAGAAACTCCCTTCAATGAAACGAATGTGCAACTGAAGGACTTGTTACTGATAAAGAACACACTTTAGAGTGCTTGAAATTTCATTCTCTTTAACTTTTTTTTTTTTTAATTAAATGGGCTTGAAGACCCATTTGACACCCCAAGCAACCTGTTTTAGTCCTGCAGCATCATTTCACCCCGCTACAATAATAACAACTGACTTTGCTCCAAGGTCCTTTTCTGACTCTCATACACCCATCGTTACCACTTTGGTGGTGGACAGGGGGTCGGCACGGGCACACTGACCGACTATGAAACAAGCTGTGTTGCGTTGTGTGTTCTGACAACTTTCTCTCATGGCCAGTATTACATTTTTCAGTAATTTGTGTTACAGTGACTCTTCTGTGGGGATCGGACCAGATGGCTTAGCCTTCACTCCCCATGCGCATTAATGAGTTTTGAGCACCGATGATCCAGATACCAGTTCACCACTTGTCCTTCCTTGGTCCACTTTTATTAGGATAACTAACCACTGCCTAATGGGGACATCCCACAGGACCTGCTGTTTTGGAGACGCTTGACCCAGTCATCTCGTTATCACAATCTGGCTCTTGTCAAAATCACTCAAATCCTTCTTCCAAGACATCACCTTCAAGAGTGGACTGATCACTTGCTTCCTGACAGGTGCTACTGTGACAAGATAATCAATGTGATTCACTTCACCTGGCATGGTTTTGACTGCGGTGGGTTGGCACCCTGCCCGGGGTTTGTTTCCTGCCTTGTGCCCTGTGTTGGCTGGGATTGGCTCCAGCAGACCCCCGTGACCCTGTAGTTAGGTTATAGCAGGTTGGATAATGGATGGATGGATGGTTTTGATGTTGGGGGTGATAGGTGCATACTCAATAATACCTTTAGCAGGTCAGGTCAGGTCAGGTCCGGTCAGGTTGAGGAGCATGCATTGGTACAGTGTGTTGCTGCACCCACCACACGATGAAACAGCTCGGGATTCTGGTTGGCAACCTGCCCAGACAGACACATGGTCCAGTCCCACCCTCCGGAAATGATGCAGTCAGGTGTTACGTGGGTGTTCCTTTGGCCTGCTCCAACAATGAGGATCCTGCGAGCCATATCACCCTTGGAAAATCGCGCCACATGGCCGTAGTGATGTAACTGACACTCCCTCACAATGCAGGTAATGTGCCACATTCGGGACTCCATGAGCAACACAAAGTCAAACCAGCGGTACCCAAGGATTCCAGTACTGAAGGAGTGCAGTCTTCATCTCAGGTTACCAGATAGCATCCATGACTAGCAACTATATAGCAAGACAGGAAGCACCAGGACCATCAATCTTTTGCTGAGATATCAGGAGCACCTTTAACATCCATCCATCCATCCATCCATCCTCTTCCGCTTATCCGAGGTCGGGTTGCGGGGGCAGCAGCTTGAGCAGAGATGCCCAGACTTCCCTCTCCCCGGCCACTTCTTCTAGCTCTTCCGGGGGAATCCCAAGGCGTTCCCACCTTTAACATTTTATCTAAAATCAAATTAGATGAGATTCAACAGGAACACTCTAAATGAAATGTTATGAAACAAGAGAGAAACTATACAGAAGTGAATGGGATTTGTATAACTAAAGAATTATTTTATTTTATTCAATCAATTAAAAGCAAATAAACAGCAGGACACAAAATGATGGGATTGATTTATTGCTTCAGGTATGATAATTCCAGTAGGGCTTACCTGAATGATATAAATAGACATTTTTATTCATTTTGTGGCTGCAAATTCCATACATTAAAAAAAAAAGGAAGATGGAAAGATACAAAGGAAAACGATGAGCATACAGTGTCCTAATGACTGGGACCCATCCAAAACATTCCTACGATATGCCTTATAACGAGCAATTGAATAAAACAGAAAGCAGCGAGCTCAGAAAGAGCAGCTAAGTTAGCATCAGACAGCTGACCCCACTCACCTGTAGCATCTGAAGAAAACCATGAAGTGGATAATTAAGATGACCTCCTGGAAGCAGAAAAAAAAAATAAGAATAACTCTAATGATACCAAAAATGAACAGACAGATGGGTGGGGGGGGGGGGGGGGGGGGGGGGTAAAATCAATTTTCTGTACCAAAAAACGAATTTTATTACAGCCAAGTCTTTCCTTGAGGTGGTAAATGAGCTGCAGACGCAGTCATAACTCAGGACGGCAGGCCTGTCTGTCGGAGGTCATTTTCAGTGGGCTTGTCACGTTTAATTAGGAGTGACACAAAGATGGCAAATTATGTAGCTAGACCACAAAGCCCGTGTAATTCATTATGTGAAGTAGTTACTTATGTGAAGAAAGACAGCAATATTTTGACAGCATTGAGGCAAGACATAAAGCGGAAGTTGTAATTTATTAATTTCACTTCTTATCTACTTTGTAACACTTGTCAATTCCAAATAAATGAAGCTGTTAATGTAATTTTTTGCAGGTTAGACGGTGGATTGAAAAAAGTATTCAGACCACTCCACTTTCAGTGCGCTTTATTGTGTGGTAGGTTTCATTATAAATGCCCATCAAATCTACACTAAATAACACATAATGACAAAGATAGAAACATGTTCTCAGAAAGGTTTGCAAATGTATTAAAAATCAAAACCTGAAAAACTCTCATTCATAGAAGTATTCAAACCCTTAATTTGTGACAAGGGCACAGTGAGGTATAATTTTACACTTGGAAGGGACTGAGTGTTACGGAAAACTGCAATTCCTTGCTATGCTTTTAGATTGAAAAGACTGCCAGAGGTAATGTGAACACAAGAAGTACTTTTATATTAAAGCAAAGTGTAACAGGAAGTTCATCATCTTGAGAAGAGCTGAGAAACAAAAAAAAAAAACTGGAAAAGAAAAAGAAGAAGCCACTGGGGAGCAGGAGACCTACAGAAGTGCATTAGAGCCACGGTGAAGAAAAAAAAAATATGGACACGGTAAAGAAAAAAAAATACATGTCGAGAATAAAGTCGACATGTTGACTTTAATCTTGACGCTTATGATGAGAATAAAGTCGTCATGTTGACATTAATCTCGACGCTTATGATGAGAATAAAGTCGTCATGTTGACACTAATCTCGACGCTTATGATGAGAATAAAGTCGTCATGTTGACACTAATCTCGATGCTTATGATGAGAATAAAGTCGTCATGTTGAATAAAGTCATCATGTTGACATTAATCTCGACGCTTATGATGAGAATAAAGTCGTCATGTTGACTTTAATCTTGACGCTTATGATGAGAATAAAGTCGTCATGTTGACATTAATCTCGACACTTATGATGAGAATAAAATCGTCATGTTGACATTAATCTCGACGCTTATGATGAGAATAAAGTCGTCATGTTGAATAAAGTCGTCATGTTGACATTAATCTCGACGCTTATGATGAGAATAAAGTCGTCATGTTGACTTTAATCTTGACGCTTATGATGAGAATAAAGTCGACATGTTGACATTAATCTCGACACTTATGATGAGAATAAAGTTGTCATGTTGACATTAATCTCGACGCTTATGATGAGAATAAAGTCGTCATGTTGAATAAAGTCGACATGTTGACATTAATCTCGACGCTTATGATGAGAATAAAGTCGTCATGTTGACATTAATCTCGACACTTATGATGAGAATAAAATCGTCATGTTGACATTAATCTCGACGCTTATGATGAGAATAAAGTCGTCATGTTGAATAAAGTCGTCATGTTGACATTAATCTCGACGCTTATGATGAGAATAAAGTCGTCATGTTGACTTTAATCTTGACGCTTATGATGAGAATAAAGTCGACATGTTGACATTAATCTCGACACTTATGATGAGAATAAAGTTGTCATGTTGACATTAATCTCGACGCTTATGATGAGAATAAAGTCGTCATGTTGACTTTAATCTTGACGCTTATGATGAGAATAAAGTTGTCATGTTGACATTAATCTCGACACTTATGATGAGAATAAAGTCGACATGTTGACATTAATCTCGACACTTATGATGAGAATAAAGTCGACATGTTGACATTAATCTCGACACTTATGATGAGAATAAAGTCGACATGTTGACATTAATCTCGACACTTATGATGAAAATAAAGTTGTCATGTTGACATTAATCTTGACGCTTATGATGAGAATAAAGTCGTCATGTTGACATTAATCTCGACACTTATGATAAGAATAAAGTCGTCATGTTGACATTAATCTCAACACTTATGATGAAAATAAAGTTGTCATGTTGACATTAATCTTGACGCTTATGATGAGAATAAAGTCGACATGTTGACATTAATCTGACACTTATGATAAGAATAAAGTCGCCATGTTGACTTTATTCTCAACATTTCCACTTTAATCTCGATACTTATGATGAGAATAAAGTCGACAGGTTGACATTAATCTCGATGCTTATGATGAGAATAAAGTCGACATGTTGACATTAATCTCGACACTTATGATGAGAATAAAGTCGTCATGTTGACATTAATCTCGACACTTATGATGAGAATAAAGTTGACATGTTGACATTAATCTCGACACTTATGATGAGAATAAAGTCGTCATGTTGACATTAATCTCGACACTTATGATAAGAATAAAGTCGATGTGTTGACATTAATCTCGACACTTATGATGAGAATAAAGTCGACATGTTGACATTAATCTTGACACTTATGATAAGAATAAAGTCGTCATGTTGACTTTATTCTCAACATTTCCACTTTAATCTCGATGCTTATGATGAGAATAAAGTCGTCATGTTGACATTAATCTCAACACTTATGATAAGAATAAAGTCGTCGTGTTGACTTTATTGTCAACATTTCCACTTTAATCTCAATGCTTATGATGAGAATAAAGTTGACATGTTGACTTTATTCTTGACATTTCCATTTTAATCTCGATGCTTATGATGAGAAAAATGTTGACATGTTGACTTTAATCTCGACGCTTATGATGAGAATAAAGTCGACATGTCTACTTTATTCTCAACATTTCCACTTTAACCTCGATGCTTATGATAAGAATAAAGTCGACATGTTGACTTTCCACTTTATTCTCATAGTTTATTTTGCCATTAAAGTACAATGTCGTAAACTAAACTAAACTTCATCTTAAAATGAATATTTAATTTACTAGATTTTCTCAAACCCCGTCATAAGTTATGTAGCACATTCAATGCTTTGTGTTAAGTGTTCCCCGACCTAGTTGTTAATTGCTACGTGCTTCTAAAACTGACATCCTCATGCACTAAGAGGAGGCGTAGGCAGCGATCGCCGCACGGAATACATTAATTTCATGATATTCCTGTATGATAGATAGATAGATAGATAGATAGATAGATAGATAGATAGATAGATAGATAGATAGATAGATAGATAGATAGATAGATAGATAGATAGATAGATAGATAGATAGATAGATAGATAGATAGATAGATAGATAGATAGATAGATAGATAGATATGTTCATAGTATAGTATATCTGCAGTTAGTAAGCTTGGTATTTATGCTGAAGGAGAATACTTTGAAGTTCAAAATGAAATCCTCACCCAGGGCACTATGGCAGTAAAGCACAGAGTTAATCATTACATCACCATTCAATATTCTAAAATGAATGAAAAATATCATGTGACTGAAATTTAAGTAAAATGAACAAATTTGTCCTTGAAAAGCTGGTAGAGGTCCATTTAAATAGCCATATGGCTGTATATTTTTTTATTTGTTTAATAAAATCTTCATCCAGTTAAGTTGTTTTCAGGTCATACAGATGGTTAGAAAATTCACATCTAAAAATACAAATTAAAAGCTTTCAGTTTTTTTTAAACTTTCTTTTTTCTTTCTTTCTTAGGAGAAACATTAAATGCGATTGGAGCTGTGGGAACATTATATCCAAAAGCACTTCTTACAACACATGGACCTCATTTGAAGTTTGTGGTGGGAGGTGGGGGTGCGAGGGGGGGGGGGGTACAACTAAATAAAGAAATACAAAAAGATTTACCATGTGTGCAAAATCCCTACTACAAAAGGCTTAGAGTCTTGGTCAAGTACCAAGGAATGAAATCTGCAAAGCTTTGTGAACAACTGCTTCCAAAGAGCTGAGGGAATTGTCTAGAAAGGCAACAGATTAAAATCAACAGCTAAGATAATCAAAGAGACGAAAGCCACAGACGCCAACAGGCCGCTCAGTTTAAACGAAGGGCTAGTGATTGACATGGTGGGGCATGGTGGGGAGTGCTTTTAAAATTAAAATCCATATATATATATCTATATATATATAGATAGATAGATTATATATATATATATATATATATATATATATATATATATACACTGTATATAAGCTAAGTGTTTATACAAACAATGGCTATGCGAATTAAACTTTAACCCATTATTGTAGTTTGAAAGTGAAATAGAAAGATACCAGGATTGTGGATTATTTTGCATTGGGTAAGCCACTTTCTTATATTAAATGTGTGTATTAATTTTGGTAAATCTGTAAAAACAACTACAATTAAGTAATTTTCATATAAGAGAACATAAATCTAAAACAATTTAAAAGTTTCAAATCATTTTAACAGAATGCACATAAGATGGTTCGAAGCCATGTTTGCCCTTATTTTTCTCCAGATTCCTCTCATATGCCGAGGCTTGCACTTTAAGTCATTTGTCCGCTCTGAATTACTAGTACATGAAGCCAGCACTCTGCTTGGGGTTTGCTTCCACTGCCTGAAATCAGAACACGCAGTAAACAGGATTGATGGTCGGATGGCTCTTTCTGCCAGACTCACTGATTGTTCGCTGTCCTCCTGTGGTCAGTTCTATTGATTGGACATGATTAGGAAAGGGGCAAACCTGTCCCAAAGTTAAGCAAAGTCCAAGCCGTGATGTCAAAGGAATTGTGCGCAAAGCTTAGAGAGAAGATTGGGTCAATACACAGACCAGGGGAAGGATATAAAAAATTTTTCTTGCTCATTTGAAGGTTCCCAGATTTACAAGAAGAAGTTTGGAACCACCATGACTCTTTCTAAAGCTGCCCACCGCTCCAAGCTAAGCAATCGTAATAAAACGGCTATGGTAAAAGATGGGCTGGAGACAGAATTGTGTCAAAGCATAGATCTGGAGGATGCTACAAACAATTCCTGTAGCACCGAAGATTCCTGTGGGCACAGCGGCCTCCAGTATTCATAAATGGAAGAAGCTTGGAACAGCCACAACCCTTTGTAGAGCTGGCTGTCTGGCAAAATTAAGCAAAAATGGGAAAGGCGCCTTTCTAGGAGATGAGACCAAGATCCTGCTGGTTAGTTTGGCGGATCTCCGGGGAATCTGTGTGGAAACAGGAGAAGCTTCTAGAACAGTGATGGCGAGCATTTTGGGCTTGGCGTGTCAAAAATTCTGAAAATGCCTAACTTGTCTCTGCTGGCGTGATGCCCCCTGCTAAACAAAAGAGAAACAATTCTTTACATCCATCCATTATCCAACCCGCTATATCCTAACTAGAGGGTCATGGGGGTCACTGGAGCCAATCCCAGCCAACACAGGACGCAAGGCAGGAAACAAACCCCGGGCAGGGTGCCAGCCCACCGCAGGACACACACACACACACACCAAGCACACAATAGTGTCAATTTTGGATCACCAAAGCACCTAACCTGCATGTCTTTGGACTGTGGGAGGAAACCGGAGTACCCAGAAGAAACCCACGCAGACACGGGGAGAACATGCAATTCTTTATATATCCATCCATCCATATTCCAACCCGCTGAATCCGAACACAGGGTCACGGGGGTCTGCTGGAGCCAATCCAAGCCAACACAGGGCACAAGGCAGAAACAAACCCCGGGCAGGGTGCCAACCCACCGCAGGACACACACACACACACACACCAAGCACACACTAGTGTCAATTTTGGATCACCAAAGCACCTAACCTGCATGTCTTTGGACTGTGGAAGGAAACCGGAGTACCCAGAGGAAACCCACACAGACACGGGGAGAACATGCAATTCTTTATATATTCATTTATTAAAAAAAAAAATACAGCCCAAGCATGTGTGGTGCATTGTATTATAAAAGTAAAAAAACTTAGAATAGAGAAGGTGATTTGCGCACTGACAAATGGGCTTAATAATTTTTCATTTGTTATTGATAATTCCTCTGTCTCCCCTTAACCCAGGTGTCATCCTTGACAGTACTTAATCTTTTCAGTCCCACATCAGTAACATCTCCCGGCCTGCGTAACATTAATCGTATTCGTCCCCCCTGTCCCTCACTCCCCACAACACTGCTCTCCTTGTTCATAGCCTTGTCACTTTGTCTGGATTATTGCAAATCCCTTGTCTTTGGTCTTTCTCACAAATCTCATAAGCTTCAACTGGCCCAGAATTCAGCTGCTCGCCCGCATCATTACTAGAACCCCCTCCTATTCACCATATCACTTCCATCTTAGAGCAGTTTCACTGGCTTCCAGTTAAGTTCTCCATTCAATTCAAAATTCTCCTGTTAACTTTTAAGGCTCTCCACAACCTCGCCCATCCATATCTGTCTGACCTCCTCCATGTTGCTATTCTCTCCCGCACCCTTAGATCTTCTTCCTCAATCCACTTGACTGTCCACTTTGTCCGTCTTACCACCATGTGGAGCAGAACATTCAGTTGCACAACCGTATCCCGCTCATCACAACATCACCTTTCACAAAGAAAACCATATAACATCAGAGCGGACACAGAAGAATTGCTTTCCATGGAGCACGTTGTGTTGCTTATCCACACGCATCGACATTAAATTGTGTTTTGTACATTTTGAATGCTGCCTACATGTGAAAAAATGAAGATCGTTTACTGGTTCTTTAGCAATAAATTCCACAGCCTGTGGTGTTACCGTCTGTTTAAAGATTTTTTCTGCTGACGTGCGAATGCCTAGTGTAGGTGAACATCTACGTCACATGCGTTGCAGGTTGTTTAAGTGTGGACAGAGATTCTTTCGGAAATGACAGAAATATCCAAAATAGCATTCTCTTTACTTAAAATGACCCTTTAAATGCTCAAAAAGTAAAAATGAGTTCCTAAAACAGTAAACAAAATCCCAGTACAAGAATCCAAAGGGTGGTCAAAAAGCAGAGCAAAAAGGTCAAAAATACAGAAATACAGAAAAAAAAAAATGAACTCACCAAAACGTCCCACGCTTATTCGGATGAACTGTGAGGAACTGCGGTTTGTTTCTGCCATTAGAGAGCCCTGACTGGTCTCTTGTGGTAACGAGCCTCTTGGGGAACCACCCACAGAACACATGGAACAAAACAAAGACACAGAGAACAAAGCAGACGATTAGCAAAAGGAACATAAATAAATGATATAGAAATGAACAAAAAGGACAAAACACAAGGAATATAAAATATGAAGGATCCAGATTTGGCTTTTTACAGAGGTTGGAGGAGCCACTAACCCCTGTGAAATAATCAGACTTGACACACTTAAAATGGTTTGGGGCAGCCATCCGTATATTATCCCTGGCTACAATGGGTTTGGTTTTAATGACAGAAGTGTCTTTGTTGGAGTCCAGACATGAACTGATCTATCTATCTATCTATCTATCTATCTATCTATCTATCTATCTATCTATCTATCTATCTATCTATCTATCTATCTATCTATCTATCTATCTATCTATCTATCTATCTATCTATCTATCTATCTATCTATCTATCTATCTTATAGTGCCTTTTATTATCTATCTATACATCTATCTACAGTGCATCCGGAAAGTATTCAGAGCACAATACAATGTATGATTATACCTTACCTTACCTTACAATACCTTGTATGATTATAAAGGCTTTCTATTCAGTATACAGCCACTATAGACATAACCAGCTTGCTAGTGACATTTGCTCTCACGTCTCAGTTATGTGCTGTCGTGGATATTATATTTTGGTGGCAATAGCTTGAGAAAAATGTACTCTCTATATACAGTGCATCCAGAAAGTATTCACAGCGCATCACTTTTTCCACATTTTGTTATGTTACAGCCTTATTCCAAAATGGATTAAATTCATTTTTTTCCTCAGAATTCTGCACACAACACCCCATAATGACAATGTGAAAAAAGTTTACTTTAGGTTTTTGCAAATTTATTAAAAATAAAAAAACTGAGAAATCACATGTACATAAGTATTCACGGCCTTTGCTCAATACTTTGTCGATGCACCTTTGGCAGCAATTACAGCCCCAAGTCTTTTTGAATATGCTGCCACAAGCTTGGCACACCTATCCTTGGCCAGTGTTGCCCATTCCTCTTTGCAGCACCTCTCAAGCTCCATCAGGTTGGATGGGAAGCGTTGGTGCACAGCCATTTTAAGATCTCTCCAGAGATGTTCAATCGGATTCAAGTCTGGGCTCTGGCTGGGCCACACAAGGACATTCACAGAGTTGCCCTGAAGCCACTCCTTTGATATCTTGGCTGTGTGCTTAGGGTTGTTGTCAAGAGTGCTCTGAAGCAGGTTTTCATCCAGGATGTCTCTGTACATTGCTGCAGTCATATTTCCCTTTATCCTGACTAGTCTCCCAGTCCTTGCCACTGAAAAACATCCCCACAGCATGATGCTGCCACCACCATGCTTCACTGTAGGGATGGTATTGGCCTGGTGATGAGCGGTGCCTGGTTTTCTCCAAATGTGACGCCTAGAATTCACAGCAGAGTTCAATCTTTGTCTCATCAGACCAGAGAATTTTCTTTCTCATGGTCTGAGAGTCCTTCAGGTGCCTTTTGTCAAACTCCAGGCGGGCTGCCATGTGCCTTTTACTAAGGAGTGGCTTCTGTCTGGCCACTCTACCATACAGGCCTGATTGGTGGATTGCTGCAGAGATGGTTGTCCTTCTGGAAGGTTCTCCTCTCTCCACAGAGGACCTCTGGAGCTCTGACAGAGTGACCATAGGATTCTTGGTCACCTCCCTGACTAAGGCCCTTCTCCCTCGATCGCTCAGTTTAGATGGCCGGCCAGCTCTAGGAAGAGTCCTGGTGGTTTCAAACTTCTTCCAGTTACGGATGATGGAGGCCACTGTGCTCATTGGGACCTTCAAAGCAGCAGAAATTTTTCTGTAACCTTCCCCAGATTTGTGCCTTGAGACAATCCTGTCTCGGAGGTCTACAGACAATTCCTTTGACTTCATGCTTGGTTTGTGCTCTGACATGAACTGTCAACTGTGGGACCTTCTATAGACAGGTGTGTGCCTTTCCAAATCATGTCCAATCAACTGAATTTACCACAGGTGGACTCAAATTAAGCTGCAGAAACATCTCAAGGATGATCAGGGGAAACAGGATGCACCTGAGCTCCATTTTGAGCTTCATGGCAAAGGCTGTGAATACTTATGTACATGTGCTTTCTCAACTTTTTTATTTTTAATAAATTTGCAAAAATCTCAAGTAAACTTTTTTCACGTTGTCATTATGGGGTGTTGTGTGTAGAATTCTGAGGAAAAAAATGAATTTAATCCATTTTGGAATAAGGCTGTAACGTAACAAAATGTGGAAAAAGTGATGCGCTGTGAATACTTTTCGGATGCACTGTAGATAGATAGATAGATAGATAGATAGATAGATAGATAGATAGATAGATAGATAGATAGATAGATAGATAGATAGATAGATAGATAGATAGATAGATAGATAGATAGATAGATAGATAGATAGATAGATAGATAGATAGAGACCCACTAAAGGAATAACATTTCAAAAGAATGAGACCTTCTGACTTGGTGGTCCCAGTCCCCATGAGGCTCTATGCAGGCATATTGCTGTTGTTATAAAGGAGCCCCTGTAGCACTCATTCACACACGGCTACTAATACTTTGCTGGCGGTCAGTGTTGTTTAACTATTGGTAAATGTAATGACAGTTTTAGGTAACCAGTCTGTGATGCTCTTTGGTGGAGGTAGAAGGTTTAGCAGTGCAGTGAATGATTATTTGACGGAGAGCTAATCCAAACCACTGCATTTAAACTGAATGAACAAAAAGCAGTTATGCCAAGCAGTACAGACCATGCTGCAGAAAAGGAATGAAAAAAGGTCAGATAAGCTAAGAGCTCATTCCACTGCCTGTAAATTAGTGAAGTAAAACATAAATAAATAAAAAATAACCCTTTGTTAGGCAGGATAACAGCTTTTGTCATCAGCAGTGAGCAGCCAGCCTTTCCCAAGCTGTGCCCTGTGGCCATGTGAAAATTAGGCTGAAGTTGCCTGCTGAGCATCTCATCAACACTCCAGAAACTAAAGCAACCCCCCTTATGAATCAGAATCCCCCCCACCAGCCTCAAACACTCACTGTGTTTCACTGTTTCAAGCTATGGGCTTCAACACTGCTGGCACAGTACCCTCCATTTAATCATCTATGAGTTGCTTAACCTGCTTTAGATGTAATAGTGCAAATATGTCTGCAATTACATTACACCAGACCTTGGTGTCGTTTTCACAATAGGAAGGTGCAACCATTTGTCCATCCATGGGTGGACTTAATAGGGATGGAGACCCTGAGCTTGAACCACCTCAGAATGAAAAAGTAGCATGCAGTGTCAAAGTTTAGGAGTTGCCTAAATTTGGACAAGCGCTACACAAAGACAGCACTTAGTTTGATAGTAAGACATACGTGTGTGGATAGCTAGGAAAAAACACAGAAACCACATGTGAGAGTGCGAGTGATAGAAAGAGGGGCAAAGTATGAAATGTCAAAGAAACAATTATACTTCATAGCCAGGAGGCTAAAGTACAGGAGGCATATGGAGGACTTACAGGACGACTTCATCTGGTGGTGTAGGGAGAACCATCTGCAGCTCAGCATCAGCAACACAAAAGAGCTGGTGGTGGACTTCCAGTGTGCCAAGTAGCCTCTCAGACCAGTCACCATTCAGGGAGAGGACATGGAAGAGGTGAAGAGCTATAAATACCTGGGGGTTCATATAAACAACAAACTGGACTGGTCTGACAATTCGGTGGAGATGAACAAGAAGAGCGAGAGCAGACTGGACTTCCTCTATAGACACCAGCCATTTGATGTGTGCAGCAAGCTGCTTTAAATGTTCTATCAGTCCACAGCAGCCAGTGTGGTGTTCTACTCTGTGGTCTCCTGGTGAAGCAACTTGATCTCCAGAGAAGCACAATGCCTGAACAAACCTATCAGGAAAACCTCATCCATCACAGGGTGAACACTGGACATACTGGAATGTGTTGTGGAAAAGGGGATGGTGGCAAAATTAGATGGCATCATGAATAATCCCCTCCATCCCCTCCAGGAGGCACTCTCTTGGAGCATTTTTATCCACGGGTTCACTACACCAGTGTGCCCACTGATATTAGGCAATTCAAAGCTTCCTCCCGACGTAATCTTTAAGTTTATTTTTAAATTTCAATATACTGTACATTTGTTTATTCATTTTATTTATTTTATTTCAATTGATTAATTGATTGGCTGTACTATTTGCCTTTTGAGTCTGTATCTTTCTTTTTTTATGTTTCTGCTGCTACATGAATGTAAACTTCTCCTTGGGATTAATAAAGTTTATCTATCTATCTATCTATCTATCTATCTATCTATCTATCTATCTATCTATCTATCTATCTATCTATCTATCTATCTATCTATCTATCTATCTATCTATCTAATAATAATAAAATAATAATAATAATACATTTATTATATAGTTCCTTTCTATCTATCTATCTATCTATCTATCTATCTATCTATCTATCTATCTATCTATCTATCTATCTATCTATCTATCTATCTATCTATCTATCTATCTATATTCTATTTGACCATATCTCTCTCTCTGTATGATCACTTCTCATATCTTTATAACTCAAGCGTAACAGATACCATAATTACATTATTTGACTCATTTATTAACTATTTAAATGTTGTCTTTCATACTGCAGTCCGGTGGTATCCAAATATCAACACCATGTTCTTTGAGTCAATGCATTTCGGGATGACCCCTTCTTCAATGCCAGACATTCTAAATAGGTGTAAAACAGAGCCATTATAAACTCTTAAATTACAACTATAAAGCCCACATACTGCACTCATTATCATTTATCACTTACACTGAACGTGTGACTCCATGTCTCTCAGATTTAAAGAGTAGATTCCTGAAGCAGGTTTTTTCCAGACATACCACTTATATCCTACTGGGGTTTTAATGAACAAAGAACACCAATCTGTCAATCATTCACTCTTTTAGATCTTTAACTAATTTTTAAATCTTGCATGTCATCATTAAAAATTCTTCCATCTGTCCATTTATTTTCTGCCACTTTTTCATGTCTGGATCGCGGGGGCAGCAGTCTAAGTTAAGATGCTCAGATGTCTTTTTTCCCCCACCACCTCCTCCAGCTCCTCCGGTGGGATACTGAAGTGTTCTCAGGCCTGCCAAGAGATATAATCCCTCCAGCGTGTATTGGGTCTCCCCTGATGTCTCCTCCCGGTTGGTCATGCCTAAAGCATCTCCTCAGGTAGGCGCCCAGAAAAAATCCTAATCAGATGCCCAAACCACCTCCACTGGTTCCTTTCAATGCAGGAGCACAGTGACTGCACATATTTTCAACTTTTCCCTAATGTCTGCACACCACACCCTATCTTTCGGATTGAACCCATACATCTTGCTAAGGAAGCTCATTTCTGCCACTTGCGTCAAAGATCCAGTTCTTCAGATTACAACCAAAGGTGAGAGGAGGAATGTACAGTGACCAGTAAATCAAGACCTTTACCTTTCCGCTCAGCTCTCTCTTCACCATGACTGACCAGCAGAACATCCGCAAGACAGTGGACGCTGCTTCGATCCACCTGATGATCTCCCCTTCCCTTTATTCTGCTTAATAAAACACTAACGTCTGTGTGTGTGTTTGTTGCTTCAGAGCAATCTGATTGGTCAGTTTGGCTTTGGTGATGCGATCAAAAAAGAAAGTGCAAGTGTGAGACACACAAGGAGAAGTTAAAGGCATAGGAGGATACTAAAGAAAAGCACTGAAGGTACACATTGACTAAGAGATATCAAATATTTTTAAATTTATTATATTACCTAACTTTGACAAGTAATATGATTTTTCATTATTAAAAATTATTGATCATCCTTAAAATCCTACTAATGGAAAACAATAATTTTAAAAATTGGATAAACTTGAAATGTGCTGTCTTAATGTGAATGATGTTGATACTTGGATACCACCAGATCGTAGTATGGAAGACATTGTGGCTCTGATGGACATTTGCATTGTTAATATATTTGTTTGACCCCAAAACAAATCCATTATGGAAGCTGATAAGCTCAAGTTATTGAGATATTTGAGGCTTTTGGTGCTTGGTTATAATGATGTATATGTTTGGGAGTTTGTAAACTTATTGAAACTTTTATGTAACCTGTCTGCTGTTTTTTTGGAGTTAGAACATTGGAAAACTCTAGATGAGAACAGTCCATTCAGGCCAACAAAGCTCACCAGTCCTATCCACTTATTTCTTCCAAAAAAACATCAAGTCGAGTTTTGAAAGTCCATAAAGAGTTACTGTCTATCACACTACTTGGTTGCTTATTCATTCTTTGTGTAAAGTAAAACTTCCAAATGTTTGTGCAAAATTTACCCTTCACAAGTTTCCAACTGTGTTTCTGTGTTCTTGATGAACTCATTTTAAAGTCACCGTCTCGATCCACTGGACTAATTCCCTTCATAATTTTAAACACTTCAGTCAGATCTCCTCTTAATCTTCTTTTGCTTAAACTGTAAAGACTCAGCTCTTTTAATCTTTCCTCATAACCCATCCCCTGTAGCCCTGGAATCAGCCTAGTTGCTCTTCTTTGGACCTTCTCTAGTGCTGCTATGTCCTTTTTGTAGCCCGGAGACCAAAACTGCACACAGGACTCCAGATGAGGCCTCACCAATACACTAGAAAGCTTGAGCAGAACCTCCTTGGACTTGTACTCCACACATCAAGGCGCTATATAACCTGACATTCTGTTAGCCTTCTTAATCTATAAATGTAACTTCTTCTTCTTCTTCTAATTTTTCTTCTTCTTCTTCTTCTTCTTCTTCTTCTTCTTCTTCTTCTTCTTATTATTATTATTATTATTATTATTATTATTTTTAATGGCTTCTATTCTTGCTGAAATGCACTGACTGAAGACTCCATTAATAAGATGGTTTTGTGTATATGTCAAGGTGTAAGGCACAAGCCCTGAACCAACACTGGAACAGATTTTACTAGATTATCTTATTTGATCTTATTTTATATTAGATTAGATTAGATTAGATTAGATTAGATTAGATTAGATTAGATTAGATTAGATTAGATAAACTTTATTAATCCCACTGGGAAGTTCAGATGCATACAGAATCAGAAACACAAAAAACAAAGATACAGACTCACTGGACGAATAATACAGCCAACCAACCAACCAACCAACCAACCAACCAATCAATCAATCAATCAATCAATCAATCAAAGTATATTGTGCAGATATTTCTGAATTAATATAATGAGTACATTGGTAGGGAGTACTGAATTGCCTGAGAACAGTGGGCAGAAAACAACTCCAGCAGATCTTCTTAGCACACCGTGGTAGAATGAGTCTATAAAGTGCCCCAAGAGAGCACCTCCTGGGAGGGATGAAGGAAATTTCTATATGATGGCATCCAATTTAGCCATCAGCTCCTTTTCTACAACAGCTTCCCATGTGTTCAGGGTTCACCCTGTGATGGAGGAGGCTTTCCTGATAAGTTTGTTCATTCATGGTGCTTCTTTTGAGCTCAAGTTACTTCACTAGGAGACTGAGACATAGAATATCACACTGGCTGCTATGGACTGGTAGAACATTTCTAGCAGCTTGCTGCACACATCTAAAGACCTGTATCTGCTGAGGAAGACCTTTTGCTCTGGGCCCCCTTGTACGGCACCACAGTGTTGTCAGGCCAGTCCAGTTTGTTCTTCATGTGAACCCCTAGGTAGATGCAGCTCTGCACCACTTCCTCATCCTCCCCCTGAATGGTGACTGGTCTTAGAGGTTCCTTGGCACATCACAAGTCCACCGCCAGCTCTTTTGTCTTGCTGATGTTGAGTTGCAGGTTGTTAACCCTGAACCACAAGACAAACTCCTCCACCACCTTCCTGTACTCCAACTCATCTCCATTATTAATGCAGCCTGTGATGGAGGAGTCATCTGAAAATTTCTGTAGACGGCAAGCACTGGTGTGGTGCTGGCAGTCTTTTGTGTGGAAGGTAAACAAGATGGAAGACGGGACAGTTCAACCTGAGGTGCTCCAGTATTGCACACCACCAGATTGCAGAACACATCCTCCTAGCTTTTTAGGAATATGACTAGAAAATCCACCATGAGAATATGTAACTTCCACACACGCACAGTAAGCAGGGTCCTAAAGCTGTGAAGCACCATTTCTGCTGTGCCATAAAAGACCAAGTAAGTGCACAGTGAGAAAATGCAAAATCTGCACAGGTTAGAATAGGAGTGCAGGTGTTTTTAAGTACTCTAAACACTGTGCCTGCACACTACCACACACGGTAACAGGACATCCAAATAGGCAGCAGCAGAGCCAAGATCTGAACCCAAGATCTCTTCAGTTCTGACCACTGTGCCACATGCTGATCTACTCCAGTTCACTGAGGAAAAATGGAAAGAAGAATAAAAGCTCTATTAATTGTGCTTCACTTCAGTCCTACATCAAAGCCTGCCTGTCAGCTTTGTGCCGAATGATTAAGTCTGAGGGTCAGAGGCGGCTCAGCTATGGAACCAAAGATGGAGAGGTATCGGAGGAAGAGTGTGCCTCATGAAGGACATGCCAGATGGTAAAAAAAGTGCTGATATAAAGAAAAAAAAAAAGAAAGTAATGCACTCCCTGACTTCAGGACCAAAGGTTCAAATAAATGTACAGTCTTCACTTTGGAGCAGATAAAACGCTCCTCTGAAACACGTGATCCACCAGAAAGATTGTGCACACTTCAAAAGACAGCCGGTCAATGAAAGAGTGTCGTCTCAGAGGTCAAAATACAAAGAGTCTGCATGCCACCCAGAGGTGCCCTAGAGAACTGCTGCAGAAAGATTATTCCCCTTCCCTGCCTGGGTTTGCCAATCTGTATGTGCTGACATACTTTTAAGGACCAGTGACAGGTGGGATAACTTTGTGCCTTCCAGGAGTGACTATTCAATCTAATTTATCAGCTCAGACAAAAACTGGGGGCTTCATTAATTGTTTAAAGTTGGTTTTGTTGTTTATAACATCTAATAGCGTGGCCTATTAAATGAGGTTGCCAGGCTGGTACTCTAACCCTTTAATATTTATACATTATTACACATGTGTGCCTTGGGTACAGTTTAAAGGCTCTGGTGGTAGCAATTTCTTGCCATTCTGCAAAGAGGCACTGTTTACTAAATCCTCTTCTCTTCTTCACTTCTACAGACCAGCTGATTGACAGCCCTACCAGCTCTCATGTCAATTCTGGTGCCCGTCTCTCTGTACCTGCCTTTTTTCAAAGCATTTATAACTCGCGTTTATTTTCAATTATACAGAATTTTACCTGTAAGTGCCCCAAATCTTTGTGCTTATCTGTGTTTTTTATTATTACATATATATACATATATAAAATACATCCATCCATCCATCCATTTTCCAACCCGCTGAATCCGAACACAGGGTCACGGGGGCCTGCATATATATATATATACTGTATCAGATGACCAGGGACCTTGCCCCACTGGGACGCGTGGAGAAGGAAAGGACCGGGAGCGCAAGAGGGCAGCACCCATGGATTGCATCAGGGCCACGGATACAGAGCTGGGAAGCTCAGCCCTATGGGGGTCCTTGGCCACCGCCAGGGGGCACCTGGACAGTTGCGGAGCTGTGGTCTGCAGCACTTCAGGGTGCAGTATAAAAGAGGCCACCTCACTCCAGCAAGTGAGCCATAGTCGGGTGGAAGAGGACGAAGCTTGCGAGAGAGGAGTGGAGGTGGCAGTGAAGTAAAGGAAAAGAGAGTTAAAGTAAGGACTATGAGTGATTGGTGTACTGTGCAGAACTGAAAATAAATGTGTGGTTTTGGACATTGTGAGTCGATGTCTGTCTGTGTCGAAGCTGATCTTTCCACTATATATATATATATATATGTCCTGCGGTGGGTTGGCACTCTGCCCGGGATTGGTTCCCTGCCTTGTGCCCTGTGTTGGCTGGGATTGGCTCCAGCAGACCCCCGTGACCCTGTGTTCGGATTCAGCGGGTTGGACAATGGATGGATATATATATATATATATATATATACTGTATATTGTGACAGATGGCCGGGGCCCATGCCTGGCCGGGATGCCCCTGCACCATATGTACCAGGGAGGCAAGGGTGGGAAACCCAGTATCTCCCCCTGGGCGCTAGATGGCAGCATCCCTGGGTTGCAATGGTGCCTCGGATTTCCCCAGGACTTCATGGGGGTTGGAGTTCTATGCAACCCTGTTGGGTTCCACAGGCACCGCCAGGGGGTGCTGCAGCAGGAGCTGCTAGCCCCTTTTGGGCACTGGTTTCACCAAGCCCGGAAGTGCGGCCAGATTTCGGCAATCAAGCACTTCCTCCACTCCTCGCAGGCAGCTTCGTCCTCCTCCTCCTCCCGACTCTGGCAAGCCGAGTAGTGGCTGCAGGCTCCTCTTATAGTCCACCCAGTAGTGCTTCTGGTGATAATTAATCTAATTCAGGCTGCACTTCCAGGTGTGGCTACATTCCAGCCCACATGGCTCAGGAAGCCATGCAGCTCTCCCTGGTGGTGGCCACGGAGCTCAACAGGGATGAGCTCCAGTGTTCCACTATTGTGGCCCAGATGGAACCCAGATGGGCAGCCACCAAGTGTTCCAGAGGACGTAGGGTGCAGCCCATGGCTGGTCCCCTGGATCAAATCCCAAAGCGGCATCCCGGCCATCCGCCACAATTAATATATATATATTGTGGCTGTCAGGACTGACAACAGGAAAATTTGGAACACCAACCAGGTCATTCCATTTAATTACTGGCTTTTTATACAAACAAAAGTCACAAAAATCAAACAAAACAGATCACCATGTCGGCTTAACACAATAGGCTATGCTTAGGCAGCTATTAATAATGAAATGGTCAATCATTGAGGAGCTGTGTCTGGCAGTTCACTGTAAGGAAAGGCTGACATCTACTATGCTGTTGGGTTTCTTATGGGAGTAAAGTGCCTTCATTGTGAGATTTCTCAGAGCTGCAGGGAGAGAAGGAGAAGAGAACATCAGTGACAGCGCCCCCTCTTGTCCTGGTGGGTTATCACATACCTTGTTTAAGCCCATGAGGAGGTCCTCTGACTTGCATACGTGACAATATATATGTGTACATATAATATTTGCATACTTACAGTATATTTATATAATGTAAAAGAGTACAAGAGAGAGAATATAAGGGTTGGGGCAGCAGTGGGTGATCCCCGTTTAATGTCCATGTTGAACAAATACTAAAATGACAAAATTGTGCATATACATTGATGTAAAAATGTGACCTATTAGATTAATCTCTTCCACACACTTCTGTCCTCCTAGATATATTGGTTCAGACTGACAAGGATTCCCTGGATCAGGTTGTGTAAGATTTGGAAGTGGAAGATACCTGGTGATTGTTGATCCTGGCATACATGACCCCATTGGTCCTCCGGATAGTTCTCTTCCATCCTAAAACTGTGTTATTGTTTTTGTTGGTGTTATATTCAAATTCTTCCATGTAGTTCTAATCGACCCAATACACATAAGGTAAACCCTATGCTCACGTCTGACGATATGTATATGCAGGTACATATATTTATATATGCATATTTCTGTATACAGTGGATTCAAAAGTATTTAGATCCCTTTCACTATTTTCACATTTTGCTATTTTGCCACCTTGTGCTAAAATCGATTGCGTTTATTTTTTTCAAACAATACTCAATACTCCAGAATGATAAAATGAAAACGGGATTTGAGAGGTTATTGCACATCTAACTTGGCACAAATTACTATTTGGATTGTGAGTTCTGTAACTCTTCCCATGAACTGAAAGTCATCTCTCGAAACAGAAAGACAAAATAGAGACACCTGCAATAAACACAGTGGTGGTGGAAACAGTTCAAAATCAAATTACAAAATTTAAATGAGTCACATAAATTAAATTCTAACAGATTCTCTGACCTCAGAATGCAAGAAAAGATTGATAATTACTCCGGAAACAAAGCAAACATTTTCCAAAACATTCCTTCCATAACAAAAATATTTTGTGCTCTTTCTGACACCATTTTGTTTTGTTATGGGTGCCGTCATTTCACAAGCTCCATTGTCAGATACCCAGTTGCCAGGTGTCGGAGTTGCTGAGGTTGTGGCATGTGACGTCATTTACACGACAGGTTAAAGGTCAGCCCTGGTTGCCATTTCCTACCAGAGTTTGTGGATGTTTTCTTAAAGTGTTTGGTGCAATTATATCATAGTTTAATCTCTCAGGCATACGACTTTTTGGCAACATTTCCTAGTATGATTTTAGGATTTTGTTTGGCTTGATGAAAGAGTATTTTGGCTTTTGTTTTTTATTATTCCATGCACTTTGACTATGTGGTCTCTCCCTTTTGAGGTAGAATATAATGAAGTGTTTTAAAAAGTGTAGTTACAGTACATGGTCATAATTCTTAGTTTTAGTTTACGTCACTAGTGCTGTGTTTTGAATTAACTTTAAACTATTAAGTAAATGATTTGAATATCCTAACCATAAACCATTACAACTATCGATTCTGCTTGAAACATATGAATGAACAAGCTGCTTAAGAAAATTCTATTTGTTTTATTAATCTTTTAATACCTGTCTCTTTGTACCAGGCGGCTTTTAACATCCAGGGAATCCAATTTTCACTTTAGTCTTCTGCTATCTGCCTTCTATTGTAAATTAAACATCATTATATCATCTTCCCATAATGTCATTTTGGACTCTTCTCGGTCACTGCTGTTTTGTGGCAGGAGAGCTAGCTGTTGCCTAGGCAACTTTCCCAGAGTTCCATGGGAGTGCGAGGCACATGTTATCATTACTGTGGCCTATAAGTTCTGACACTTGTAATTTTAGTTCAACTGAGTTTGGAGGAAAATACTTTGCATCTGTTTCTCTACGCCATTCTGTTGACTTTTCTTTTTGTGCAATGGTTTGTGATTTTTGTCTTATGTTTCTGGCTTGGCGAAGGATCGGTTTGTCTTTTCTTGGCAATGACCCCTGCTTGTATTTAAGACTATGTTTCATCTCCCGATTTTTTAATTAAAATCTTTTCGCTGTCTTTTGTTGAGATAGTCCACTATTCACCTCCCAAGTCTGTTAACTCAAATGGTGTACTTAGATAATTTACTAAATAATATGAAGAGTACCAATTAAATCTAATAAACAAATTGCATGCCAAGATGGCAAAGCCAGTTACAATTAATTCAACTTCGTCTCAACAACTAAATGTGATGTCTATCACGGGCAGCTTAGGGGTTGATAAACTTACACGTATCTCTCTATAATTCCATGTGATGCCATTATTAGCTGGAGCTCTTCTTCTTCTAATTCATTATGCCTAAAATTAAAACATTAGCCTCATTACTCTAATTCTCGCACTGACATTGGATGCTACTTCCCACACCACATTTGGCACAGTGTCCTCAAAAATCAGAATGAGTGAAAGTGGTGCAAAAGCTTTCAGTCAATTAAAAAGATTTATGTTTGTCTCATTAAGAGTATTAGCAGCAAAGTGGGTTTTTAAAAAACAAAAATAGATCATTATATACAGCGACATCCAAATGAGCAGAATTCATACTGAGTTGTATTTTTAGACATGCTAAGTAAAACAAAAATTAGATTATTACTTTTTTATTTATTTGGATTTTATGCCAAATGTTCTCTGTCTTACTTAATGAAGTTTAATCTACTTAGCTGTTGATATTAAAATGGTTGATCAACGGGAAGATTAAGATGAACGTCAGAAATTATACAATAAAATATATTTAAACCTAACCTTAAACGCTGGGGACAAATAAAGTTTTATCTATCTATCTATCTATCTATCTATCTATCTATCTATCTATCTATCTATCTATCTATCTATCTATCTATCTATCTATCTATCTATCTATCTATCTATCTATCTATCTAATCCTGCCAACTACGCTAATCTATCAATCATATAGTGCCTATTATATCTATCTATCTAAAAATATTTCTTGTAAATAGAATTAGTCTTCAGCTATTAGTCTTTAGCAGTGTCCAGCTCTTCTGTATTTATGACTGTGTTTCACTTCCTTTTTGGTACTCATGGCTAAATCCTTACAAATTCAGCACATTTATGAGTCCAGAGGACTTGGCAAATGCTCATGTTGCTTCTTCTTCTTCTTCTTTCAGCTGCTCTCATTAGGGGTTGCCACGCAGATCATCTTTTTCCATCTCTTCCTGTCCTCTGCATCTTGCTCTGTTACATCCATCACCAGCAGTTCCTCTCTCACCACATCCATAAAACTTCTCTTAAGCCTTCCTCTTTTCCTCTTACCTGGCAGCTCTATCCTTAGCATCCTTCTCCCAATACACCTCTTATCTCTCCACTGCACATGTCCAAACCAACACAATGTCGCCTCTCTGACTTTGTCTCCAAACCATCCAACTTGAGCTGACCCTCTAATGTCCTCATTTCTAATCCTGTCCATCCTCGTCATACCCAGTGTAAATCTTAGCATCTTTAACTCTGCCACCTCCAGCTCTGTCTCCTTCTTTCTGGTCAGTGTCACCGTCTCCAACCCATATAACAAAGCTGGTCTTACTACCGTCCTGTAGACCTTCCCTTTCACTCTCGCTGGTACCCGTCTGTCACAAATCACTCCTGACACTCTTCTCCAGTCACTCCACCCTGCCTGCACTCTCTTTTTCACCTCTCTTCCACAATCACCATTACTCTGTACTGTTGATCCCAAGTATTTAAACTCATCCACGTTCGCCAGTTCTACTCCCTGCATCCTCACTATTCCTCTGACTTCCATCTCATTTACACACATGTATTCTGTCTTGGTCCTACAGACCAAGCTTGTGTTACTAAAATTCAAAATTTGTATTTGGATACACTGATGTGATTTCTTTGATATCTGCACATGTTATGACTAAAGTACTAAAGTACATAAGAGTCATCAAGTAATTATGAAGCTCACACAAGATATTGAGGTCTTTTGACACCGCTGAATCAATCCCATCTTGTCTTAGACCTTTGGACACCACTTCCGTCAATACTCTTCTCTCTGCATCCCACCTACACTCACAGTCACAGGCACTGACACCAGCACTTAAGGTTTATGGTGTATTTACTAACCACTGAGCTTGACATCTTCCTTGAACTTTCCCCATCCTTTTCACACCTGACTGTTCATGCTAAATGTAATCATGTCTCTTTTTTCCTGTCTAGGACACTGATCCTTGTTCAGTCCTCTGTCCACCCTATTGGTTAGTGCTGCTGTCTGTGGGGGCTGTCAATTGTTTCTGCTCCCTCGTTTGCTTCATAAAGCACTATCAGACCAGAATAGAATATGTATGTTAGCATGAAATTAATAAATATTGACAATTTTCAAAACATGGGTCAGCTAATTTTCTTTTTTTCTGTAACGTCACCAAATATCAATAAACTCAAACAAAGCATTTCTGAGATTTTGGGGTATTTTTTTTTTTTATTACGGGGGGGTTACCCATATATATTGAAATGTTACGCATGCCTTCTTGCCTTGAAGTACCATCACGTAAGTGAGAGAGTCAGTCAGACAACTTTGCATTATCTCTCTCTATATAAAATCCAACGTCTGTCTGTCTGTTCAGCCGAGGGGAGGCCTCACTCGCCATCCACGAGGCGTGTACCTTACCTCTGCTTAGCTAGCGAATGAGAGAACTACTTAATGGATTTAGATCAAGTTTCTATAATTTGCTTGAACATTCCGGTTGATTTTGCGACTTCTGTAATTGTGCTAAGAATCATAGTTTGCTTGCAGGAGCGAAATATTCGCGCGAATCTGAGAGAGAGGCTGTGGGCCGAGGGCAGGGGGAAGTGTGATGACAGGAGTAAGGAACCAGGTGGGGCCCTCCTCACTGTCCTGTCTCACTAATACATGTGCGGATCAATGGGAAATTACTAGTATATATATATATATATATATGCAGTGCATCCAGAAAGTATTCACAGCGCATCACTTTTTCCACATTTTGTTATGTTACAGCCTTATTCCAAAATGGATTAAATTCATTTTTTCCTCAGAATTCTACACACAACACCTCATAATGACAACGTGAAAAAAGTTTACTTGAGGTTTTTGCAAATTTATTAAAAATAAAAAAACTGAGAAATCCCATGTACATAAGTATTCACAGCCTTTGTTCAATACTTTGTCGATGCACCTTTGGCAGCAATTACAGCCTCAAGTCTTGTTGAATATGATGCCACAAGCTTGGCACACCTATCCTTGGCCAGTTTCACCCATTCCTCTTTGCAGCACTTCTCAAGCTCCATCAGGCTGGATGGGAAGCGTCGGTGCACAGCCATTTTAATATCTCTCCAGAGATGTTCAATCGGATTCAAGTCTGGGCTCTGGCTGGGTGGCGGAAGTGCTGACATCCGAGGCTGCACAATCGTCTGGGCGCCCCCTGGCAGTGCCCATGGACCCTGATAGGGTTGAGCTTCTATGCTCGAACCCCGTGGCCCCCATACCAGGTGGGGTGGCTGCCCTCTCCTGGTCCGTCCAGGCATGGCGACTGGGCACAACCCCCAGTCGACCACCACAATATATATATATACTTGGGGGCTTACCCGCTGCTTGCTTTGCTCGCCAACCCCCCTGGCCTGCGCTCCACACCAGCCACTTCACGTCTCTGCTGCTAACGAGTATATATATATATAGATAGATAGATAGATACTTTATTAATCCCAATGGGAAAAAAAAAAAAAAATATATATATATATATATATATATATATATATATATATATATATATATATATATATATATATATATATATATATATACATATATATATATATATATATATATATATTTATAACTAATTACTGGGATGCAAAACAGATGACAACAAAATTCTCCCTGGGAAAATGTGTCTTGTAAACATCTGCTGTTCAAACAAAGCTTCTAATGCAGTTTTAATTGTCATTAATCTGTTCAAAGTAAAAAAATAATTTAATTTTTACTAAAATAATTTAGTATGATCATGTTATATTAACAGCAAGGAAATAACTGAGTTTAGTTGTTTTTCCCCTTGTTATTGTGTGGGTTTTCTGCCTAATATACTGTAGACATGGCCTCATGTTAGCAGTGATCTAAAATGTCTTCCAGCATAAACTAGTCAATGAACTAATCTTTATTTTATATGCCTCATCATGAGCGTCTGTTCTACCAGCTTTGAAGAAAACAGACTTTAGGTCAGTATGAGGACCAGGAGGTGAAACAGAAAAGAAAAATCAGAAATCAGGCCAAATGCAGATAAATGTGGACTGAATCAAGCAGCACCGGCAAAACGAAAACCATTCATTTTAGTCAAAGATGTTGCACCAAGGACCTAATACCCTAGAAAGCTTTTGAAATGATTAATTCTATAAAACGAGGAAAAACTCTACCCAAAAAAACCCTTGTAGGGAGAAAAAATGGAAGAAACCTTCAAAGAGTAAATACAATAGAAACGACCGGTCAAAAGTTTTACAACACCTGTTTTTTCAGTTTTTATGAAAATGCTTTCAGTTGAATAAAATTAAAGCATAGAACAAATAAACAATGAACTCCTTTAACCGTCACCTTATCGTGGTGGAGGGGTGTGCATGTCCCAATGATCCTAGGAGCTCTGTTGTCCGGGGCTTTATGCCCCTGGTAGGGCCACCCAAGGCAAACTGGTCCTAGGTGAGGGATGAGACAAAGTGCGGTTCAACAAACCTCCTATGAAGAAAAACAATTTTGGATGGCGTTTTCCCTTGCCCGGACGCGGGTCACTGGGGCCCCACTCTGGAGCCAGGCCTGGAGGTGGGACTCGATGGCGAGTGCCTGGTGGCCGGGCCTGCACCCATGGGGCTCGGCCGGGCACAGCCCGAAGAGGCAACGTGGGTCCCCCTTCCCATGGGCTCACCACCTATGGGAGGGGCCAAGGAGGTCAGGTGCAGTGTGAGTTGGGTGGTGGCCGAAGGCGGGGACCTTGGCGGTCCGATCCTCGGCTACAGAAACTGGCTCTTGGGACGTGGAATGTCACCTCTCTGAAGGGGAAGGAGCCTGAGCTAGTGCGCGAAGTTGAGAGGTTCCGGCTAGATATAGTCGGACTCACCTCGACGCACAGCTTGGACTCTGGAACCAATCTCCTTGAGAGGGGCTGGACTCTGTACCACTCTGGAGTTGCCCCCGGTGAGAGGCGCTGAGCAGGTGTGGGTATACTTATTGCCCCCCAACTTGGAGCCTGTACATTGGGGTTTAACCCGGTGGACGAGAGGGTAGCCTCCCTTCGCCTTTGGGTGGGGGGACGGGTCCTAACTGTTGTTTGTGCGTATGCACCGAACAGCAGTTCGGAGTACCCACCCTTTTTGGAGTCCCTGGAGGGGGTGCTAGAGGGCATACCTTCTGGGGACTCCCTCATTCTGCTGGGAGACTTCAATGCTCACGTGGGCAATGACAGTGAGACCTGGAAGGGTGTGATTGGGAGGAATGGCCCCCCTGATCTGAACCCGAGCGGTGTTTTGTTATTGGACTTCTGTGCTCTTCAAGGATTGTCCATAACGAACACCATGTTCAAGCGTAGGGGTGTTCATATGTGCACTTGGCACCAGGACACCCTAGGCCTCAGTTCGATGATCGACTTTGTGGTCGTGTCGTCGGACATGTGGCCACATGTCATGGACACTCGGGTGAAGAGAGGGGCGGAGCTGTCAACTGATCACCACCTGGAGGTGAGTTGGCTTCGATGGTGGGGGAGGATGCTGGTCAGGCGTGGTAGGCCCAAACGTGTTGTGAGGGTCTGCTGGGAACGTCTGGCAGTGCCCCCTGTCAGAAGTAGCTTCAACTCCCACCTCCGGCAGAACTTCGACCACATCCCGAGGGAGGTGGGGGACATTGAGTCCGAATGGGCCATGTTCCGTGCCTCTATTGTTGAGGCGGCTGACCGGAGCTGTGGCCGTAAGGTGGTCGGTGCCTGTCGTGGCGGCAATCCCCGAATCCGTTGGTGGACACCGGCGGTGAAGGATGCCGTCAAGCTGAAGAAGGAGTCCTACAGGACCCTTTTGTCCTGTGGGACCCCAGAGGCAGCTGATAGGTACCGGCAGGCCAAGCGGAATGCGGCTTTGGTGGTTGCTGAGGCAAAAACTCGGGCGTGGGAGGAGTTTGGGGAGGCCATGGAGAACGACTTTCGGACGGCTTCGAGGAGATTCTGGTCCACCATCCGGCGTCTCAGGAAGGGGAAGTAGTGCAGTGTCAACACTGTATATGGTGGGGATGGTGCGCTGCTGACCTCGACTCGGGACGTTGTGGGTCGGTGGGGGGAATACTTCGAAGACCTCCTCAATCCCATTAACAAGCCTTCCAATGAGGAAGCAGAGCCTAGGGACTCAGAGGTGGGCTCCCCCATCTCTGGGACTGAGGTCACCGAGGTGGTCAAAAAACTCCTTGGTGGCAGGGCCCCGGGGGTGGATGAGATACGCCCGGAGTTCCTCAAGGCTCTGGATGTTGTAGGACTGTCTTGGCTGACACGCCTATGCAACATCGCATGGACATCAGGGACAGTGCCTCTGGATTGGCAGACCGGGGTGGTGGTCCCCCTCTTTAAGAAGGGGGATCGGAGGGTGTGTTCCAACTACAGAGGGATCACACTCCTCAGCCTCCCTGGAAAAGTCTATTCAGGGGTCCTGGAGAGGAGGGTCCATCGGATAGTCAAGCCTCGGATTCAGGAGGAACAGTGTGGTTTTCGTCCTGGTCGCGGAACAGTGGACCAGCTCTATACCCTTAGCAGGGTCCTGGAGGGTGCATGGGAGTTTGCCCAACCAGTCTACATGTGTTTTGTGGACTTGGAAAAGGCATTTGACCGTGTCCCTCGGGGAATCCTGTGGGGGGTACTCCGAGAGTATGGGGTACCGGCCCCCCTGATAAGGGCTGTTCAGTCCCTGTACGATCGGTGCCAGAGCTTGGTCCGCATTGCCAGCAGTAAGTCGAACCCGTTTCCAGTGAGAGTTGGACTCCGTCAGGGCTGCCCTTTGTCACCGATTCTGTTCATAACTTTTATGGACAGAATTTCTAGGCGCAGCCAGGGTGTTGAGGGGGTCCGGTTTGGTGGGCTCAGGATTGGGTCACTGCTTTTTGCAGATGATGTTGTCCTGTTTGCTTCATCAGGCCGTGATCTTCAGCTCTCTCTGGATCGGTTCGCAGCCGAGTGTGAAGCAGCTGGGATGAGAATCAGCAGCTCCAAATCCGAGACCATGGTCCTCAGCCGGAAAAGGGTGGAGTGCCCTCTCAGGGTTGGGAGCGAGATCCTGCCCCAAGTGGAGGAGTTCAAGTATCTCGGGGTCTTGTTCACGAGTGATGGAAGAATGGAGCGTGAGATCGACAGGCGGATCGGTGCGGCATCCGCAGTAATGCGGGCGCTGCATCGGTCTGTCGTGGTGAAAAAGGAGCTGAGCCGCAAGGCGAAGCTCTCAATTTACCAGTCGATCTATGTTCCTACCCTCACCTATGGTCATGAGCTATGGGTAGTGACCGAAAGAACGACATTGCGAATACAAGCGGCTGAAATGAGTTTCCTCTGCAGGGTGTCTGGGCTTTCCCTTAAAGACAGGGTGAAAAGCTCAGTCATCCGGGAAGGGCTCAGAGTAGAGCCGCTGCTCCTCCGCATTGAGAGGAGTCAGATGAGGTGGCTCGGGCATCTGATCAGGATGCCTCCTGGACGCCTCCCTGGTGAGGTGTTCCGGGCACGTCTAACCGGGAGGAGGCCCCGGGGAAGACCCAGGACACGCTGGAGGGACTATGTCTCTCGACTGGCCTGGGAACGCCTTGGGATTCTCCCGGAAGAGCTAGAAGAAGTGGCCGGGGAGAGGGAAGTCTGGGCATCTCTGCTCAAGCTGCTGCCCCTGCGACCCGACCTCGGATAAGTGGGAGACAATGGATGGATGGATGGATAAACAATGGTAAATAAAAAAATAAGTCAAGAGATCACAAAAGTATACAAAATTTTATTCAAATTTTTTGGATTAATCAAAGTAGTCACCCTTTTGCTGATGTAACAGCCAAACTGTGGTTTGAATCAGAATGCCAGCCACTCTGTGCACATCACCAACTCTGCCTCCAGTAAAAGACACCCAGACCATCACACTTCCTCCTCTATGTTTGACAGTTGGTGTCACACACTGAGGAGCCACCCTTTTCACTAACTCAACGGATTCATCGGTCAATAAGACTTTCTTCCAATCTGCATTAGTCCACCGCCGTTATTTCAAGGCCCTATTTGTTCCTTAATGGAATGGCTTTCTTCCTGTCACTCACCCTGTCACACCTGTAGCACAAAGTCTCCTCTTCACAGCATAAATTGAGACTTGCTTTTTTTTTACCTGCACTGTTAAGCTGTGTTTGAAGCTGTTGTACTGTGAGGCGCCTGTGATCACGCAAGCCGGTGACCCCCCAGATTGGGTGGGGACTTTGGTTCTGCCAGATCTCTTCCTATCAGAGTCTTTTTCAGTTTCCAATTGTCTTTGGATTGTGCAGACACCATTACACTCAACAGACAATTTGATTTTTTTTGCAGTTTCTCTAAATGAAAGGCCTACACTGCTAAGGGTAATAATGCTCTGTTTCATTTCATTTGTTTATTGACGTTTTCTTGCTATAATCCCTGGAGTATTAAGTAGTACTTCAGAGTTTGTAGTAACACAGTAGTCTGTGATCAAGCACTTTGAGATACTTTTTTGTATGAAAATGTGTTATATAAATACATGTTGTTGTTGTCTGTTCCAACTCTGTTTTTAGACAGTCAGTTATTCTATTGATAAGTAATCAATAGAAGCCTGGACACCTGTGCAAATTGTTTGTTTCAATTTGCAAGGCTTAATTCACTTTAGCTGCTGCAGAACATCTGTATGTTCTAACCTATTAGCTGTTCCCTGAAGGAGGTCCTTTTGTAATATTCTTTTTTTTCAGTTTTTGCTAACCTAAACTTTAAATTGAAACCTCTGGCAGTTTACTGTTTACCCTCCTGACTCTGGGGCCCTGAATGAGGGCAAGCTGCTCCTTCAATGCTGGACTTGGGAGTACTCCAGGTGGCTCGTTAGAAAGCCCCGGGAGCACTCCCAGGGGTGGTGGAAGCTCTACAAAGTAGGCCTCTGCAGCACCCCCCTGGTGGCACTCATGGAACCAAAAAGGGCTGTGCCAAATTCCAACTTTCATGGAGCCCTGTGTAAATCCGAGGCACCGCTGCAACCTAAGGGGGCTGCCATTCTAGCATTCTGGGGGATAGCAGTGTCCTGTGCACATCTGATCCCTTGGTCCTCCCTTTATGATGGAGTCCCAGCCGGTAAAATGCCCTGGACGTGTCTGGATTGCTGCTATTATGGGGAAGGATTTGAATGAGACACCACAACTAGCCCAGTTTTCAGTTGTCTGGAGGGCTGATGACATCACTTCTGGCAAGGATGGCGCTGCCCTGCCTCTTCCACTTCCTCTACACCATAAAAACTCGACACCAACAGGAAGTGATTGTCATTTGTGACGGACCTTTGTCTGAGACATTTCAACTGAAAACTTCCTACATATATATATTGTGATGGACCCCTAGGCATCAGTAAGCCCCAAACCCCAAACACAAACACACTAAGAGTCCTGGGTTCAAATAAAAGATGGTTTATTCACGAAATTCCTACAAAAGTAGCAAAAGCACAAGTGCTATCTCTCTCTCTCTCCACAATACCTTTCTTCTTCTCACCAGTGCACTGCCCTCCTCCAGTTGAATGTTGCCTTCCTTCCTCCCAGCTCCAATTCGACTGGACAAGGGAGTGTGATCCCTTTTTATTAAGGACCCGGGAGTACTTCCAGGGTCAGGGCCACTGCCCGAAGGAAGTACTTCTGGGTCATAGGGAAGTTCCATTTTAGGGAGCGCATCTCCTGACAGTGTCCCCTTGTGTCACCCATGATCCCCAGCAGGGCTATATTGTTGGACTACATCTTCCAGCATTCCCTACTGGTCCCCAAATTGGTGTCGATATGGAGGGCTGCTGCCATTTTCTGTTCTGGGGGAAGAACAAGTCCCAAGCATTATCTTCCACTTCACTTCCAGGTCTGGTTCCTTCCTTTCTCTTGATCAGGATGCTCATATGTCTGCTTGGATCCTCCCGTCTGGCCCATGTACAATTTACAATATACACTGTGGTTGGCGGCTGGGGGCTATGCCCAGCCGGGACGGCGAGAAGGACCAGGAAAGGGACTATGCCTACCCCGGACCACGAGAGGGAAGCCACCCATTGGTTTGTGTGGGGGCCACGGGAATTGAGCATGGAAGCTCAACCTTATAGAGGCCCGTGGCCACCGCCAGGGGGTGCCCTGGAGACTGTGAAACCCTGGACATCAGCACTTCCACCACACCCGGAGGTGCTGGTGGAAGTATTACCAGGGACACCCGGAGTACTTCCGGGTGCTCATGCGGCACTTCTGCCACACCAGGAAGTGCTGCAGGAAGCTCATCAGCAGGCACCTGGAGCACATCCGGGTGAACATAAAAGGGGCCACCTCCCTCCAGTCATCAGCTGGAGTCGGGTGGAAGATGGTGAAGCTCGGAGGAGAGGAGTGGAGACAGCAAAGAGAGGACAAGATTGTTGAGAGGCCTGGACTGGGGATGTGTGGTGCAGGGGCACTGGGTTGTGTGTGGGACTGAATTATTGTACATAATCGTAAATAAACGTGTGGTGGGTTTGAACATTGGTGTCCGCCTGTCTTTGCTTGGGCTCGTCTTCCACAACACACACACACTATATATACAGTATATATATATATATATATATATATATTGTGACAGATGACCGGCTATGGACTCCGGTCTCCACCCCCAGGCCGCTAGGAGGAGCCCTCCGGACAGCATATTTGTGCCCCGAGTTCCAGCAGGGCCTCATGGACTTTGTAGTGTTGTGACACAGCCCTGCTGGATACCTTGGGGGCCGCCAGGAGTCGCTGTAGGGGGGCTAGTGGGCTCTGGCATGCCCTATAACCCGGGAGTACGTATCAGTCACGTGACTGGAGGAAGTGACGTGCTCCTGGGATAAAGAAGAGGACTGTTTGCCCTGACCCGGAAGGAAATGGACTTGTGGGTTGTGCTTAGAACCACTTCCGGGTCAGAAGCTATAAAAGGACTCTGGGTAAGCCCAGACATTGGAGCTGAGCTGGGAGGAAGGTGGGCTAAGTGTCTGGGCGAGGAGGTATTGGTTTATAGAGAGAGTTTATGAGTGTGTGGAGGAGAGTGCTTGGTGCACTGCTGTATTATAATAAAAAGAATTATTATTATACTTTCACCTGGTCTGAAGAGTGGTACCTGTGGGTTCAAGAGGTGGACAAACGCTTCATCTGTTACAATATATATATATATATATATATATATATATGGTGACAAATCTACAGCGCCGTGCCAACCTCCCAACCCGACACAGACAGATGCAGGAGGCACACTTATTAAAACACTAATGATTTTTATTTTTACTTCACCTCGTGGGAAACGCCTTCCTCGTTTCCCACAGGCACAACAAAGTGCAAGGCACCAAACACAATACTTTACTTTTCTTTGCTTTTCTCCTCCACTCCTCCTCAGCAAACTTCATCCACCTTCCACCTGACTCTGGTTCCCCGAGTAGTATCTGCTGACCCTTTTTATAACACCACCAGAAGTGCTCCAGGTGTTTGAAGCCCTGTGTGAGTCCTTGGCACCGCTGTAACCCAGGGGGCTGACATCTAGCACTCTGGGGGAGGTAACACTCTGGCCACACTTGCTCCCCCTGTCCTTACAACATGGAGGCGTCCCGGCCAGGCAAGGGCCCTGGCCATCTGCCACTATATGTATATATATAACAATATCTTGGGACAAGACAAGACACTTTCATGTCCCGCAAGACGAGACTTTGTGCCAAGAGATTTAACCACTCCCGGGGCCAGAAATAAAAGACAAAGAGTAGATGATAAAGTAGAATGTTGTAAAGAATTAAAAAACTTTGGCAAAATCACATTCGCACAAACAAATGGAAATTATTACTTGGTGAAATAACGGAACAGAGAAAAGAGATTGAATATATTGTTTGGATTTAAACTTTAAGTCGGAGACTTGTAGATCATCTAATTCATATTGCCATCAGGGAAAAGTAGTGTTTCTCCCCAATGAAGAGATCTATCTGCAAGAATTAAAAGATTTGTTGTTTGGTGAAATCCACATATGCTGTCATGCTTGGGTCACAGAGTTGCTCAGATACACATGAGATTTTAGAGACAGTTAGGTTATTCAAACACTTCAAACAAACATAAGTCTGTTTCAGGAGTGAAAAGGACAGTTCCGTCTCTCAATTTAAAGAATAGAAAATCTTCCTCTTCATAGAAGTGTGCTTCAGGAGCGGGACCCCCCACAGGAGCAGAGGATGTCTGGGGGAGAAGAGAGACAAGGCAGTGAGACAAAAGGACAGATGCTGTACAAGCTTTTAAATGTTTGATGCGCCGCACGAGATGCAGATCATGCGGCACGGCAGCAGCAGCAGCAGTAGCAGCTGGTTGAACAAATTGTATCACCATTTAAGAGGGGGTTTCAGAGGAGTGACCATGTCTCCTTGTGGTGCGTTCAGCCCCCCTCTTCACAACACGAGAGGCAGAGACGCGAAGTGGCTGGTACGTAGCGCAGGCCTGTGGGTTGGCAAGCGAAGCGATCAGGGGTCGAAGCTCCCTAGTATATATATATGTATATATCCAACCCGCCAATCCCAGCCAACACAGGGCGCAAGGCAGGAAACAAACCCTGGGCAGGGCGCCAGCCCACCGCAGTATGTGTATATATATATAAAATATATAAGCACAGCTCTTGTGATCAGTTTCAGTTTATCTCCTTGCTAAAGTAACTCTGGACTGTTGGTGGACTGTTGTCCCCTTCTTCTCCTATAGGCGGTCAGATTGGCCAGTGATTCTAAAGAGACCCAGAGTGAGTGATTGTGCCAATGTGCCATGTGATTCCCTGGTATCCCATTTTGGACTGGTTTCCTGTTCTGACTTTGGCTGCCTGAAACACCATATTGAAAAATGTTGCTTTCAAATAATGTCTCAGTAGTTGATATGCATTGTCACACACGTGCGCATGGGAGGCAGCTAAAGGGCATGAATGAAGGTAATTCCGAGCCAGACCGGTATGTGGCGGAGTGCACCAACTCTTTTTCCTCGCTTCTCTGCAGACCGTTCACAGGAAATCCCGGCTGGTCCCAATTATGTCAAGCCTGCTTTCCGACCCCTTTGACGTCGCTCTCAGGTCTGAGCCTATGGAGGAAGACCATTCCGGGTCCGGCCCCTCTGATGTCATTTCCTTTATTGGCCTTTAAAAGCCGCCACTTTTCCCCTATCCCTTCAGTTCTGTTTTGAACTCTGATTTGTGCACTTCAGTGCTATCAATTGTGTTAATTTTGCAGCCAGGAAATAATATACGGGTGGCTGCCCCAAACTTTGCTATGGCTCTTTGTCGAGGTTTTGACAGCATGTACTCAATTCTTCCCGAACAACTTTTGCTAAAATGGAATGTGTACTGAGCGTGAGGCTGACATTCCTTTGACTGTGAAGTTCAAAAAGAATCTCCTATTGGATTCTAATTTAGTTGAGAATTCCATGGCATTAGTAGGTATTAATATTACCTCTGGAGTGATGTCAAATAAACTGAAGTTTTGACTTTTACTTTGTGTGCAATAGCTAATTTCACGGCATCACCTGTCTAATTACCATTTCGAAAAATGTCACCACGGCACACAGCACTCAATTATTTTTTCATGTCTGTCTAGCGGCCACAGTAGCGTGCAGCACAATTTGACTTTAACAAGCTCTTCTGACCATTTGCTCAGAAACACAGAGAACGCATCAGTTTCTTATCCTCCCCTGCATATCCAAAATAGATGAATAAAAAAACACAAATGAAAAGATTAAAAAAGTTACATTTTCAAACATCTTGTCCCTCCTATTTATGGAATGTTATTGTGATTTTAAGATAACTAAGTTGTAAAAAGTCCATATATTGCCTTCCACTTAATTGCAAGTAGTAAAGAAAACTGCAACTGTCTTGTCTGTGCTAATATCCTTTACCACAACTTAAAAATTGTTTTCAGTCTTATTTATACAAGTAAACCCCGCGACTCGCTAGCGAATTGGAAATCCTAGAATGGCAATCAGTTTCTGTTCCGTCCGATATGTGGATGGATGACATGTCATGGAGGGCGGGTGTGTCTGGGGAAATGTCATTTAATCCAATAGGCATATCTGTACTAAAGCGGTTTCGTTTTGTGGAGACAAGAGTCTGTTGCCTTTGGTGACACCGACCGCTTGAACAGGTTGTGTTGTTTGGGGGCCACCTACTGACTCTGGGAGGCTGCTGCGCGCTACAGCGCAATATGCGCCTCGGTGAGAAGCCGCTGCGTGAAGACATATCATGGAGGGTATATGCGGTGGTGTGGGAGGTTGCGTCCGGGCGGCTGTACAACCTGGCGTGCATGCTTTACCTCAGGTGTAGTTCACAGGTCGTAGTCTTGTTTCTGTGTTTTCTTTGGTTTGAGCCACGACCCCTTTCGCAAGCGCGTTGTAGGAGCGCGCGCGTGTGTGACATCCGTTTTCCAACCTTCTCGTTTCTGTGTTTTCTGCGCAGTGCAGCAGTGCGTGTGCGCCTCAATGTGCCCAGCGCCCAGCGTCCATATCCGGTTTACAACCTTCGGTTAGTAAGATGGATAAACTCTGACATATAAGAGGTGTCACACACATGTGCATAGGGGACAACTGAAGGGCTATAGTGACTGCAATTATACCACCCCACCAGGGAATGGCGCTGTTTCCTAATGCCTTTCCCTCTTTCTCCTTCTGCAGACTGGTTGATTGATGGCTATAACAACTCTAATGTCACTTCTGGCGCCCATCCACCTGGACACGTCTCTTCCTGTCCAAAACCAGACGCTCCACTACCCTGGGACAGTTCTGTTTGGAATTCATGTCTGCAAAATAGTTGCTTGTTTTTGTTTTTTTTTATGTGTTTTGATTTTGCTGAAACCAATTATATTGGCAAACCAGCCCTTCATTGTTGTCCCCTCTTTTTGTTACAGAGGGAATTAAATACTGCTGTAAATAAATAAAGTTGTTTAAGTTAACAGAGCACATCTAATCACTAAGTTTTCCCAAGAAGAGGGCCATGAATCTCCTAAAGAATACTATAAATATTCTTTATGATGAATCTTCATATTAATCTCAGAAATGATCCATCCACTGATTAAAGACTGTAAAAACGCAGAACAAAGTTCGGATGTCACCATTTCTCATTTTTGTGCTCATACATTTATTAGATAAATTAGACTTTAGAAAAGACAACATTTCAAAACTAAATGATCTACGTATTACAGTTTATGACCTTGAGTGTCACAAGGTAGTTAAATGTTTTTAGCAGACCTTTAAACATATGCTGAATAAACTTAAAGCAGCAAACCGAGGCGGGGGGATTGGAGTTAAACCCTGCTCCATTTTTTGGGTTGCCTTCCAAGTTGCACCTCACATTTTTTACAGGACGTGGCACTTTTTCTCATGATCCAGTCGATCAAGAGCGGCATTTGGGGGTGGCAAGTGGGGTGAGGTCTGCGTGTCCCGTTCGAGCGGATTTGTCAAGTTATGTTCTCCAGTATATATACAGTTAGGTCCATAAATATTTGGACAGAGGCAACTTTTTTCTAATTTTGGTTCCGTACATTACCACAATGTATTTTAAACAAAACAACTCAGTTGCTGTTGAAGTGCAGACTTTCAGCTTTAATTCAGTGGGGTGAACAAAACGATTGCATAAAAATGGGAGGCAACTAAAGCATTTTTTGAACACAATCCCTTCATTTCAGGGGCTCAAAAGTAATTGGACAATTGACTCAAAAGCTAGTTCATGGGCCGGTGTGGGCAAGTCCGTCGTTATGTCATTATCAATTAAGCAGATAAAACGCCTGGAGTTGATTTGAGGTGTGGTGCTTGCATGTGGAAGATTTTGCTGTGAACAGACAACATGCGGTCAAAGGAGCTCTCCATGCAGGTGAAAGAAGCCATTCTTAACCTGCGAAAACAGAAAAAACCCATCGGAGAAATTGCTACAATGTTACGAGTGGCAAAATCTACAGTTTGGTACATCATGAGAAAGAAAGCAAGCACTGGTGAACTCAGCAACACAAAAAGACCTGGACGTCTACGGAAGACAACAGTGGTGGATGATCGCAGAATCATTTCCATGGTGAAGAGAAACCCCTTCACAACAGCCAACCAAGTGAACAACACTCTCCAGGGGGCAGGCGTCTTGATATCCAAGTCTACCATAAAGAGAAGACTGCATGAAAGTAAATACAGAGGGTGCACTGCAAGGTGCAAGCCACTCATAAGCCTCAAGAATAGAAAGGCTAGATTGGACTTTGCTAAAGAACATCTAAAAAAGCCAGCACAGTTCTGGAAAAACATTCTTTGGACAGATGAAACCAAGATCAACCTCTACCAGAATGATGGCAAGAAAAAAAGTATGGGGAAGGCGTGAAACAGCTCATTATCCAAAGCATACCACATCATCTGTAAAACACGGTGGAGGGAGGCAGTGTGATGGCTTGGGTGTGCATGGCTGCCAGTGTCACTGGGACACTAGTGTTTATTGATGATGTGACACAGGACAGAAGCAGCCGAATGAATTCTGAGGTGTTCAGAGACATACTGTCTGCTCAAATCCAGCTAAATACAGCAGTCAAATTGATTCATGATACAGATGGACAATGACCCAAAACATACAGCCAAAGCAACCCAGGAGTTTATTAAAGCAAAGAAGTGGCCAAGTCAGTCACCTGATCTTAACCCAACTGAGCAGGCATTTCACTTGTTGAAGACTAAACTTCGGACAGAAAGGCCCACAAACAAACAGCAAACAGAAGTAAAGGCCTGGCAGAGCATTAAAAAGGAGAAAACCCAGCATCTGGTGATGTCCAGGAGTTCAAGACTTCAGGCTGTCATTGCCAGCAAAGGGTTTTCAACCAAGTATTAGAAATGAACATTTTATTTCCAGTTATTTAATTTGTCCAATTACTTTTGAGCCCCTGAAATGAAGGGATTGTGTTCAAAAAATGCTTTAGTTGCCTCACATTTTTATGCAATCGTTTTGTTCACCCCACTGAATTAAAGCTGAAAGTCTGCACTTCAACTGCATCGGAGTTGTTTAATTTTAAAATTCATTGTGGTAATGTACAGAACCAAAATTAGAAAAAAGTTGTCTCTGTCCAAATATTTATGGACCTAACTGTAGATATATTTGAGATGCTTCTAAGAGGAACTCTTTTAAAATCCCTCTTCAAGGTCAAATTCCATACATGTCAGAGTACACTTGCAATTTTGGGATACTTTTCTAGAACAGTCCCTGCTAATTTCTGCATGACACTGCATCGCATTTTGCACTGTCATGGTATTGTCATGAATTTTTAAATAGATTATATCGTTATATTTTGATAAGGTTCACATCTTGCAAAAACATTAGCTGAACACTGTAATGAGAAAATCCGGTGTACGTTACCGTTATTTGTATTAAATTTGCACACACGTTTATACAGTCCACACATACCAGTAACAGAGTTTGACGTAACTGGACCCATATCGGGTTGGTTAGCCCTAGGCCCTGCATACTCCTAAGGCTGCCTCTGCAGTCGATCAACTAAATAACTATCCTTCCATCCATCCATTTTCCAACCCGCTGAATCCGAACACAGGGTCACGGGGGTCTGCTGGAGCCAATCCCAGCCAACACAGGGCACAAGGCAGGAAACAAACCCCGGGCAGGGTGCCAGCCCACCACATTGGTGCACACACACACACCCACACATCCAGCACACACTAGGGACAATTTAGAATCGCCAATCCACCTAACCTGCATGTCTTTGGATTGTGGGAGGAAACCGGAGCGCCCGGAGGAAACCCACGCAGACACAGGGAGAACATGCAAACTAACTAACTAACTAACTAACTAACTAACTAACTAACTAACTAACTAACTAACTAACTAACTAACTAACTAACTAAATAAATAAATAAATAAATAAATAAATAAATAAATAAAAATGGTGCTTTTCTGTTCTACCTAAGGTGGCACAGTGGTAGCGCTGCTGCCTTGCAATAAGGAGACCAGGGTTCACATCCTGGGTCCTCCCTGCGTAGAGTTTGCATATTCTCCCCGGGTCTGCATGAAGAATGAAGGATGTGTATTAAATCTGCATCAATACAGCCGTGGACACTTGACATTCCTTTCCTTACTGTATCTATGTCAATGTCTTGGTTTTTACAAACTTCTCTTACACATAATATCATTTTTTTCTTGGTGAAAATAATGTGGTATTTTTGGGTCATTTTTCTGTGAGAAAACGTAAAATGAAGGAGGTGAAAGTTAAGGGACAGCCAAATTGTCTGAGGATTATGGTGAGTAGCAAAAGACCAGGGTCCTCAAGTATGAAGCCTTACTTAGATTCTTAAAAGGCATAAACAATGTATGGCAGGGATGTTGAACTCCAGTCCTGGTGGGCCACAGTGGCTACAGGTTTTCATTCTAACCCTTTTCCTAATCAGTGACCAGTTTTCACTGCTAATTAACTCCTTTTCCTTTCTTTTTACTAGCCCTGTTTTTAAGGATACAGTCCTCTGAATTGACTCGTTTCTTCATTAAATGGCAGCCAAACAGAAATGAGATATGAAACGAGCCAACAGATGACCAGCTAAACTGGAACGTCAAACTCCAACCAATTTCTCTCCAACCAGTTTCTTAATGAGAAGCCGATTGTTGCTGTTAATTAAAGCCGTTATTGAATATCAGGACTTGTTGCTGCTCTCATTCTGCCACAGCAGACTGTTGATTTTCTGTTTTTTCTAAGATCACCGTCAAGATGTTTTGGTGAACGTGATCAGACCGACATGACTGAGACCTTCACCTTTCTTTATTTTTAGGTTAGCTAGTTGTTTTGTGTCTCATTATTGTTTGGATGCTCATTAAGGAAAAAGAAACAACTAAGGGGTCTGAGTCACGTCAATTCAAACAAAGGCAAAACAAGTGAATCAGCAGCAAAAACAGCTCACTAATTAAGAAGATGGTTAGAATGAAAACCTGCAGCTACTGTGGTCCACCAGGCCCGGAGTTGGAAACCCCGATGTATCAAGTCAAGTCAAGTTGGGGAGCATGCACTGTTACAGCATGTTGTCTCACCCACCACATGATGAAACAGCTTGGGATCCTGGTTGGCAACCCTCCAAGCAGACACACGGTCCAATCCTACCCTCTGGAAATGACCCTCTATCTGCCACAGGTAGGTGTTACATGGGCGACCCCTTGGCCTGGTCCAGCTACTCGGATCCTCAACAATGAGGATGTTAGAGCTGGATCACCCTCGGGGAAATGCGCCACATGGCCGTAGTGTTGTAACTGACTCTCCCTCACAGAGCAGGTAATGTGCCTCTTTCGGGACTCCATGAGCAACACAAAGTCAAACTAACAGTACCCAAGTATTTTCCGGAGAGACACAGCACTGAAGGAGTCCAGTCTTCATCTCAGATCACTGGATAGCATCCATGTCTCACAAACATATAGCAAGGCAGGAAGCACCAGGACTCTAACAACTTGGACCTTCATCCTTTTGCAGAGATATCTGGAGTACCACACACTCCTTTCCAGCAACCCCCCATGCTCTCCCAATCCGTCTACTAACTTCATAAGAAGAGTCACCAGAGACATGAATGTCACTGCCGAGGTAAGTAAACCTCTCAACGAGGTTGACACTCTCTCCACAGACAGACACACTGCTGATGGCTGTGCCCAAAAGGTCATTAAAAGCCTGGATGCTGATTATGGCCTACAGATAATGAAAATTCAAAATTCAGTATCTCAGAAAATAAGAATATTACATAAGAACAATAAAAAAAAAAGATTTTTAATCCAGAAATGTTGGCCTACAGAACGCACTCAATGCTTGCATGAATTACTGTATCAATGAGGCGTGACATGGAGGCGATCAGCCTGTCGAACTGCTGAGGTGTTACGGAAGCTTTGCTTTGATGCTTTGATAGCGGCCTTCAGATTATCCGCATTGTTGGCTCTGGTGTCTCTCATCTGGACAATGGTCAGGCAAGTTTGCTGGCCAATCAAGCACAGTGATACACACCATGGTCATTACACCAGGTATTGGTACTTTTGGCAGTGTGGGCAGGTGCCAAGTCCTGCTGGAAAATGAAATCAGCATCTCCACAAAGCTTGTCAGCAGAGGGAAACATGAAGTGCTCTACAATTTCCTGGTAGACGGCTGCACTGACTTTGGACTTGATCAAACACAGTGGACCGACACCAGCAGATAACATGGCTCTCCAGATCATCACTGACTGTGGAAACTTCACACTGGACCACAAGCAACTTGGATTCTATGCCTCTCCACTGTGCCTCCAGACTCTGGGACCTTGAGTTTCAAATAAAATCCAAAATTAACTTTCATCTGAAAAGAGGACTTTGGACCACTGAGCAGCAGTCCAGTCCATTTTCTCCTTAGGTCAGGTTAGACGCTTCAGGAGTGGCTTGACACAAGGAATGCTGTGACAGTTGTAGCACACGTCCCGGATACACACTTCTGTGTGTGGTGGCTATTGAAGCACTGACTCCAGCCACAGTCCACTCCATGGGAATCTCCCCCAAATTCTTGAATGGGCTGTGCTTCACAATCCTCTCAAGGCTGCGTTTCTCCCTGTACACCTTTTTCTGCTGTCACATTTTTTCCTTCCACTCAGTCAGTCAGTTAGTCATTGTCCAACCATCTATATCCTAACACAGGGTCACGGGGGTCTGCTGGAGCCAATCCACAGGGCACACACACACACACACACCCCAAGCACACACTAGGGACAATTTGGGATTGCCAATGCACCTAAGCTGCATGTCTTTGGACTGTGGGAGGAAACCCACGCAGACATGGGGAGAACGAGGGAAGCGAACCCAAATCTCCTAACTGCGAGGCAGCAGCACTACCCACTGCACCACAGTGCCGCCCTCCTTCCAATCAACTATCCATTAATATGCTTGGATACAGCACTCTGTGAACAGCCAGCTTTTTTAGCAATGACCTTTTGTGGCTTCCCCTCCTTGTGGAGGGAAGGTCTCAATGACTGTCTTTTGGACAACTGTCAATTCAGCAGTCATCCCCATGATTGTGTCATCCACTGAACCAAACTGAGAGACCATTCAAAGGCTCAGGACACCTTTGTAAGTGTTTTGGGTTAATTAGCTGAGTGGAGCGGGACACCAGGAGTCTACAATATTGAACTTTTTAACAATATTATAATTTTCTGAGATACTGAATTTTGGGTTTTCATTAGCTATAAGCCATAACCAGAAAAATGAAAAGAAATAAACGCTTGAAACATCTCTCTCTCTGTGTGTAACAAACCTATATAATATATGAGTTTCACTTTTTGAATTGAATTACTGAAATAATTACAAGAGTTCTGCACCAGGGGTTTTCTTGATGTCCTTACCTCTTTGATCTACAGTAGGGTTAGGGTTAGGCAGGCTTTTTGCTGATGACATTGTGTTGTGTAGCACTAGAAAAGAGGAAGATGGAAGAATGGAGAAAGGCTTTGGAAGATAGAGGGTTGACGACAGATAGGAAGAAGAAGACAGAATATCCATCCATCCATCCATTTTCCAACCTGCTGAATCCAAACACAGGGTCACGGGGGTCTGCTGGAGCCAATCCCAGCCAACACAGGGCACAAGGCAGGAACCAATCCCGGGCAGGGTGCCAACCCACTGCAGAGAAGACAGAATATCTGAAGGCTAATGATGATCAGGATTTAGAAGGTAGCCTATAGGGAGAGCCGTATAGTTTAAATATCTACAATCAGTGGTAGTCCAAGATGGAGAATTAGATGCAGAAACAACCCATAGAGTTCAGTGTGGACGGAATAATTGGAAGAAGGTATCAGGAGTGCGATTAAAGAGTTAAGATGAAGATTAAAGGTCAGGTTTTTGAGACAGTGTTAAGACCAGTAGTGATGTATGGATCTGAGACGTGGCCAGTAAAGGGAGTGCAGGAGAAGAAGTTGAGATGAATGTGTGGAGTTACGAAAAAGGACAGAAAAAGAAATAAGACAATCAGAGGTACAACAAAAGTTGGAGAGAATATCTAAGAAAGTACAGGAAAGTAGGTTGAAGTGGTATGGACGTGTGATGAGGGACAAAAATGAACATGTGGGCAAAAGACCAATGGGAATGGAGGTCCAGGGGAAGAGAAAGTGAGGGAGGACAAAGCGGAGGTGGATAGAAAAAGTAAAAGAAGATCTGAAGGAAAAGGGCTTGACTGGCCGACCCCACAAAGAAGTTGGAAATTAATGACAAGGAGGAAGAAGAAGAAAATCATCAGAAAATGAATAACATGACTGGACATCAATGGCTGTAGAAAGGGAATGCAGCATTCACCAAAACCGATTCCCTCACCTTGAGAAAGAAGCCTCACATGGAACTGGGAAACGGAAAAGATTCAGAAATTTAAACACACTTGAAAATCCAAAAGTGCTTTATCAAATTTGAAGAACACTTTAATTAAACAATTTATTTTAAGAAAATTAAATGTCAGGCACAGCTGGCTCTGGTTTACATTACCCAGGCAATAATTCTCAGTAATGAGGACTGCTATAAAAAATATGTTGCTATATTTCTTTCAATAGTTTAAACCCATTTCCCATGTTTATTAATTTTGTTTTACTCTGAAAAACATGAACATGAGAAGGTTATTACAGAGATAATTAAGTAATTAGTGTTTTTGCTCAGTTACACCAAAGCATGACCCTTTTATTGAAATCATTCATTAAAAATATATATAGCAGGATTCAATTAGATAAAAGCTGGGAAAAGAGCTAATGATTTTCTTCAGTAATTTGGAATGGGGTGCACTTTTTGGAAATGTGACGTACCACCACTACTGACAGGGATTCATAGGAATCGGAACTTTCCCAGATAAAGATTGAAGTACGGCCCACTGCTCATTCCTGATAAGATGATGTTGTATTCCACCAAGTCCGGCATGTAAACTCTCTCACTGAGTTTCTCCATGAATCATTAGAAGGGAACCAGCAATTGTACTTTTCAGTTTACAAAGGTCTCAATAAGGCATCCCGCAGATCAGTGATCCCCAAACTCAGTCCTGGGGGCCCACAGTTGATGCAGGTTTTTGTTACAATCAGTTTCACAATTAGTAAGCCATCCCAATTTATCTAACTTAATTTTCTGGTCTTCTCTTATTCTGCATTAAGAAAAGCACAGCAGTAGCAGTGTGATTTTACTTTTATAAGACATTTAGAAATAATTTCTATTTTTGCTATAGCTATACTTTAGTCTCTTTTGCTTTTTTCCTATTGATTTGCCATTTTTTGTACAGCTTCCACACTTAATTTTATCCTAGTAATGAAAACAGCAAGAAGATCAGACACCCGGACAAACAACACTGTATGCTGAGGGGCAGTAACTACTTCAGCATCAAACCCACCGATGTAAACGTAGAAAACAACTTAGATCAGCTAACATCACATTATAATGTGACATTGAGAGATGCTCTGGACACAGTGGCTCCCCTTAAAACAAAAGTGATGAAAGCACATAGAAACTCTCCCTGGTTTAATGAAAACATTCAAGCTCTTAAATTAGAGTGTCGCAAACTGGAGTGCAGAAGGAGAACAACAAAGCTACATGTCTTTCAAATTGCATGGACAGAGAGTATTAAAAAATACAAAAAAGCTCTCTTTAAAGCTCACTCAGAATACTATTCTACAATAATAGATAACAATAATAAAAATCCTTGGGTACTGTTTAGAACAGCGGCTAAACTAACAAATGGGAATTCAGATGTACAGTGCAAAATACCAACAGATATTAGCAGTAATGAGTTTATGAACTTCTTCAATAAGAAAATTAAAAATATAAGATCCCAGATCTCAGCATCACAGTACAAACCAAATACTAGCTTAGCAGACCCTGCCTCACATTTCATTCAGCACTTAAGTAATTTTAATCCTGTAACTGAACAGGAAGACTTCATTTTAATTTCTAAAATGAAACCCACTACTTGTTCCCTAGATCCAGTGCCAAAAAAACTAGTAAAAAGTGCAATGGATGTTCTTGCAGCGCCTATCCTAAACATTATCAATAGTTCATTATTGCATGGCACAGTACCTGATACACTAAAAGTGTCAGTCAATAAACCATTACTTAAAAAGCCAGACCTAAACCCACACATACTAAATAATTATAGACCTATTTCAAATTTATCTCTCTAAAATACTAGAAAAAGTAGTCACCAATCAGCATCAGTCACACCTTACACATTACAATTTATTTGAGAAATTCCAGTCTGGTTTCCGCACTGGTTATAGTACAGAAATGGCACTAACGCGGGTTGTAAACGACATTCTGATATCCTCTGTAATTATGTTGTTAGACTTAAGCGCAGCATTTGACACCATTGACCATTCCATTTTATTGCACAGGCTAGAAAATGATGCTGGCCTTACAGGCACTGTGCTCACTTGATTTAGTTCTTATTTATCAAATCGATACCAATACGTACAGAAATGTGCTGACAGTACTCCATCATTATTCACAGAAGTGAGATATGGTGTCCCGCAGGGCTCAGTACTGGGACCTTTACTGTTTTCACTGTACATGCTTCCACTGGGATCTGTCAATAGAAAACATCATGTTAATTTTCACTCGTATGCAGATGACACCCAGTTATACCTTTCAGTTAGATCAAATGAAGTTTCTCCAATGTTGTCTTTAATTAGTTGTGTTAGTGAATTAAAGGAGTGGATGGATGATAACTACTTGTCTTTAAACACTGAAAAAACACAGATGTTAATTATTGGAGAGAATGACGCTGATCACAACAATATTTTGTCATTTAACTTATTTGGAATCACCATTAATTTTACTGAATCAGCCCGCAATGTAGGAGTTATCTTTGACTCTAGCATGTCATTTAAAGCACACGTTACAAAGTTGTCCAAATCATGTTTCTTCCATCTTAAAAATGTTGGGAAATTAAGGCCCTTTCTAAATAAACAGGATTCTGAGAAATTAATTCATGCATTTATTTCTAGTAGGATTGACTACTGCAATGCGGTGTTAACTGGATGTTCAAACTGTTCTTTATACAGCCTCCACTTAATCGAAAGTGCTGCTGCAAGTATTATTACAAGAACGAGAAAATGTGAACACATAACTCCAGTTCTTAAATCCTTACACTGGCTCCCAGTTAAGTTTAGGACAGATTTCAAAATCCTCCTTTTAACATATAAAGCATTAAATGGCCGAGGTCCGGCTTACTTGTCTGATCTTATCATGACTTTCAAACCAGAGCGCACATTAAGATCTTAAGATGCTGGTCTGCTTGTGATTCCAAGGATTAATAAAATAACAATGGGAGGTCAAGCTTTTAGTTACAGGGCCCCTAAACTATGGAATGGTCTACCTGCTAATATAAGAGATGTCCCTTCGGCCTCAGCTTTAAAATCCCAGCTGAAGACTCACACCTTCAGTTTAGCACACCCTGACTAGAGCTGCTGATTAACGGTACAGACTACATCTCTGTTGTTAGTCATTAGCACTAAAACATGATAGTTATAAGTTGTTACTAACCCTCACCTATTCTGTTTATCTTCTCAGTACTCAAATGTGGCACTTGGTGCCACTGCCCACCTGCCAAGTTGTTTTTCCTGCCTAAGGAAAATTTATCCCTGATGGAGGATCACAGGAATCGTGGGGTAGAGGGGGCCTTTCATCGGACTGGCTGGCCCAGCGGTGTTTCAGCTGTGAAATGGCCAATAGGGGGAGACAGCTTGACGGCTGAGGTCTCCAGGACTCTAAACAAATCCAAATCATATTATGTGATATCATTCATCCACCCATTATCCAACCCGCTATATCCTAAGTACAGGGCCATGGGGGTCTGTTGGAGCCAATCCCAGCCAACACAGGGCGCAAGGCAGGAAACAAACCCCGGGCAGAGTGCCAGCCTACCACAGTATGTGAATCATCTACTGTTAAATTCTGCTCCGTATTTGTAAAATGTTTATTTTGATCCTGTATTAAGTATTTGTTCTGTTCTGTGTATTGTATTGTTTTGTCCCTTTCTTTTTGACACCCACTTCACGTCCAACCTACCTGAAAAGAGGTCTCTTTTTGAACTGCCTTTCCCAAGGTTTCTTCCATTTTTTTCCCTACAAGGTTTTTTTGGAGGAGTTTTTCCTTGTCTTCTTAGAGAGTCAAGGCTGGGGGGCTGTCAAGAGGCAGGGACTGTTAAACCCCATTGCGGCACTTCTTCTGTGATTTTGGGCTATACAAAAATAAATTGTATTGTATTGTGTATTTTAAATCCTCTGGACTCATAAATGCATTCAATTTCTAAGGATTTAGCCATGAGTGCTGAAAAGGAAGTGAAGATCAGAAGAGCTGGACACTGTTAAAGTCTAATAGCTAAAGACTAATTATGTTTATGAAAATTATTTTTATAGATAGATAGATGTGAAAGGCATTATATAGATAGATAGATAGATAGATAGATAGATAGATAGATAGATAGATAGATAGATAGATAGATAGATAGATAGATAGATAGATAGATAGATAGATAGATAGATGTGAAAGGCACTATATGGTAGCGCTGCTGCTTGCAGTAAGGAGATTGTAGCTTTGCTTTTAGGTCCTCCTTGCATGGAAAGTGCTTTGAGTAGTGAGAAAAGTCCTATATAAATGTAAAGAAAATGATAGACAAGCATATGAAAAGCAAAGTCTAGAAGACCATCTTCGAGCAGCTTGATGTTCCTGTGACAACAGTTACATATATGATTAAGAGGTTTAAAGTCCATGGGACTATAAATGGGACCCAGAATGGGCAGATGGACAGTGAGAATGGCAAACAAAAAGTAAAGGACAGCTTCCAAAGAGACACAAGCTGATCTCCAAGGTCAATATCCATCAGTGTCTGATTGCACCACCCATCACTTTTGGAGTGACAGTGGGCTCAATGAAAGAAGACCCAGGAGGACTCCACTGGTGAATGAAAAACATAAAAAAGCCTGACTGGAATTTGGTAAAATGCATATTGACAAGACATAGTGCTTCTGGGAGAATGTCCTTTGGACAGAACAGATAAAACTGGAGCTTTTTGGCAGGTCAAATCAGCTCCATGTCCGCAGATGAAAAAATGAAGCCTTTAATGAAAAGAACTCCATAGCTACTGTGAAACATGGAGGAAGCCCAGTTATGTTTTGGGGATCCTTTGCGGCATCTGGCATGGGGTGTCTTGGGTCTGTGCAGAGAACAATGAAATCTCAAAACTATCAAGACATTCTGGAGTGAAACCTCCTGCTCAGTTTCAGAAAACTCTGTCTCAGTCGCAGGTCATGGACCCTCTAACAGGATAATAAGCCAAATACACAACAAAAAACAGCCAAGAATGGCAGAGAACTCTTCTGAAGTGGCCTTCTGTGAGCCCTGATTTGAATCGCTTCAAACATCTATGGAAAGAACTAAAACATTGCAGCCTGGGCAAGACCACCTTCACACCTGACCCAACTGGAGCAGTTTGCTCAGGACGAGTAGGCCAAATGACCTGTGGACAGGAGCAGAAGTCTCATGGAGAGCTCCAGGAATCGCTTGTGTGCAGTGATCGCAAACTCTAAAGATTGTGCAACAAAATGTTAGGTGAAGGGTCTCATTATTTTTCTCCACGACATTTTGTGTTATTATTTGAAATATTCTGTTGAATCAAAACTCTAAATTGTGTTAAATACGGAATAAACTTTGAGGGATGCCAAAGACATTTGTCAGTTTCAGGTTATTTCAGAGACAATTGTTGCTTCTTATTTCTTCATTCGGGGTACCTACAAGTTTATGCACATCAGTATATTCTATTATCACTGACTCGCAGTTCCAAAAATATTTAATAAATAAAATTGTGATAGCAAATGCCTTGATGAAGTGGCTAGAAAAACATGCTCAGAACTTTCATATCACCTAACCAACTCCCTGAACACACCTGAATGTTACTCCATGCTTACATTTTCTTACTTGTTCTTTCACATTTATTTAACTAACCATATTGTAAAAATGAAGCTCAATAGAATGAGGACCATCACAAGGTGGAGCAAAGTGAACAGCACAGACCTATCGGCTAAACAATACCTGATGGCAGGACCTTGTGTAATTAAAATAAGAAAATAAAGTGACAACGTGCAGACCTGAGCTCATACGCACATTTTTATGGTGTAGTCCATTCACAGCAGTCCCTGTCTTTCAGTTGTGGTCCAGTGCACGTGAGAAACACAACAACCTTAATAATATTTAAATATTGAAGGTCATGAGAACTGGTAAAGTCTATCCATTAATAAAAACTGCTCGCATACTACAGGCGGTTTCCCTATTGAAGCCAAATGAATAAATAAATGACAGTGGAAATGGAAACTAGACAGAATCGCTGTTAGGCAAGTGCGACTTTTCATTACATTTTCCAATCAAAAATCAATATTTTATTTAACACTTTTCATGGTGAGTTTAACAAACCAAAGAAGCATTACATGCATGGAGAAGTGTGGACATCTATAAAAGATTAACCCAATTCTTAATTATGTTTTAGAAATAGAAGTTACAAATGGCAAAGTGGCATAGTCATTATTAGTGTTGTCTCACAGTTCCAGGGGCCAGGATTCATTTTGTAGTTCAATCCCTGCCCTGTGGAATTTTGGTATACATGCAGCTGGATGATAAATTGGACTGGACTTCCAATACTGATGCTCTGTGCAAGAGAGGACAGAGCCGACTATACTTTCTTAGAAGACTGGTGTCCTTCAACATCTGTGTTCTATCAGACGGTTGTGCTGAATGCCCTCTTCTACGCGGTGGTGAGCTGGGGAGGCAGCATAAAGAAGAGGGACGCCTCACGCCTGGACACACTGGGGAGGAAGGCAGGCTCTATTGTAGGCATGGAGCTGGATAGTTTGACATCTGTGGCGGAGCGACGGGCGCTGAGCTTGCTTCTGTCATTAATGGAGAATCCAATGCATCCACTAAACAGGATCATCTCCAGACAGAGGAGCAGCTTCAGCAACAGACTGCTGTCACCATCCTGCTCCACTGATAGACTGAGAAGATCGTTCCTCCTCCAAACTATGTGACTCTTCAATTCCACTCGAGGGGGTGAAACGTTAACATTATACAAAGTTACTGTTTGTTATACCTGCATTGTTCTCAATCTTTAATTTAATATTGTTTTTTATCAATATGCTGCTGTTGGAGTATGTGAATTTCCCCTTGGGATTAATAAAGTATCTATCTATCTATCTATCTATCTATCTATCTATCTATCTATCTATCTATCTATCTATCTATCTATCTATCTATCTATCTATCTATCTATCTATCTATCTATCTATCTATCTATCTATCTATCTATCTATCTATCTATCTACACTTCAAATCATAACCTTAGATCTTCAAATGAAGGTCTGCTTAGAATTCCAAGAGTTAAACTTAAAAGAAGTGGTGAGGCGGCCTTCTGCTGTTATGCACCTGGAATATGAGTTTACTGATAGACATTCACCAGGCTGATACGGTGGAGCACTTTAAAAAACTGATAAAAACTCATTATTGTAACATGACTTTCTCATAGCTTCATTTTAGTGTAACCCTGATATTCTGTATATGAATTGAATTTTCTTTTTTGTTTGTGGCACCACACTCCATACTAACCCCTACTCTCTCTTCTGTTCTTTTTCTGGTTTTCTGTGGTGGCGGTCTGTGCCACCGCCACCTGATCAGGGCACCATGCATTGATGGATTGAAGGCCAGAGGTCCATATGACCATATTATCATCATCAAATTCTTCCATGAGATGGCTGTAAACCACGAGGACTGATTGATATCATTTATGTTAGGTAGAATGCCTAAAGGGGGCTGGGTGGTCTTATGGCCTCAGAACCCCTGCAGATTTTATTTTTTATTTCTCTATCCATCTGGAGTTTTTTTTTCTGTCCTCCTGGCTTTTTACAGATGATGTTCTCCTGTTTGCTTCATCAGGCTGTGATCTTCAGCTCTCTCTGGATTGGTTCACAGCCGAATGTGAAGCAGCTGGGATGGAAATCAGCACCTCCAAATCTGAGACCATGATCCTCTCAGGATGGAGTGCCCTCTCAGGGTTGGGAGCGAGATCCTGCTCCAAGTGGAGGAGTTCAAGTATCTCGGGATCTTGTTCACGAGTCGAGTGAGGGAAGAATGGAGTGGGAGATCGAGAGGTGGATCAGTGCAGCGTCTCTACCTCGGTCTGTCGTGGTGTAAAAGGAGCTGAGCCGGAGGGCAAAGCTCTCAATTTACCAGTCGATCTATGTTCCTACCCTCACCTAAGGTCATGAGCTGTGGGTAGTGCCCGAAAGAACGAGATCGCAAATACAAGCGGCTGAAATGAGTTTCCTCCGCAGGGTGTCTGGGCTTTCCCTTAAAGATAGGGTGAGAAGCTCAGTCATCCGGGAGGAGCTCAGAGTAGAGCCGCTGCTCCTCCGCATCGAGAGGAGTCAGATGAGGTGGCTCGGGCATCTGATCAGGATGCCTCCTGGACGCCTCCCTGGTGAGGTGTTCCGGGCACGTCTAACCAGGAGGATGCCCTGGGGAAGACCCAGGACAGACTGGCCTGGGAACGCCTTTGGATTCCCCCGGAAGAGCTAGAAGAAGTGGCCGGGGAGAGGGAAGTCTGGGCATCTCTGCTCAAGCTGCTGCCCCCACGACCCGATCTCGGATAAGCGGAAGAGGATGGATGGATGTCCTCCTAGCCATCGGCCCTTACTTTTATTCTGTGTTAATTAGTATTGCCTAATTTTATTCTTATATTTTGTCTTTTTTCTCTTTCTTCAGGATGTAAAGCACTTTTAGCTCCATCATTTGTATGAAAATGTTCTATAGACATAAATGTTGTTGTTGTTGTTGTTACACAGGAACTTGTGTCTGTGGATTGGGGTGCTGCAGTGCCCCCTAGTGGTCATAGCATATTGTAATTTCTTTTGCAATTTTTTTTTAATCCCTTCAACATATGATTTACGCAGCTGAACAACACTTTGAATAGTGGAGGGTTCTTCACGGTTCAGATGTGCCCACCAATGTCTTTTCGTCATGCAGATTTCTGTTCAGTTGGGCCCAGGCGAGCAGTACGACTTTTATTCTGAGTTTGACTTTGGAACTTTTCTTTACTGGTGGTTTGATTTTCTATAATAAATCACTCCATTTTGTGTTTTTTTTTTGGCTTTCCTGACATTCATTTTGGGTTTTGGAGTGGCTCTCAAGTTACCGTGTTTACTAAACTGTTCAGCCTAAAATAAAACCCAACAAAAGTATCCAAAGTACGCGAGCTCGGCAGTGTGGATCTTGTCTGCTCCTCTGTGTTTGCTCTTGTGGAGGGATGCAGCTGCTTATTTCGTTTACCCATATGGTGTGTTTGGTTAACATCCAAAAGGAAATTGTGTTTAATTTATCTTGCCACGCTTAGAAAATTTCCTCACCTTTGTAAACAAAGATGTCTTTTTTTTTTTAAGTGAGCTGCTTTATACAAATGACCTTGCTGATATATAATTTAAGAGACACATGAAGTGCGCCGTACCAACTGCTTGTTAATTATTATATCTTTTATTTTTTTAACAAGTTTTAAAGTTCATTCTCTGCAAATGTTTTGGCATCGTCTACCATTATACCATTTTTGATTGTCTGCAGTATTGTTGCCCTGTGCCATATGACAAATGCTCCACCGCTTACCACACTGCCGACGGAGAATGCACTTTTATGGATGTGTTATCAAAGAAATATGTTTTTGTGAGGGATAGTTCATCACGCATCTTCTTTGTTTTATTTTTGGGCCTGAAAAAAAGAAATTGTTTGTTTACTGCCAACGTTCTGTTGTATATAACCGGCTTCAGAAGGATTGTTACAGCTCATATTCATCACTTATGCTGTGATGAAAGACTTTAAGGTGACCCAAAATCCATCCATCCATCCATTATCCAACCCGCTATATCCTAACTACAGGGTCACGGTGGTCTGCTGGAACCAATCCTAGCCAACACAGCATGCAAGGCAGGAAACAAACCCTGGGCAGGGTGCGCACCCACCCACCAAGCACACACTAAGGACAGTTTAGGATCACCAATGCACCTAACCTGCATGTCTTTGGACTATGTGAGGAAACCCACGCAGACACGGGGAGAACATGCAAACTTCACGCAGGGAGGACCCGGGAAGCGAACCCAGGTCTCCTAACTGTGAGGCAGCAGCGCTACCACTGTGCCACCATGCCGCCCAACGGGAAACTGTTAACGTTTTAATACGAATGGCATATCAAGATCTCCTTTGGTATCCAATGTTATCTGCGGAAGATGTACTACATTACCTTTCTTGGATACATCCTTCTTTCAACAGTAATTTGGGCGGTGTTGAAGATATTCTTCGTGATATTGTAAGTTGATGTTTTCATCTTCTGCACCATCACCACTAACTGTTTCAGCAGAGTCTATTGATACGCATTTAACCAATGTGACCCAAAATGCTTTAAAGGAAATCATTTGTCACTTTTTTTAGTAAAAAGACAAAATCTCACACAGGCTGGGCTCCACTACCGCGGCAACACAATTGACCTCCGCTAGCAGGTCTGTTGGGATGTGGAAGGAATCTTTAATGAGATCACTAAGCTGGAGTGCTCCCTACTGGCTGAATTCAGCCTACGTGCCAAGGTTTGCCATCATTGTCATTGACATTCTTTTTTTTTTTATTTTTTTGATTTTACTGAAATCACACAACATTCCATACAAATAGATCAATTTTTACAAAAATAGGATTGAAAACAAATCAACTCCCACCCCTGAGAAAGAGAGCATGGCCAGCAGAGTAAAACTTAAAGCTAGTAAAAATAAGTAGATAGATGAATTAATAATTGAATAAAGATAAATGGAGAAGATAAAGAAATGGGGAGAGAATCTGCTTCCTCAGTGCTTTAAAAGCTTATTTTAAAATGTCATTGATTAGATCCTGCCAGGTTTTGAAAAAGTTCTGCACAGATCCTCTAAGTGCGAATTTGTTTTTTTCCAGTTTCAAACAGTATATAACGTTATCAGTTACCCACTCACTTAAAAGAAGTGAGTTAGGATTCTTCCAGTTGAGCAAAACGAGTCTACGTGCCAATAGTGAAGTAAAGGCAATCACAGTTTGTTTGTCCTTCTCCACTTTAAGCCCCTCTGTGAGCCCAACACACACAGCTGTTGATGGGTTAGGAGGGATTGGGACACCAAGGCTGTCTGATAGGCGTTTAAAGACTTTGGTCCAGAATGATGTTAATTTGGTGCAGGCCCAAAATATGCGGCCCAGTGGGGCTGGAACTTGATTGCAGCGTTTGCAGGTTGGCTCTTGCCCTGGAAACATTTTGGACAGTTTTAAACAAGACAGATGTGCTCGATAGATGATTTGGGGTTGAATAATTGTATGCTTTGCATATATGGAGCTCAAGTGAATTCTCTGCATTGCTACCTTCCACTCCTTCTCTGAGATGTTGAGTGAGAGATCCTTTTCCAACTGTCCTCTTGGATCTTTGAAAGGGAGGGACTGTGAAATAGTTTTATATATTACAGAAATGCTGGCTGAGTCCTTAAAACTTATTGATATCTTTATCGGCATAGAGGGAGGTGAGGGAAATTAGGCAGTTTCGAATTTGAAGATAGTGAAAGAAATGTGTTGCTGGAAAGTTAAATTGGAGTGTAATTGTTCGTAGGATCCAAAGACGTTGTCTATATAAAGATCTCTAAGTGATTTAATCCCAAATGTTTTCCAGATATTAAAAACTGCATATGTTTGTTAGGGTGGAAAAAGGTGCCACCGATAAAAGATTCTCCATCTTAAAATGCTTCCTACATTGGTTCCATATTCTGAGTGAGTAAAGCACAATTGGGTTGTTAGTATATTGGCGATGACTTGTACTTATTGGAGCACAAAACAGGGAATAAAAAGAAGTACTGCAGGATTTTATTTCTATTGCGCACCAAGCCTGTGTCTGTTCATGGATTTGTGTCCAGGTTTTTATAGCTTGTATGTTTGCTGCCCAGTAGTAAAACTGAAAGTTAGGCAGAGCCATGCCACCTTCTGACTGAGGTCTTTGTAGGGTCGCCTTCTGGATACTTGGATGTTTTAAGTTCCAAATAAATGAGGTTGTGGTTGAATCTAATTTCTTAAAAAATGATTTATTGATGAATGTTGGAATGTTTTGAAATAAGGTAGAATGGCTCTGATTCAGAGTGTGTTGATAAAGTTGGGCTGGTGGGTTTAATATTTTTGTCAGGTTGTGTGGGTGGGCTCTAGACTAATCAATGCAGAAAAGTTAAACATTTTTAAGAAGGGGTACAGAAGGAGTGCCATCAGATCATCACTGGCTGTAGCTCGAGACGTGAAGAGAGCAAACCAAATGAACATCTTCTTTAACAGGTTTGACCACCCTAACCCACTCTCACTCACCTCGGAGTACTGCACCCTCCACACATCCTTCTGCTGATACCAGCATAGGAGAGACATCCCCACCCATAATTACAACAACGCAGGTGAGCAGAGAACTGAGGAGACTTCGTGCCAGCAAAGCAGCGGGTCCAGATGGAGTATCGCCACGACTGCTGAAGGCCTGTGCATTGGAGCTGGGGAGTCCTCTACAGCGCATCTTCAACCTGAGCCTGGAACAGGGGAGAGTCCCGAGGCTTTGGAAAACATCTTGCATCACCCCAGTCCCAAAGGTATCACGTCCTAGTGAGCTGAATGACTTTCGGCCTGTTGCTCTGACATCACATGTGATGAAGACCATGGAGAGGCTGCTGCTTCACCACCTTAGGCCACAGGTTCAACACGCCCTTGACCCTCTGCAGTTTGCATATCAGGAGAAGGTGGGAGCGGAGGATGCCATCATCTATATGCTACACCAATGCCTCTCCCACTTGGACAGAGGCAGTGGTGCTGTAAGAATTATGTTTCTAGACTTCTCTAGCACCTTCAACACAATCCAACCTCTGCTCCTTAGGGACAAGCTGACGGAGACGGGAGTAGATTCATACCTGGTGGCATGGATCGTGGACTATCTTACAGACAGACCTCAGTATGTGCGTCTTGGGAACTGCACGTCTGACATTGTGGTCAGCAACACAGGAGCACCACAGGGGACTGCACTTTCTCCGGTCCTGTTCAGCCTATATACATCGGACTTCCAATACAACTCGGAGTCCTGCCACGTGCAAAAGTTTGCTGATGACACTGCTATCGTGGGCTGCATCAGGAATGGGCTGGAGGATGAGTATAGGGACCTAATCAATGACTTTGTTAAATGGTGCGACTCAAACCACCTACACCTGAACACCAGCAAAACCAAGGAGCTGGTGGTGGATTTTAGGAGGCCCAGACCCCTCATGGACCCTGTGATCATCAAAGGTGACTATGTGCAAAGGGTACAGACCTATAAATACCTCGGAGTGCAGCTGGATGATAAATTAGACTGGACTGCCAATACTGATGCTCTGTGTAAGAAAGGACAGAGCCGGTTATACTTCCTTAGAAGGCTGGCGTCCTTCAACATCTGCAATAAGATGCTGCAGATGTTCTATCAGTTGTGGCGAGCACCCTCTTCTACGCGGTGCTGTGCTGGGGAGGCAGCATTAAGAAGAAAGACGCCTCACGCCTGGACAAACTGGTGAGGAAGGTAGGCTCTATTGTTGGCATGGAGCTGGACAGTTTAACATCTGTGGCAGAGCGACGGGCGCTCAGCAGGCTCCTGTCAATTATGGAGAATCCACTGCATCCACTAAATAGTATCATCTCCAGACAGAGGAGCAGCTTCAGCGACAGACCGCTGTCACCGTCCTGCTCCACTGACAGACTGAGGAGATCGTTCCTCCCCCAAACTATGCAACTCTTCAATTCCACCCGGGGGGTAAACGTTAACATTTAACATTATACAAAGTTATTGTCTGTTTTTCACCTGCATTATTATTATTATCAATCTTTAATTTAATATTATCTATTGTATCAGTATGCTGCTGCTGGATAATGTGAATTTCCCATTGGGATTAATAAAGTATCTATCTATCTGCCATGGGAACCTCTAAATCTAAGAACTGTACATTCTTCTGTCACAACTATTTGGCTCTGTGTGGTGTGGTGGTTAAGGTTCTGGGCTTCAAACCTTGAGGTTGTGGGTTCAAATCCCACTTCTGACACCACTGTGTAACCCTGAGCAAGTCAAATGACCGGCCTGTACTCCAATTGGAAAAACAAAAAGAAATGTCACCAACTGTTGTATGTTTTTATTTTTGTTCTTTATTTCGCCCTATACAATTTCTTGTATTAGAAATTTGTTATGTTTTTGCATACCCCTTGGGGTCAGAGAGCAGGGTTAGCCATTGTACAGCACCCCTGGAGCAATTACAGGTTAAGATTCTTGCTCAAGGGCCCAGCAGAGTAGAACCTCTTTTGACAGTGATGGGGATTCGAACCGACAGAAAATCTGGATACCCGCGCAGATCCTTAGCCTCACGGCCACCACTCCACCCTGACTGTTGTCTTGGATAAAGGTATCAGCCAAATAAGTAAATGTAAGAAGCGACAATTAGACAACATTTATTTCTATAGCACATTTACATACAAAGGATATAGCTCAAAGTGCTTAAGAAGATGTCAAAGAATTGAGATATTGTTATGTTTTTAGTCAGCCAATAAAAGGTGTCATTACATTCATAATGGCTAACGTGGTACAACACCCCAGTACTAAAAGATGTTAAAGAGAAAGTTACAATGAGAAGTAAAATGAAATGATGTAAAAAAAGATCCGCTATTCAGCTGCAGCCATTTCCTGATTTCAGTGATATTTATTTGTATAGCATATTTTCTTACAAATGGTGCAAAATGCTTTACAAGATGAAGATAGAAAAGTTTATATCAGGGGTGGGCAGATTCAGTCCTGGGGGGCTGCAGTGGTTGCAGGTTTTTATTCCAACCCAGTTGCTTAATTAAAAACCAATCCTTGTCAATTATTTAATTGCATGGCTTGCTAGTGCTTTAACTCTGCCATGTCAGGTCATTCTCATATCCTAGATTTATTTTCCTTTCTAAGGATATCATCCAAATGATTTGAAGTCTAAAACAGATGAGTAATTCTCAGTGCTTCACTTTTTTCTCTTCACTTTCCTTCCAAGTATTTAATTAAACCAAATAGTGCATGATAAATACACACAGGTGTAAATGAAAACAAGCTAAATGGAGAAATGCCGGTCTCTTTTGTCATTTGCATGGTATTGCTAATTAGGAGCAATTAAACACCAAGATTACAGCTGTTGAAGACTAAAATAAGCAATAAGAGTTCAAAATCTTAACGAGCGAGACAACTAAAGTGAAGCTGAAGTGTTACTTGAGCAATAAGGGCTTCTTATTAAGCAATTGGGTTGGAGCAAAAACCTGCAGCCACTGCGGCCCTCCAGGACTGCATCTGCCCAACCCTGGTTTATATGAAACCAAAATAAGATTAGGTAATACTAAGAAACAAAGAATAAAGTAAGGTCAGATGGCTAGGAGGACAGAAAAAAACAAACAAAAAAAAATTCAGAGAGATGGAGAAAAAAAAAAACAAAATCTGCAGGGGTTCTGAGGCCACATTCTACCTAACATCAATGATCTCAATCAGTCCTCATGGTTTTCAGGCTTCACATGGAAGAATCGGATGATGATGGTCATGTGGACCTCTGGCCTTCAATCCATCAATGCATGGTGCCCTGATTAGGTGGTGGTGGAGCAGATTGACCACCAGAAAACCAGAAAATGAACAGCAGACAGTAAGGGTTAGTACGGATTGTGGAGCCACAAATAAAAATGTTCATATGCATTCATATGCATATACAGAATATCAGAGTTACACTAAAATGGAGATATGAGAAAGTCATATTAAAGTAATGAGTTTTTAGCAGTTTTTAAAAAAGCTCCACTGTATTAGCCTGGCAAACTTCAACCCTGAGTGTCCTCTACAGGTTGCTATTCACTGAGCAGCACAATAATCTTTTAGAGTTACCTGCCAATTTTGAGTAGTTCTCAAGAGATTGGACCAAGCGCCTGTGCCCTGCCCTGGAGTTGATGTCTTCCCCAGAGATGGTGCATCAGCCACCTCCGGAGAAACGGCCAACTCGGGGCATCACACGTTACGTTGTCTACAGTTAATTAACCCAGTAGACTTTTCAAACAACTCCTCAGCTGCATTAGAATTCATATTGTATTCATCACATTCCAAGACTGTCTCTGAAATGTAATCATTGTGCATCCTTCAGAAGTGGGTATTATGTCTTTATAATATGGCTTTATTGTTGTATAAAAGTTATGTCTCTCTATCTCTATCTATACACATATCTATATCTATATCTATATCTATCTCTCTCTCTCTCTCTCTCTCTCTCTCTCTCTCTATATATATATATATATATATATATATATATATATATATAGTAAATATGTAAGAAAAAAATTGTTAAGCAATTATACTGTACGTTATGTCAGATTCATTTATTATTGATTGTTCAGATAGTTGTATCTTAAAATGTATTGTTATCTGAACCCTGTAATGCTTATACTTAAATATTACAATTCATGAAGTGTGCGTCTCCTAACCTTGTTTAAACTGTGTCAATACTTTTCAAGCTGCCAGTGCTATGTGCATAATGTTTTAAGTTCAAAACTGTATTGAATTCATTGTTATCAGTTACAGTACAATAGTGTTCATTGCAGTTTGTTCTCTATATCATTGTCATACAGTACTTAGTTCAGCCATGTTCTTAGTTATTATATTCATTTATTATAATAGTTTGAAATGGATATTTGCTTTTTTTCAGTCTTTCTGTTTTGTTAAAAGAAATCACACACACACACACACACACGCACACACACGCGCACACACCCGCACACACACACATACACCTACACACACACATATCATCCCATCCCATAGGGATGAAAAATCTAAAAAGAGGTCTCCTTAATATCTTTATGGTTTCTCCTCCACAACAACAATGAGATCAGAAAGAAGTAAAACAGAGACATTGTCTTTTGCTTCTCAGATTTTTCTCCTGAGACAAAATACCCCGGTATTCTCACAACGGTCTCCTCTTGAGTTTCAGCGGTGATTTTGGCAAAGTCATACAGTGGGCTCAGATTTGTCCAATTCTTGTCTTAACATTTTTTTTTTCAAAAATGTGAAATGAATGGATGGTGTGGTGGATGGCCGGGGTCCATGCCCAGCTGGGACGCCCCTTCGCTATATGTTCAGGGGGAGCAGACATGGATGTTGCAATACCTCTCCCTGGACGCTACATGGCCGCCCGCCTGGGTTGGAGCGGTGCCTCAGTTTCCTGCAGGGCTCCGTGGGAATTGGAGATGGGTGCAGCCCTGTTGGGTCCCGCAGGCACCGCCAGGGGGTGCTGCAGCTGGGACTCCTGAGCCCTTATGGGCAGTGTTTTTGCCACACCCGGAAGTGTAGCCGGAACTCAGCATTCAACATCCTGGAGTATAAAAGGGGCCAGCAGCCACCACTCAAGCGCCAGAGTCGGGTGGAGAAAGGCAAAGCTTGACAGAGAGGAGTGGTGGTTAAAGAGGAAGAGTGTGGTGTTTTGTGTGGTGCTTTGGGACTGCATGCTCCACAGGTGAAGAAAATCCATCCATCCATCCATCCATCCATTGTCTCCCGCTTATCCGAGGTCGGGTCGCGGGGGCAGCAGCTTGAGCAGAGATGCCCAGACTTCCCTCTCCCCGGCCACTTCTTCTAGCTCTTCCGGGAGAATCCCAAGGCGTTCCCAGGCCAGTCGAGAGACATAGTCCCTCCAGCGTGTCCTGGGTCTTCCCCGGGGCCTCCTCCCGGTTGGACGTGCCTGGAACACCTCACCAGGGAGGCGTCCAGGAGGCATCCTGATCAGATGCCCGAGCCACCTTATCTGACTCCTCTCGATGCGGAGGAGCAGCGGCTCTACTCTGAGCCCTTCCCGGATGACTGAGCTTCTCACCCTATCTTTAAGGGAAAGCCCAGACACCCTGCGGAGGAAACTCATTTCAGCCGCTTGTATTCGCGATCTCGTTCTTTCGGTCACTACCCATAGCTCATGACCATAGGTGAGGGTAGGAACATAGATCGACTGGTAAATTGAGAGCTTCGCCTTGCGGCTCAGCTCCTTTTTCACCACGACAGACCGATGCAACGCCCGCATTACTGCGGATGCCGCACCGATCCGCCTGTTGATCTCACGCTCCATTCTTCCCTCACTCGTGAACAAGACCCCGAGATACTTGAACTCCTCCACTTGGGGCAGGATCTCGCTCCCAACCCTGAGAGGGCACTCCACCCTTTTCCGGTTGAGGACCATGGTCTCGGATTTGGAGGTGCTGATTCTCATCCCAGCCGCTTCACACTCGGCTGCGAACCGATCCAGAGAGAGCTGAAGATCACGGCCTGATGAAGCAAACAGGACAACATCATCTGCAAAAAGCAGTGACCCAATCCTGAGCCCACCAAACCGGACCCCCTCAACACCCTGGCTGCGCCTAGAAATTCTGTCCATAAAAGTTATGAACAGAATCGGTGACAAAGGGCAGCCCTGGCGGAGTCCAACTCTCACTGGAAACGGGTTCGACTTACTGCCAGCAATGCGGACCAAGCTCTGGCACCGATCGTACAGGGACTGAACAGCCCTTATCAGGGGGGCCGGTACCCCATACTCTCGGAGTACCCCCCACAGGATTCCCCGAGGGACACGGTCGAATGCCTTTTCCAAGTCCACAAAACACATGTAGACTGGTTGGGCAAACTCCCATGCACCCTCCAGGACCCTGCTAAGGGTATAGAGCTGGTCCACTGTTCCGCGACCAGGACGAAAACCACACTGTTCCTCCTGAATCCGAGGCTTGACTATCCGATGGACCCTCCTCTCCAGGACCCCTGAATAGACTTTTCCAGGGAGGCTGAGGAGTGTGATCCCTCTGTAGTTGGAACACACCCTCCGATCCCCCTTCTTAAAGAGGGGGACCACCACCCCGGTCTGCCAATCCAGAGGCACTGTCCCTGATGTCCATGCGATGTTGCAGAGGCGTGTCAGCCAAGACAGTCCTACAACATCCAGAGCCTTGAGGAACTCCGGGCGTATCTCATCCACCCCCGGGGCCCTGCCACCAAGGAGTTTTTTGACCACCTCGGTGACCTCAGTCCCAGAGATGGGGGAGCCCACCTCTGAGTCCCCAGGCTCTGCTTCCTCATTGGAAGGCATGTTAATGGGATTGAGGAGGTCTTCGAAGTATTCCCCCCACCGACCCACAACGTCCCGAGTCGAGGTCAGCAGCGCACCATCCCCACCATATACAGTGTTGACACTGCACTGCTTCCCCTTCCTGAGACGCCGGATGGTGGACCAGAATCTCCTTGAAGCCGTCCGAAAGTCATTCTCCATGGCCTCCCCAAACTCCTCCCACGCCCGAGTTTTTGCCTCAGCAACCACCAAAGCCGCATTCCGCTTGGCCTGCCGGTACCTATCAGCTGCCTCCGGGGTCCCACAGGACAAATGGGTCCTGTAGGACTCCTTCTTCAGCTTGACGGCATCCTTCACCGCCGCTGTCCACCAGCGGGTTCGGGGATTGCCGCCACGACAGGCACCGACCACCTTATGGCCACAGCTCCGGTCAGCTGCCTCAACAATAGAGGCACGGAACATGGCCCATTCGGACTCAATGTCCCCCACCTCCCTCGGGATGTGGTCGAAGTTCTGCCGGAGGTGGGAGTTGAAGCTACTTCTGACAGGGGGCTCTGCCAGACGTTCCCAGCAGACCCTCACAACACGTTTGGGCCTACCACGCCTGACCGGCATCCTCCCCCACCATCGAAGCCAACTCACCACCAGGTGGTGATCAGTTGACAGCTCCGCCCCTCTCTTCACCCGAGTGTCCAAGACATGTGGCCGCAAGTCCGACGACACGACCACAAAGTCGATCATCGAACTGAGGCCTAGGGTGTCCTGGTGCCAAGTGCACATATGAACACCCCTATGCTTGAACATGGTGTTCGTTATGGACAATCCGTGACGAGCACAGAAGTCCAATAACAAAACACCGCTCGGGTTCAGATCAGGGGGGCCATTCCTCCCAATCACGCCCTTCCAGGTCTCACTGTCATTGCCCACGTGAGCATTGAAGTCTCCCAGCAGAACGAGGGAGTCCCCAGAAGGTATGCCCTCTAGCACCCCCTCCAGGGACTCCAAAAAGGGTGGGTACTCCGAACTGCTGTTCGGTGCATACGCACAAACAACAGTTAGGACCCGTCCCCCCACCCGAAGGCGAAGGGAGGCTACCCTCTCGTCCACCGGGGTAAACCCCAATGTACAGGCTCCAAGTTGGGGGGCAATAAGTATACCCACACCTGCTCGGCGCCTCTCACCGGGGGCAACTCCAGAGTGGTAGAGAGTCCAGCCCCTCTCAAGGAGATTGGTTCCAGAGTCCAAGCTGTGCGTCGAGGTGAGCCCGACTATATCTAGCCGGAACCTCTCAACTTCGCGCACTAGCTCAGGCTCCTTCCCCTTCAGAGAGGTGACATTCCACGTCCCAAGAGCCAGTTTCTGTAGCCGAGGATCGGACCACCAAGGTCCCCGCCTTCGGCCACCACCCAACTCACACTGCACCCGACCTCCTTGGCCCCTCCCATAGGTGGTGAGCCCATGGGAAGGGCAGGTGAAGAAAAATAAAAATTTATTTGTTTTAATACGTTCCTCCGATGTGAGTCTGTGTCGGGTCAGGCGCCTATATAGCGCCTTTTGTTACAATGGTAATAATAAAACACTCTACCATGATTACAAAATTGTAGTCCTTACTTCAGAATAATAATTATTTGTTGAGCTATTTTATATTGTTGTGCTCATGTTAGATCCTATTCATTCTAGAAAAAAAGGCTAGCAGTGTGGTGTAGTGGTTAAGACTTTCAAGACTATCTATCTGTGTTATATAGTGCCTTTCATATCTATCTATCTATCTATCTATCTATCTATCTATCTATCTATCTATCTATCTATCTATCTATCTATCTATCTATCTATCTATCTATCTATCCACAGATAGATAGATAGATAGATAGATAGATAGATAGATAGATAGATAGATAGATAGATAGATAGATAGATAGATAGATAGATAGATAGATAGGAAAGGCACTATATAATAGATAGATAGATAGATAGATAGATAGATAGATAGATAGATAGATAGATAGATAGATAGATAGATAGATAGATAGATAGATAGATAGGAAAGGCACTATATAATAGATAGATAGATAGATAGATAGATAGATAGATAGATAGATAGATAGATAGATAGATAGATAGATAGATAGATAGATAGATAGATAGATAGATAGATAGATAGATAGATAGGAAAGGCACTATATAATAGATAGATAGATAGATAGATAGATAGATAGATAGATAGATAGATAGATAGATAGATAGATAGATAGATAGATAGATAGATAGATAGATAGATAGATAGATAGATAGATAGATAGATAGATATTGTATTCATCCCCTCAGAGAAATTCAAAGTTCCAGTAGCTCAAATACATCAGCTTGCATTTTGTAATCTTTTTAGTTAGCCAATAAAAGGTGTCATTTTGCTTGGCTTTTCTCTACATTCATAATGGCTAACATGATACAACACGCTAGTACTACTTAAAAATTATTATAAAAGCATGGAGAACAAACAAACATAAATAAATAAATAAATAAATAGTAATACTATTTATAGGTTTAATTTATATTGTTGTTCTCCATTTAATGCACCTGCATTCTAGAAGAAAAGGCATGCAGTATAACATAGTGGTTAAGACTTTGGACTTCAAACCCTGAGGTTATGCTTTCGGATCCCACTGCTTGACACCATGTGGCCATGAGAAAGTCATCTGCCTGGGCACCAATTGGAAATACAAAAGAAATGTAACCAATCATATCTTATATGTTGTAAGTCACCTGGGATAAAGGCATCAGTCCAATAATAAGTAAAAGACCTGGAGTCTTGAAAGAGTTTAAAACAAGACTAGAAAGAGATCACACAAACTATCACATACTTTTCAAACCAAATTCTCAGTTTTGACTCCTTTAATCTCAGTTGCATCTCATGTCTCCTTTTTGTCAAAAGTTATTTCTTCTAAGAAATTTTAGGAAAAACATCTGTGATTCATAAATGAAATATAAATGAGAATCTCTTTTTAAGTCTCATGAGCCATCAAAGATCAACCTTTGAGCAGTGTGTTTTTCCTATGGGATATACTGTATATTTATAAAATCATCATCATCTAATCATCATCACATAGCTTTGGTGTAAACAACTTCCTGAATGTATGAGTGGCATGGATTTGCATTTTAATAAATAATTATTTTGGATCTCTTCTAACTGTTGTTATTGAACAATCTGTGGCAATTGCACTTTCTACAAAGAACTTCAACTAAAGTATAAGTGAGGTCACAAGTAGAGTTTAATTATTCAACACCTCCATAACAAATAAGACTAGGTAAGAATATTAATGAATATGTAACAAAGAAAAAAATAAAAATAAGTAAATCTATGCAATCTTATAAAACATATACAGTATATTACTGTAATTAGTAGAAGAGTAGTGCCCTTACATACAATATCATATTGTAGGTCTCTGAAAATGAGTCCAGTGATGACATCAAATGGCTGTAATGGCAGAAAAAAAAATCCAATTAGCCTGGAAAAGAAAAAAAAAACATCTGTGGGGGGCCAAAAGACCACCCTGCCCCCACTGGGCATTCCACCTAACATAAATGTGCTTAAATCATTCCTGACATTGTCTGACAAGATTCGTTGCAGTGGGTCTCATGGACAGCTGGGACACCCACCTTCATTCCAGCGTCACAGGTGGGTACTCAGTACCTCGGTCATGTGGTTGTGGCACAAAATGCCACCACAGAAGGAGCGGATAAGAAAGCAGAGACAAGTAGAGTTTAGTAAAGATTACAAATCCCTGAAGAGTATGAAGATGCTATACTAATATAGTCCATTAAGAGTACAGCTGAAATGTACGTAGCTGCAAAAAGGGCAAATTAAAGAAGTGAATGAGAGCTCCACCGTCTCAGGATGTGGCCTACATTGATTCCATATTGAGAATAAATGGTGAACCACTGGATTGCTGGTAAACTGATGCTGATTAATGCTAACTGGAGTCCACTACAATGCATACAGAAAGGATTTTGAGCTCAGTTTCTGGAGCAATTCTAAGTCTATAATTAAGCAGACATGCATGCCTTTGGGATGTGAAGGAATACCCACACAAACACAAGGAGAGCATGTAACATGCAAACCATATTCATTGCCGGTTATTGGGGTTATACTACTCTTACTAATCTGTAAGAAAAATGTATTTCATTTTACAACACCAGAGCCAGTCAGTCCATTAGGTGACATAGGCATCCTCCTAGGGGACCGTTACCTGATGGGTGTCATCTTATATATAATTCACCAGCCTACTCACGCACTTACTCACTCACTCACGTCTGTCTGAAGCTGAATGCACAATCGCCTTCTGCGCAGCTGCCCGAATAACCTTACGAGACCGGCATTGCGGCAGGCGGCGGATTTACAGCAGCGAAAATTCAAAGAGAAAGGCGACTTCGATTAAAGCTCTAGAGGCCTGAAAGGCGATTTTGACTACAGCTCCAGCCCCAATTACGCATTCATTCAATACACCTATATAAGGTTTGTGGTGCTTAAACTTATTACTATTCCACTCGTGCCCGTTTCATCTTACGTTGTCGAAACGGGCTCTTTGTCTAGTTTATGAATAATATGATAATGATGACCGTGGTAGGTACACAAAGGTGGGGCCGGATGTGCTTCTGAAGGTGTGCATGCTCTCACGACACTGACAGCAATGGATGTCAATCTCTGATGATACCGAGTGGGCTCCGGTACTCGCTGGACGCTGTTAATGAAAGTAAAGGTCTGTATGCTGTGCACAGAGGTGTACCATTTGTGCCACTGACGGGGGGGGGGGGGGTATACTTCACAAAACAGGACCCTTCACAGCTTGTCAAAGCCTGTGTAGTCAAGTAAATTAATGCAAGTTCCACTGATAAATGTCGAGGCACCAACTTGGTCATCCCCATTTAATTCAGTCCAAGAAAATATGACTAAAAGAGCCACTATGCACACAAGTACAAAAAAAATAAAATTGGACAGCCATCACACTAGAAAAACGAAGATTCTCTTTCTGTGTCCATCAGGTTGTAAGGAGCTCCACCCTGTGGTGTATTTTGTTCACAACTGCACGCCTCCTGCCAGCAGCTGCAGGCCTTAGAGGCAGAGAAATGGAAGGGGCAGAGTCAACTGCCCTCACTGGGCGTCTTCTTGGTACTGCAGTGGGAAGAAAAGGATAGAAGGTTAGCAATGAGGACCACCTCTCGATCCGGGGTGGTAGTACCTGAATCAGATGTGCCCATGAGGGTGATCCACAGACATGCAGGCATGACATCCGATAATACCGATATCCACAATGGACAGCAACTGGTATCCGTCAACTCTACCTAGGGCTCCAAATGGCATTGTAACTGGCACTTTACTGCATGTAATAATATATATACTGTATATATATATATATATATATATATATATATATATATATATATATATATACATACAGTGGTGTGACAAACTATTTGCCCCCTTCCTGATTTCTTATTCTTTTGCATGTTTGTCACACAAAATGTTTCTGATCATCAAACACATTTAACCATTAGTCAAATATAACACAAGTAAACACAAAATGCAGTTTTTAAATGGTGGTTTTTTATTATTTAGGGAGAAAAAAAATCCAAACCTACATGGCCCTGTGTGAAAAAGTAATTGCCCCTTGTTAAAAAATAACCTAACTGTGGTGTATCACACCTGAGTTCAATTTCCGTAGCCACCCCCAGGCCTGATTACTGCCACACCTGTTTCAATCAAGAAATCACTTAAATAGGAGCTGCCTGACACAGAGAAGTAGACCAAAAGCACCTCAAAAGCTAGACATCATGCCAAGATCCAAAGAAATTCAGGAACAAATGAGAACAGAAGTAATTGAGATCTATCAGTCTGGTAAAGGTTATAAAGCCATTTCTAAAGCTTTGGGACTCCAGCGAACCACAGTGAGAGCCATTATCCACAAATGGCAAAAACATGGAACAGTGGTGAACCTTCCCAGGAGTGGCCGGCCGACCAAAATTACCCCAAGAGCGCAGAGACGACTCATCCGAGAGGTCACAAAAGACCCCAGGACAACGTCTAAAGAACTGCAGGCCTCACTTGCCTCAATTAAGGTCAGTGTTCACGACTCCACCATAAGAAAGAGACTGGGCAAAAACGGCCTGCATGGCAGATTTCCAAGACGCAAACCACTGTTAAGCAAAAAGAACATTAGGGCTCGTCTCAATTTTGCTAAGAAACATCTCAATGATTGCCAAGACTTTTGGGAAAATACCTTGTGGACTGATGAGACAAAAGTTGAACTTTTTGTAAGGCAAATGTCCCGTTACATCTGGCGTAAAAGGAACACAGCATTTCAGAAAAAGAACATCATACCAACAGTAAAATATGGTGGTGGTAGTGTGATGGTCTGGGGTTGTTTTGCTGCTTCAGGACCTGGAAGGCTTGCTGTGATAGATGGAACCATGAATTCTACTGTCTACCAAAAAATCCTGAAGGAGAATGTCCGGCCATCTGTTCGTCAACTCAAGCTGAAGCGATCTTGGGTGCTGCAACAGGACAATGACCCAAAACACACCAGCAAATCCACCTCTGAATGGCTGAAGAAAAACAAAATGAAGACTTTGGAGTGGCCTAGTCAAAGTCCTGACCTGAATCCAATTGAGATGCTATGGCATGACCTTAAAAAGGCGGTTCATGCTAGAAAACCCTCAAATAAAGCTGAATTACAACAATTTTGCAAAGATGAGTGGGCCAAAATTCCTCCAGAGCGCTGTTAAAGACTCATTGCAAGTTATCGCAAACGCTTGATTGCAGTTATTGCTGCTAAGGGTGGCCCAACCAGTTATTAGGTTCAGGGGGCAATTACTTTTTCACATAGGGCCATGTAGGTTTGGATTTTTTTTTCTCCCTAAATAATAAAACCACCATTTACAAACTGCATTTTGTGTTTACTTGTGTTATATTTGACTAATGGTTAAATGTGTTTGATGATCAGAAACATTTTGTGTGACAAACATGCAAAAGAATAAGAAATCAGGAAGGGGGCAAATAGTTTTTCACACCACTGTATATATATATATATATATATATATATTGTCACACACGTGCACATGGGAGGCAGCAAAAGGGCTTGAATGAGGGCAATTCCGAATCAGACCTAGCAGAGTGCACTGATTCTTTTTCTTGCTTTTCTGCAGACCATTCACATGAAATTCTGCCTGGCCCTGTTGATGTCACTTCCAGGTCCAAACCAATGGATGAAGACCTTTGCGGTTCCGGCCCACTTAATGTCATGTCCAGGCCAGAGCCTATGGATGAAGACCCTTCTGGTCCCAGCCCCTTTGACGTCACTTCCTATCCTGACCTTTAAAAGCTTCCACCTTTTCTCTATTCCCTTAGTTCTGTTTTGGACTCTGGTTTGTGCACATCAGTGCTATCATTTATTTTGGTGGCTACCCCAAACCTTGCTATTGCTCTTGTGCGAGTTTGTGACAATATATATACAATATATATATATATATATATATATATATATATATATATATATATTGTGGCGGACGGATGGGACCCTTGCCCGGCCGGGGATGCCTGGAAAATGGAAGGACCAGGAGAGAGGCAATATCTTCCCCGGGATTCAAGAGGGCAGCCCCCCTGGATTACATTGTAGCCACCGCCAGGGAACTTCTGGATTATTCCAGAGCCATGGACTGCAGTATTTCTGCCACACCAGGAAGTGCTGCAGGAAAATCATAAGGGTGCACCTGGAGCACCTCTGTGTGCAACATAAAAGGGCCGACTCACTCCATTCGAGGAGTCGGGAGGCCGAGGAAAGAGCATGCGAGAGAGGAGTGGAGGGGGCAGTGAAGAAGGAGAAGAAAAAGGAAAAGAAAAGTCTGCGGTGGGCTGACGCCTTGACCAGGGTTTGTTCCTGCCTTGCGTCCTTGTGTTGGCTGAGATTGGCTCCAACAGACCCCTGTGACCCTGTAGTTAGGATATAGCGGGTTGGATAATGGATGGATTGAAAAGAAAAGTAAAAAAGGACTAAGCTTATTGGTTGTTGGTGACTGTGCACTGTGTGCTGTGTATAAAGTAGAAGCAAAGTAAAGTGTGTGCTTATGAACATTGTGAGTTTGCATTTCTGTCTGTGGCAGGGGCTGGCATCTTCACTATATATATATACTAGCAAAATACCCGCGCTTCGCAGCGGAGAAGTAGTGTGTTAAAGAGGTTATGAAAAAAAAAAAAGGAAACATTTTAAAAATAACGTAACATGATTGTCAATATAATTGTGTTGTCATTGTTATGAGTGTTGCTGTCTTTTATATATATAATATACACACACACACACACATAAACATATATATACATATACATATATATATACATATCTACATATACACATATCTATATATACATACGTATATACACATATACACATCCACATAAACATATATATACATATACAAATTTACATATCTACATATATATATATATAGACATACATATATACATACATACATTCACATATATATATATACACTAGCAAAATACCCGCGCTTCGCAGCAGAGAAGTAGTGTGTTAAAGAGGTTATGAAAAAAAAAAGGAAACATTTTAAAAATAACGTAACATGATTGTCAATGTAATTGTGTTGTCATTGTTATGAGTGTTGCTGTCTTTTATATATATATATACACACACACACACACATAAACATATATATACATATACATATATATATACATATCTACATATACATACGTATATACACATATACACATCCACATAAACATATATATACATATACAAATTTACATATTTACATATATATATATATAGACATACATATATACATACATACATTCACATATATATATATATATATATATATATATATATATATATATATATATATATATATATATATATATATAAATATACTGTATATATACATATGTACTTATTGGCTCCTGTATTTAGGATATAGCAGGTTGGATAATGGACGGATGAACATTTGTATGCATAGCCGTATTTGCCCGTTTTCGTTTTTTTTCTTTCTTCAGTAATATCTCAGTAAACCCGGAGCTTGTCAGTTCAAATCCTGGTACTGACACCACTGTGTGACCCTGAGGAAGTCACTTCACCTGCCTGTGCTGCAAAAAACAAAAGTAATGTAACAAATTGTACCTCAGATGTTGTAAGTTGGTGGAATAAAGGCATAAGTCAAATAGATAAATATGTATTATACACATAGGAACTATTCATTTATTTTCAGTTAAGTCATCTGCAGCAAACTTTTATAAATGAGGGTTTCTCCTTTTTAGATAGTGCAAACTGTTTCTTCTTCACTGAGGTTTTCTCTTGGAGAGCTTTTTTCATTTCATTGAAAATGAAAGCAGCAGCTGCCAAAATATGTAGCTTTCTTATTAATTTTTCAACATTGTGTAAAATAAATGTATAAAGTAACATAAAAAGTTTAAATACTGGTTATCCTTTTACACTAAAATATTACTAAAGAGATAGAAAAAAAGTAAAATGCATATGTTCTTTTTCTTTAAGGAGATTAAATATTACTGAAGAAAGAAAAAAAAAAATTAAACAGCCAAATGGGGCTATGCATACGAACTTAAAAGGTTTAAATAAAACAGAAATATATATTTTATTTTTACTTGCTTAACTTGTGGAGGGTGTATCCTGTAGCAAAGCCCTAACTTTTTTCGTGAAAGCCCGTTTCAGTAAATAAGTGTTAAAAACAGGTGTAAAGATATTGACAATAAGCTACGCAAACCCAGGAAGACATGGAATCGTTTAAATCAAGTATCATTACATCTTCCTTTCTTAAAGAGAAGTAAGGCAGTACTTATAAGCTTACATATTTATATATAGACATACATATATATATATATATATATATATATATATATATATATATCTATATCCGAAGCCGTGCAAGCACACTCTTGAGAATGCAACGTATAGTTGTACAGAAGAAAAGCAATCTTGCCTCAAATGAATGGCAACCTTTTGTAGGTCTATGAACTTAATTTAAAGTTTAGGTTTACGCGGTGCTTTCTTTCCGAAGTACCTGCACTCATGAATATGTCTGTATGTGTCAGTCGGTCAAATCCACGCGCTTTGCACCGGCGAAGTACCGCTTTTAAATTTTTATTAAGAAGAAAATAAAACGTTTTTAAATTGAGGGAAAATATACTAATAACAGTTTGTTAAGGATCTGTTTTTTTGTGAAGCTGCCTTTACTCGAGTGATCACTTCGACCTGACTTGTTGGCCAAGTATCAGCGTTACCTGGTAGGTAACCACCCATACAATCAGATTGTGAATCAGACTACGAATGCCGTGAATGTAATTACACACTCACTGCACTTGCTTACGGTAATCGAACCTCGGACGTCAGCGCTAGAGGGGCTTAGCAGTGGTGAAGTATTGCTTTTAAATTTTAATTAAGAACAAAAGAAAACCTCAGAGGTTCAATTCCCGTAAGGGAGTGAAGTGAGTGTCCGGTTACCTACCAGGTAACGCTTATGGTTGGACAGCAAGTGACGTAACATCAGCCACGGTGCCTTCAGTTGTGAGAAGCAGATCATAGAATGATTGAAAATAGTTTTGCATTTACCTTTTTAGTAAAAGGCGAGCTTTTAAGCCTGAGAAATCACCCCGTAAATGCACACGTTTAATTGCACATGTGTTAATATGTATGGTTACACAGTATTAAAAGACAGTGAACAACGTCAGTTACCTTTGTTCCCGCGTTTGATAAAAGGCGAGCTTTTAAGCCTGAGAAATCACCCCGTAAATGCACACGTTTAATTGCACGTATTAATATGTATGCTTACACAGTATTAAAAGACACTCAAAAATTAACGTCATTTACCATCAGCCACGGTGCCTTCAGTTGTGTGAAGCAGATCATAGAATGATTGAAAATAGTTTTGCATTTACCTTTTTAGTAAAAGGTGAGCTTTTAAGCCTGAGAAATCACCCCGTAAATGCACACGTTTAATTGCACATGTGTTAATATGTATGGTTACACAGTATTAAAAGACAGTGAACAACGTCAGTTACCTTTGTTCCCGCGTTTGATAAAAGGCGAGCTTTTAAGCCTGAGAAATCACCCCGTAAATGCACACTTTTAATTGCACATGTGTTAATATGTATGGTTACACAGTATTAAAAGACAGTGAACAACGTCAGTTACCTTTGTTCCCGCGTTTGATAAAAGGCGAGCTTTTAAGCCTGAGAAATCACCCCGTAAATGCACACGTTTAATTGCACATGTGTTAATATGTATGCTTACACAGTATTAAAAGACAGTCAAAAATTAACGTCATTTACCTTCGTTCCCGCGTTTGACTCGTGCTGTAAATCTCTTCCTTGTTTTTAGTTCACGTGATTACGTAGGAGGCGTGATGACGCGATACGTGACTCCGCCTCCTCCATTAGAGTATATGGACAAAAAATATGTTCCAGTTATGACCATTACGCGTAGAATTTCGAAATGAAACCTGCCTAACTTTTGTAAATAAGCTGTAAGGAATGAGCCTGCCAAATTTCAGCCTTCCACCTACACGGGAAGTTCGAGAATTAGTGATGAGTCAGTCAGTCAGTCAGTCAGTCAGTCAGTGAGTCAGTGAGGGCTTTGCCTTTTATTAATATGTATATATATATATATATATATATATATATATATATATATATATATATATATATATATATATATATATATATATATAGATATATAGATATATATATATATATATATATATATATATATATCTTGTCACACACATACGCATGGGAGGCAGCTAAAGGACTTGAGTGAGGGCAGTTCCGAGTCAGACCAGGATGTGGCAGTGGCACTGACTCTTTTTCTCCCTTCCCTGCAGACCATTCACGGGAGATTCCACCTGGCTCTCTTGACGTCACTTCTGGGACCGAGCCTATGGAAGGAGTCCTTGCCGGCTCCGGCCCCTGTGATGTCACGTCCGGGCTCGAACCAATGGCTTAAGACCTTCATGAGCCCGACCCCTATGATCTCACTTCCCTTCTTCCCCTTTAAAAGCCTGCACCTTTTCCCTATTCCCTCAGTTCTGTTTTGGACTCGGTTGTGTGCACATCAGTGCTGTATTCATTTAAATGACTTTTGCAGCCAGGAAACCAATTATACAGGTGGCTGCCCCAAACCTTTCTATGACTTTGTGTCGAGTTTGTGACAATATATATATTTGCAGCTGGAGATCCACAAAGGGAGAAAATGAATCATGTATCATGAAGTAGTTTTTATTCCTGAGCTTTCAGTCCCTACCAGGGGCCTTCATCAGAGGATAATGCTTAGACTTACAAGAATCAAAGGCAATATATAGCACAATTAGGTGGGGGGGGGGGCAATGAGGTGGGGGGGGGCTAAGTCAGTGTGATGGGGGGGAGGTTATTGGTTGTAAAAATTTTATTCATTATGAACATGTTCTTCTTAAGTTTGCATATGCTGGATTTATGTCCAAATGTCTGTTGAAGGCGTTCTCATTTGATAGCCAAGTGCCAGCTCTCTGGCACTGTTGGTACTGGCCTTAAATCTTACTTGTACATTGTCCCAGTTAAATGTATGTCCTGTTGATTTAGTATGCATATAGATCAATGATAGTGAGTCCCTTCTTCTAACGGCGTTGCGATGTTCCTGTATACATGTTGCGATTCTTTTTGATGTTTGTCCTATGTATACCACAGGGCAAGAACTGCATGGAATACTATAAACTGAGTTTCGTGTTTCTGCTGTCGATTTCTTGTTTTTAGCATTAAAGAATACCGTGTGCAGATTGTTCGTGGGTTTGTGTGCTATTCTGATGCCTGACTTGTCCAGGATGCATGCTGCACCTTCAGACACCTTGTGGTGGTAAGGAAGTGAGTACCAGGTGGGGTGGGGGTTCTGGTTCAAGTCTATTGTTTGCTGAGTTTTTTGGCATCTTCTGTGTAAGCTTTTGGAGTATCCGTTTGAAGTGAAAAGACGGAAGAGAAAAGCTCAGGAATAAAAACTACATTATGATACGTGATTCATTTTCTCCCTTTGTGGATCTCCAGCTGCAAATATGCAAACTGTATCACAGACCTACTCTTCCATATATATATATATATATATATATATATATATATACAGTGGACCCTTGACTTACGAACTCAATTCGTTCGCGAGGGCTGGTTGTAACTCAAGTTGGTTGTAAGTCAAGACTATTTTTCCTATAAGAAATAATGGAAATACCCATAATGCATTCCGAACCTCCCACAGCAACACTTACTTAACTTTTTCATAATAAAAAAGGGTTGTATAATGTGCATAATTTACCAAAACCAATAATTTTTCTAATGTACTAACCAAAAAGTTATAAAAAGTGCCTAGCCTACCAGAAACAACAATTTCATACTGGACTCACCATTTAATTTGACATCTTTGGGCTGCAGGAAGGGAGGAGGAGGAGAATGAAATGGAAGGTGGTTATTGTATAAAAGGAGCCTCCTTATACAAATCTTTTCTTTGTAAAATTGTCGAGATGGTGGATTTGGACATGCTGTGCATATTAGCGAGATCGGTCACACAAACACCACTCTCATATTTCCGCACAATTTCCTTCTTCTTTTCGATTGTGATCGCTTTCTTTACCTTCATTTCCTTCTCTTCCTTCCTTAGCAATTATCGAAAAAAATTATATAAATCACTGCACTGACCGAAATTACGTCCACAAACACATGTATCTGGGCTCCGACTGACGCTTACAAACGCTCTCGGCTGTTTGTTTACAATCGCACAAGCGGATACACGTGACCGCATTCAGGTCGTAACGCAAGATGTTGGTCGTAAATCAAAACAAAAGTTTTGGTCGTAAATGAAGTTGTTCGCATGTCAGGCCAGTCGTATATCAAGGGTTGACTGTATATATATTGTCACACATGTGTGGTTAGGAGGCAGTCACGTGGTACTTACCTGGATCTTTTCTTTCCACAGAAAGCCAGAAGAAAAATAATTGCCTCCACTTCCGGGTATAAAAATGGCCGCAACAATGTCACTTATGGCCATTTTCAATGACATCTCTTCCGGCTCATCCAGATCACATCACTTCCGGCTCACTACGATGACATTACTTCCGGTTCCTGTTCCTAACACCAACCATTTCCTTTTGCCATAATCCTTTTTGTATAAATCCACCATTTTCACAAAGTACAGACTGTCAAATGTTCTTGTAATTTAAAAGACTTTGATCTCTTTTTTTCATATATTGCCATATATTGCCTTAGGGCAATGTACGGGGGACCCCTTTTTCTTGGTTGTAGCGTTGTTTTTCAAGGGTTAAAAGCCCACTATATATATATATATATATATATATATATATACACACTGTGACAAATAGAGGCACTGTCGACCCCTTGAACCCTCAGACCAGACGTCAGACACCAGATAAAAGTCCAAATAATGGTTTATTATAATAATACAGTGCACAAAGCACCCTCTCCACTCCACAATACTTAATAAATCAATAATCAAATAATCACAATCCTCCACTCCCAGATGCATTGCCACCCTTCCACCCAGCTCAGCTCAACATCTGGGATTTCCCACAATCCTTTTATAGTCCTTGACCTGGAAGTGTTTCTCCTTCTCTGTCCATGTGACATGGGACACTTCCGGGTCAGATAAAAATCCTTTTTCTTCACCCCGGAAGCACGTCATTCCTTGTGTCGTTGTGATTAAGACGCACTTCCGGGTTATGGTGCAAATAACAAGCCCTGGGCCTCCCTGCAGCTACTCATGGTGGCCCCTGTGGTATCCAGCAGGGCTGTGTATTAAAAGTCCACTGTCCATAATTCCCTGCTGGCATTCGGGGTAGCTCCATGCTGCAAGGAGGGCTCCATCTGGCGGCCTGGAGGTATTGGCCGGGATAAATAGCCGGCCATATCTCACAACACATAATAATATATTTAAAGTTTGACCTTGAATTCCACAAATATAATGTCCTGATTGGAATTTAAACTTTGGACTCTTTAGCTGAACAGCTAGAATTGCAAATTCAAGGCCTTTGTTTTTTTCAGATTCAAGTTCAAATTTGCTATTTGTAAGAACCCACTTCATAAAAGATTTAGCAAACAGGATATGAAAGGAAATAAGCGGCGAGCACCTTTGGTGCTTGCAAGCCTAAAAATACCACATGCAACACGGCTGTCTGCATTCGTTGTTTCGTGCATTTTTGAGCGTCTAGTCAAATTCAATTTGTATTAAAGGATATTGGAATTATAATTGCTGATTATTTAAAGAGTGCGCAGCAGCAGATGTTGAGGATAACTGATGCTGATTGACTGCCTGCTTTCCCTATGCCCCCAAGCAAGAAAAATAATAATAATTCAATTGTGAAGGCGTCCTACATGTCAGCCGCCATCACTGAGACATTTGAGCAAATCCACGAGTAATTCTGTAAGCTCTTAGGCCGCTTCTGTCTGTTCGCCCTCTTTCCAGATCACTTACAGTGGATTCAGAAAGTTTTTGGACCTCATCACTATTTTTCTGTGTTACAATCATTTAGATTCTTTTTCCCCCACATCAAGCAATACTCAATACCCCAGAATGACAAAAGTTAAAGCAAGGTTTCAGAAATTTTTAAAATTTTGTTAAGAATAAAAATTAGCCAATACTATTTAACATAGAGGGGCGGCACGGTGGCACAGTGGTGGCACTGCTGCCTTGCAGTAAAGAGACTCAGGTTTGCTTCCCGGGTCCTCCCTGTGTGGAGTTTGCATGTTCTCCCCGTGTCTGCGTGGGTTTCCTCCCACAGTCCAAAGACATGCAGGTTAGGTGCATTGGTGATTCTAAATTGTCCCTAGTATCTGCTTGGTGTGTGTGTATGTGTGCGTCCTGCGATGGGCTGGCGCCCTTCCCGGGTTTTGTTTCCTGCCTTGTACCCTGTGTTGGCTGGGATTGGCTCCAGCAGACCCCTGTGACCCTGTAGTTAGGATATAGCGGGATGGATAATGGACGGATGGATAATTAACATAGAATAAAAGTAAGGTCAGATGGCCAGTGTGTTATAAAGCTTGAGCAGAACCTCCTTGGACGTGTATTCCACACACCAGGGTGCTATATAATTGAACATTCTGTTAGCCTCTGTAATGGAAGGAGATTGTGTCGAGTCCACCATGACTCCTAAATCCTTCTCATAAGGTGGACTTTCTACTTTCAGACCTCCCAAGTTGTTCAAACATCTTTCATTTAAGAATTATGGAAGCCACTGTACTATTAGGAACCGTCATTTTTGCAGTTTCCTTTAAGTTTCAAAGTTTTAAAAAATAATCTTTATTGAATCCAAAAAATAAATAAACATCATATTCCAACATTCATAGTACGCACATATGAAAAAAAAAAACAACAATGAACACAAGACCTTTTTTCAATTCAGCATTCATAAAACATTTTCATTGAAATTTTATGACTTTTCACCACAACTTTGCTTTTATCCCCAAACTAAAACAACCCATAAAGAGATGGTGGGCAAATAAATTCCCCAGACTGTCCAATGCCTTCCCTGAGGTTCAAAGCTCTGAGCAGTAAATCACAAATTATTTTTCCGCTCCCCTTATTCAACAGAGCAAAGTACCCCTTTTATACCCCACACATTTTCGAACACCTCCATCATATACATCTGTTTATAATAAGCAAACTTAATTCTTATTCTTCGACCTAAAAATCAAACAAACATCAATAGGTTCTGATCCGCATTGCTTATTATTATTACGTAGTGTTCTCTAAATCTGCGTCTCAACACAATCCTGACTCTGAGCTCTGTAGGCAATTCCTTCAACCTTATGGTTTTTTTAAATTTTTTTTTTAATGGTATTTGCTTACTTCTGATTGCCTCTTTAGACACATATTTTTTGCTTTTTTAATCATTTTTGCTTTGTTTTCTGTGTTTTTTAACACTAGAATGACCAAAACCTACAAAAAAAAATTTTAATCCTGACCCACCTTAAATCCCTTTGCACCTCTCCGTCAATGTTTTTTGTGTTGTAAATATGTCGATAAGCACAAGCAGGACCAACGCAGAAAGGGCAGAAAGTTCTCCCAGCTCAAGTCTGTTTACCTGTGTGTGAGTTGCCAGGAGTTCTATATATATTGTTATTTGGAACACATGCATTTCATGTGTGTTCCGTGTCTACAAAGATCTATGTAAACACATTGTTAAAACAGAAACGTTTTTTATGTTTTAGTAATAACAGACAAAATGTAGACATGAAGTGTATAATGTATGAAGCCTGAAGTCCAAATATCAAATAAACACTTTCACAAAAGTATAACAAAACAAGTGCGCTTTTATTCAAGAAAATAACTGCAGAAAAAAAACTTGCATTAGGGTGCGACATTGACACACCCTTAATACGACCGCTTTGGTGGTGCAGCGGTAAGAATTGCTGACTCGTAATCAAGACGTTTGCAGTTCGATCGTGGATGCCTCCACTTTGAGTAGTGAGCTGCTCTTATTCTTACTATTATATAATAAAAACATACATTTGCTTTGAGTCTGTAACAGCTGGTGTAAATTTATGGTACTTGTAAAGGTTAGTATTTTTTTTTATTCAGTTTTATTCTCTCAGTCGTGTTCACGCTCTCCCTGATCTGATACTGCTGTTTTCAAATAAAGACGTGCTATAACAAAGGAGAACTCAGATGAGGATGAGGGTTCTACATTGGAGAAAAAGAACAGAAGCCCTCCCGCAAGAAACGTCCACTCACATATAAGAACAACGGAGCTGCACCAGGCATAAAGGCGAGAGATGGCACAGTTTGGATGCAGCAACAGGTCGGGCGTCATCCTGCCAGTCAGTCTGCCCCACACCTGTCCTTCAGTGAAACAGCAGGACTTACAGAACTCGCCAACGTATCACGCAAAGTCCAGTTGTGATGGTCTTTATATAAAAACATTTATATGTTACGTATATAAAAGCCAGTTTGGATGTTATTTACCTTGATTTATTTACGTATCTTCCTACAGTGTAAAGTCATGAGTAAACTGCAGAGCTAGACACGGGCATGCTGACAAATTACATGTGTACTGAAGTGACTTTAGATGCAGGTGGAAGCTCCATGCAACTGTCTTTATGGTTCTGATTTTGTCCAAAAACAGATTCATAAGCTTTATGACCTTAGTCTCAAAAAGTCTTTCTCCCGTGGGGCGACTGGGATCTTTTCCTGGATAAGATCAAAAACAGTTGCACCTGCCAACTTCCACCTATACAGGTAGTCCCCAGGTTACAGATATCCGACCTATGACTTACGAATGGGGCCGCAGCTGCGACGCATTTGCCTCAGTAACTGCAGCTCCGTCATCTTCGGCCTGGGGACGCTGCAAGAGGTGACTGGACGGAGGCTGGAGGGGGCCATTTCGCTGTTCATGCAGTGTAGTGTCCCTTGGCGGCTCCCAGTGGCAAGCGGTGACCCGTGGTCCATAGTCACCGGGGCCACAGTTTTCGCTCATGTGCAGGACGGAGGCTTGATGGGGTGTTTCACTGCCCGCCCATCACACATGGCTGCCCTGTTCGTTCTCGGTGGGTGGCTGATAATGCTGCAAGCAGTGACCCAGTTGTGGCTGAATGGAAGCCATTGAGGGTGAACGGGAGTAGCATTGTAGTGTGCATTGGGTGGCTGCCTGTTGAATGGGGGTGGTGTTGGGCGATTCACTACCCACCTTTGGCCGCACCCTGTTTGTTCTCGGTGGGCGGACGCTGCAGGCAGCCTACTGTAGTAGAGTTGACTGTGTGGTGAACGGGTGATGAGCTGCCCCTCGCTGCCCCATTCATTCTCAATAGCAAGCCTGCTTGTACTGTTACGCACATAGCAGGAAGATTGTCTCTCGTCAGTACACCAGACGTGTTGACGACAGGTGCCATCCTGCTGTGATAGCGTGTACAGTGCTGTACAGAAGAGCTCATTTTAATCTTTTGTCTTCACCCTTCAACAATGTCTCTGAAACACAAATAAGATGCAAGTGTTGGTGATACAGTAAAGAAGACAAAAACCATCACCATTGAAAATAAAGTAGAAATAATAAAAAGGTCAGAGAGAGTGGTGAAACTCCATCATTCATTGGCAGAGCACTTGGTTACAGTCGGTCAACAATAGCATTTTTTAAAATAATGTACCTGTTCCGACTTACATACAAATTCAACTTAAGTACAAACCTACAGTTCCTATCTCGTATGTAACCCGGGGACTGCCTGTATGTATATTGTGACAGATGGTCAGGGTCCTTGCCCGGTCGGGATGCCCTTTTCAGGATAGGACCAGGGCAGAGGACATGTCAACAGTAGTATCTCCCCTGGTACACAAGAGTGCAGTCCCCCTGGGGTTCAACCCTGCTGGGGCCCGTGGCCACCGACAGGGGACTCCTGGACAGCTCAGGAGCCTTGGCATGCAGCACTTCCACCACAGCCAGAAGGAATGCAGTATAAAAGAGGCTGCCTCACTCCATTCAGGTAGCTGGAGTCAGGAGAAAGAGGACAGAACTTGCGGGAGAGGAGTGGAGGTGGCAGAAGAAAAGAAAGAGAAAAGGAAAGAAAAGGACTGAGTTTATTGGGGTTTGTGCTGTGTGTATATTGTGCTGAAGAAGGAACAAAATAAACGTGTGTGTTTTTGGACTTGTGAGTCTGTGAGTCGGTCTGGGTGTAAGAGTTAAATTTGAACCCTGCTCCAGTGTGTACCTGGTATGTGTCTGAGTCTCATATCCTTCTGAGCTTATGCTTAAAAGCTGACACTATTATTTTATTATTCACTATAATAAAATGTATTTCTTGTCCTTTACATAACCCCTTAAGAGAAGTGCTCTATTTATGGCATAACTTTTCCCTTACAATACTGTTTCCTGTTTTGAACCAAGCTGGCTCATAATATATATAGGCCATTGTTCTTTTCTCTGTTTTGTGAAATTCATACATCTCCTAAAATAAGAATAAAAATAATACATTCAAAAAGTCACGTACATCCTAAACAAACAGGACTATCAATCAAATTGTGGTCATCTAAAGTATCAAAATCTGCCATGTCCTGTTAGCAACTAGATGTAACCAATCATGTTAAAAGTTTTCTGTATTTGTAATGAATTCCTTTTAAAGAAAAGTGTCCTAATTAATGAATTGTATAATATAGCCTGAGGACATTTTTTCCTTTGTAGCAATGTGACTAGCATGTGGCTAACATGTAATACACTTGTTACCTCTTCGAAGATTTAGATAAAGAATAACGATTGACGCTTTCCCCTGCCTGTGTTTTATTGCTTAAATCGGGGCATTCCAGTGTGGGTGCCTGTGTGTATTAAATTTTCTTCCACATGGGTCGGGCTGATTTTCCACTATATATATATATATATATATATATATATATATATATATATACAGTGGGTACGGAAAGTATTCAGACCCCCTTCAATTTTTCACTCTTTGTCATATTGCAGCCATTTGCTAATATCATTTAAATTAATTTTTTCCCTCATTAATGTACACACAGCACCCCATATTGACAGACAAAAAAAAGATTTTTTGAAATTGTTGCAGATTTATTAAAAAAGAAAAACTGAAATATCACCTGGTCCTAAGTATTCAGACCCTTTGCTCAGTATTTAGTAGAAGCACTCTTTTGAGCTAATACAGCCATGAGTCTTCTTGGGAAAGATGCAACAAGTTTTTCACACCTGGATTTGGGGATCCTCTGCCATTCCTTCTTGCAGATCCTCTCCAGTTCTGTCAGGTTAGATGGTAAACGTTGGTGGACAGCCATTTTTAGGTCTCTCCAGAGATGCTCAATTGGGTTTAAGTCAGGGCTCTGGCTGGGCCATTCAAGAACAGTCACAGAGTTGTTGTGAAGCCACTCCTTCGTTATTTTAGCTGTGTGCTTAGGGTCATTGTCTTGTTGGAAGGTAAACCTTCGGCCCAGTCTGAGGTCCTTAGCACTCTGGAGAAGGTTTTTGTCCAGGATATCCCTGTACTTGGCCGCATTCATCTATCCCTCGATTGCAACCAGTCGTCCTGTCCCTGCAGCTGAAAAACACCCCCACAGCATGATGCAGCCACCGCCATGCTTCACTGTGGGGGCTGTATTGGACAAGTGATGAGCAGTGCCTGGTTGTCTCCACACATACCTCAGTGTAAGACACATGACAGACCGCATGGAGTTTGCTAAAAGACACCTGAAGGACTCTGAGATGGTGAGAAATAAGATTCTCTGGTCTGATGAGACCAAGATAGAACTTTTTGGCCTTAATTCTAAGCGGTATGTGTGGAGACAACCAGGCACTGCTCATCACTTGTCCAATACAATCCCCACAGTGAAGCATGGCGGTGGCAGCATCATGCTGTGGGGGTGTTTTTCAGCTGCAGGGACAGGACGACTGGTTGCAATCGAGGGAAAGATGAATGCGGCCAAGTACAGGGATATCCTGGACAAAAACCTTCTCCAGAGTGCTAAGGACCTCAGACTGGGCCGAAGGTTTACCTTCCAACAAGACAATGACCCTAAGCACACAGCAAAAATAACGAAGGAGTGGCTTCACAACAACTCTGTGACTGTTCTTGAATGGCCCAGCCAGAGCCCTGACTTAAACCCAATTGAGCACCTCTGGAGAGACCTAAAAATGGCTGTCCACCAACGTTTACCATCCAACCTGACAGAACTGGAGAGGATCTGCAAGGAGGAATGGCAGAGGATCCCCAAATCCAGGTGTGAAAAACTTGTTGCATCTTTCCCAAGAAGACTCATGGCTGTATTAGCTCAAAAGGGTGCTTCGACTAAATACTGAGCAAAGGGTCTGAATACTTAGGACCATGTGATATTTCAGTTTTTCTTTTTTAATAAATCTGCAACAATTTCAAAAATTCTTTTTTTTGTCTGTCAATATGGGGTGCTGTGTGTACATTAATGAGGGAAAACATTAATTTAAATGATTTTAGCAAATGGCTGCAATATGACAAAGAGTGAAAAATTGAAGAAGGTATGAATACCTTCCGTACCCACTGTATATATATATATATATATATATATACATATAAAAGGCAAAGCCCTCACTGACTCCTCACTAATTCTCCCACTTTCCATATAGGTGGGAAGCTGAAATTTCGCGTGCTCATTCCGTGCAGTCTACTTACAAAAGTTAGGTATGTTTCATGTCCTATTACAATACCCATTGGGGGGAAACAGGTGTTCCCCCTAAACTGTATAAATATATAGATGGGGAAGCCCCTCCTCACTATTTCTTGTGACTTCCAATATACGTAGGAAGCCCAAATTTCCCATGCTCATCCTTTACACTGTACTTACAAACGTTAAGTATGTTTCATTTCACGCCTTGCTCCGTAACAAACTTTCGAAAATAACGTCTTCTTTTTGGCGGTTCTCACCATTATGCCGTAAAGAACTTTCAGAACTGACCTCTCCTTTTGACAGTTTCATTCCTTATTTCCGTCAACAGAGAATTTATTTAATGGCAGAGATGCAAAAGGGCCGCCCCCAGTTCCCATTCCTGTCCATGCACCTACCACATGGTTGGCTCCCTGCCTATATATATTAATGACATCCCGCGCTCATGTGCCTCCTCACTCACTTCCTTACTTTCCTCAGCTGTTCGTCGTGCTCACTGCTCCCTTCTTCTTTACTCCACCGCTTCAAGCCTGTTATTGTTGGCTACCTTTCACGTCTTCCTGCTGGTGACTCCTGCCTTTGGTTTACTCCACCGCTTCAAGGCTGACATTGTTGGGTTTCCTTACTTCCTCACATTTCCCTCCTCGTGACTGTTTATATTGTGAAAAGATCAGACTCAACACACTTAAAAATGTTTGAGGCAGCCTCCCGTATATTATCCCTGGATGCAATGGGTTTAGTTTTAAAGACAGAAGTATCTCTGTTGGAGTCCAGACATGAACTGATGAGGGTTTGTAAAGATGGCAGTTTTAAGTAGTCAGACCGGAAGTGACGCATGGGAACTGGAAGTGGCCTTCTTCTGATGTTGGTCAAGGTGCTGGAACCAGAAGTGATGTCATCCTATACACCAGAGCCGGAAGTGATGTCTTCCTAGGTGCCAGAGCCGGAAGAGACATTATCAACGTTGAGCCAGACAGGTTTTCTCACGGCTGGTCTGCAAAGTAAGAGGAGAAGATTTAGTGCACCCAGCCACCCCCTGGCCTGGAGTGGAATTACCTTCACTTGGTCCATGAAACGTCGTCCTACTCGCACATGCGTGACAATATATATTCTATACTTAAATATATTCTATATTTGAATAGGAATTTTTGAATATTCTGGGGCTTTAGTCACCTTTTATGGATTTTTGAAGCCAGCTTTCCAACAGCTATCAGTAGGTAGTTGTCAGGGTCAAGCTGGTCTGAAGTGAGCCTCTTCTGGGTTGGCTTGTGAAGGCTCCGCTCTGCTTTTTGGAGACCCCACACTCATTTTATTATGTTTGTGACTCTTTCATACAACTACTACAATTGTTTGGCTCATTTTGGTTTGGCATTATTATGTTTTTGACTCCTCATTGTAACCATTTGCCTGTTCTTCGACCTAATCCTTTTTTTTGTCACCATCATCTTCTTGTCCATCTGTCTTTGTACATCAGGGACACTTGTTTCTTTCTATGGCACGATAGCGGAGGTAGTTGGCAAAGTATAGCTTCTTTTGGATGGACACGCATTTTTTTTTTTTTATTTAAAACCAATTTCATTTTCACCTTGGTAAAATAAAAAAACAGCGACCATTCAGAACTTTTGAATGCAGCATTTCTTTCCTCCATCACATATAAGCCTTTTTTTTTATTACCACAGATGTGTTATTTATTGAAGAGAGTGAAGAGAAAATGCATTGTCCCTTGAAGTTCATTTTTGTTATACATATTTTTTTTTCTAATCTGTTTAGTTTGTTGGCCTTCATGGTGTTTCTGAGTCTCACATTCTCATTATTAACTTCTAATAAAGAAGTGAGGCTGTCCTTGCCCAAAACACCTCGCCATCTTTGTTCAGTTGCTGCTCTTTTGTTTGATTATGTGGCCAGGTAGACTTTTCATTGACCTTTAAGTAGGTAAACTTTTCTATGAAATCAAAACATGATCATAGTCGTTTTAATTCTTTTTGTTTTGTTTTACTTTTTATGTTGATTCACTTTTATTTTATCTTTTTGTGCATTTAAATGTGAAACTCTTTCCTGGCTGTGCGCCCGTGGTTGCCTTTATTGTTACTTTTAAAATACGGAGCCTTTATTTCACCTCAAGGACCTTTTGAAGACGTGTTACGTGCTGTTCATTTTGCACCTGAATACCCAGTTATTGTGCCTAATGTGATAACTTTGATTGCCATTTATGATATTTTAAGTGGGCTACGCACAAAGTTCTTTATTAGACTTCTGTAAAACTTACGGACAACACTCATTCACTTTCAAACACTACAGAGGATTCATGTTATAATCTAATTTGATTCAATTGTTAATTGAATTTGATTGTTTTCCTAAGAAGTAATCATGGGAACCTGGAGATCTTTATACTGATACACTCTGTGGAGGTGTTGAACTTTTGGTGATGCTGGCATTGGGGGGCTTACCCTGTGCGCTGAATGTGGATCCCAATGCTCCAGTTTAGTGACGTGGACACTGTGCTGTCAAAATGGATCACCCTTCGAATGAGATGGAAAACCGAGAACCTCACTGTGGTCATAAAAGATTCACAGGCATCCTTCATAAAGAGTAGGGTTGTTGTGGTGTGAAATGTTTTATATAAGTTGATAAATATTTTGTATGCCTTTAGTGGTAACTTCTAACACTAATGTCTATCATTGATAAGAGCAGCAATGGTTAGATGGTTAAGAACCCCTTTCTCCCCTTTAAGACCCAGTTCTTTGTAATTTAATGACAGGGTTGGAGGAAGTGCCTCAGATAAGTTTGGCAAGTGATTCTTTGCAGGACCCTCTCAGTCAACCCCTCACAGGAAAGCGAGACTGCACACTTGGCAAGCATCGCCTTAACAAATGGTTTGGGGGGCAGGTGTGAAGGTATTCTGTGCCCCATTAGTCTGAAGTATGGCTGTTTGGAATTAGCTTGTATCAGAAGCCTTTTAGTGACAAAACTGAGGTTCTCCTCATTGGCTCAAAATCATCATTATCCAAAGCCGATAATCTTTCTCTTGTTATTGATAACTCTGTTGTTTCCCCTTCACCTCAGGTCAAGAGTCTGGGTGTCATCCTTGACAGTATTCTATCTTTCCAATCTCACATTAATAACGTCACCCGATCTGCTTACTTCCACCTACGTAATATTAATCACATCCGCCCTTCTTTCACCTCCTATACCACTGCCATTCCTGTTCACGGTTTTGTTACTTCTCATCTCGACTATTGCAATTCACTCCTCTTTGGTCTCTATAATAAATCTCTCCAAAAGCTTCAGCTAGTCCAGAATTCTGCAGCTCGCATCATTATTTAAACCTCGTCTATTCACCATATTACTCTGGTCTTGCAGCAGCTTCATTGACTCCTGTTTAAGTCTCGAATTGATTTAAAAATTTTGCTATTAACGTTAAAGGCATTCATAACCTTGCCCTTCCATATCTGTCCAACCTTCTCCATGTTGTCATTCCCTCCCGTATCCTTAGATCCTCTTCCTCCATCCATCTGACCGTCCCTCTCTCCCGTCTAACCACCATGGTGAGCAGAGCATTCAGCCGTTCTGCTCCCAAGCTCTGGAATTCACTACCTACTGAGCTTCGAAATACCAAATCATTTTCATCCTTCAAATGTAAACTTAAAACGCATCTGTTTAAAATGGCTTTTTCTTTATGATTACAGTGGCTTTGTTTGGTTTTAATTTTTATATTTTCTGATGTTTTAAGTTGTTAATAATGTGTCTTTTATTTATTTATTTATTGTTTGTTTGGTGTCCTTGAGTTCTTAGAAAGGCGCCTTGTATAAATAAAATGTATTATTATTATTATTATTATTATTATTATTATTATTATTATTATTATTATTTAAGTACCATGATGCCCTATTGGCTCCAGGGGTTGGACAGCTCGGCTGCCATATTGAGACAGGCATGTGGCCTGTTCTGAAGAAAGCTGACCACAAATGATGCCTGTCCTCTCAACCATATTCAACCACACACACGGTCCTCTCACCTCTCATTCATGTGAATGCTTTTGTCAGACACAGTACCTGTACTCTCAGCTCTTATAAATTTTAAAGATTTCCTCACTTTAAGTTCCCAATTAAAGAAGATGTATTATGTCCAAATCTTATTGAAGAATTTTATCACGAAGGGTTATCAACAGAAAAAATGAATACACGGGCAATCCTAGAACCGAGAAACGATGAAGTCAAACGAATTAACAGCAAAAATGATGGTTGGTTACACGGCAAATTGGTTAAATGTGTATCAATAGACTCTGCTGAAACAGTTGGTGGTGATGGTGCAGAAGATGAAAACATCAACTTACAATATTCCAAAGAATATCTTCAACACCACCCGAATTACTGTTGAAAGAAGGATGTATCCAAGAAAGGTAATGTAGTACATCTTCCGCAGATAACATTGGATACCAAAGGAGATCTTGATATGCCATTCGTATTAAAATGTTAACAGTTTCCCGTTGGGCGGCACGGTGGCGCAGTGGTAGCGCTGCTGCCTCACAGTTAGCAGACCTGGGTTCGCTTTCCAGGTCCTCCCTGCCTGGAGTTTGCATGTTCTCCCCATGTCTGCGTGGGTTTCCTCCCACAGTCCAAAGACATGCAGGTTAGGTGCATTGACGATCCTAAATTGTCCCTAGTGTGTGCTTGGTGTGTGTGTGCCCTGTGGTGGGCTGGCGCCCTGCCTGGGATTTGTTTCTGGCTTGTACCCTGTGCTGGCTGTGATTGGCTCCAGCAGACCCTGTGTTATGATATAGCGGGTTGGATAATGACTGACTGACAGTTTCCCATTAGAATAGCGTTTGCAAAGACAATTAACAAATCACAGGGACAAACATTCGAAAAAGTCGGTTTATTTATTAGAGAGAAAGAAATGATATTCAATCGTTGGCAGTTATAAATTGCGTTGTCACGATGTAAGTCCAAATACAGAATCAAAATTCAATGTGATATTGATGAAAATGTAATTAAAAAAATTGTTTTTACTGAAGTTTAATGGTAAAAGTGTAAGTTTAGAAAGTATTTGCGTGTTAATTTCAAATCCAAAACAGAACGAAATCACGTAACACAACGAAAAACTCTAATGTAACATGAAACATAATTTACTTTCAAATTATTACGTTTTACTAATTTTTAAAATGGTTAATTACTCGCTCTAATGTAAAATAGTTAGTTCTATTATGCATGTGTAACAATTCCCATGAAAATAACAGTCTGTTTAAATTGTACATCCGCATCTCCATACACGGGCAGCAGAACTGCAAAGTGGCTAGCACGTAGCAGTGAAGCAAGCAGGGGGCAAAGTCCCCTAGTAGATTCATACCTGGTGGCATGGATCGTGGACTACAGTGATCCCTCGCTATATCGCGCTTTGCCTTTCGCGGCTTCACTCCATCGCGGATTTTATATGTAAGCATATTTAAATATATATCACAGATTTTTTGCTGGTTCGCGGATTTCTGCGGACAATGGGTCTTTTAATTTCTGGTACATGCTTCCTCAGTTGGTTTGCCCAGTTTATTTCATACAAGGGACGCTATTGGCAGATGGCTGAGAAGCTAGATTGCTTACTTTTGCTTACTCTGATCCTGACGTATGGGGATTGAGCAGGGGGGTTGTTCGCACACCTAGACGATACGGACGCTCGTCTAAAAATGCTGAAAGATTATCTTCACGTTGTGATCTTTTGTGCAGCTGCTTCCTGAAGCGACATGCTGCACGGTGCTTCGCATACTTAAAAGCTCGAAGGGCACGTATTGATTTTTGACTGAAAAACAAACTCTGTCTCTCTCTCTCTGCTCCTGACGGAGGGGGTGTGAGCTGCCGCCTTCAACAGCTTTGTGCCGCGGTGCTTCGCATACTTAAAAGCCAAACAGCCCTATTGATTTGTTTGCTGGAGATTGTTTTCTCTATCTACTATATGTGACATTCTGTGCTCCTGACACGCACTTCTTTGAAGAGGAAGATATGTTTGCATTCTTTTAATTGTGAGACAGAACTGTCATCTCTGTCTTGTCATGGAGCACAGTTTAAACTTTTGAAAAAGAGACAAATGTTTGTCTGCGGTGGGTTGGCACCCTGCCCGGGATTGGTTCCTGCCTTGTGCCCTGTGTTGGCTGGGATTGGCTCCAGCAGACCCCCGTGACCCTGTATTCGGATTCAGCAGGTTGGAAAATGGATGGATGGATGGACAAATGTTTGTTTGCAGTGTTTGAATAACGTTCCTGTCTCTCCACAACCTCCTGTGTTTCTGCGCAAATCTGTGACCCAAGCATGACAATATAAAAATAACCATATAAACATATGGTATCTACTTCGCGGATTTTCTTATTTCGCGGGTGGCTCTGGAATGCAACCCCCGCGATGGAGGAGGGATTACTGTATCTTAAAGACAGACCTCAGTATGTGCGTCCTGGGAACTGCACGTCTGACATTGTGGTCAGCAACACAGGAGCGCCACAAGGGACTGTACTTTCTCCGATCCTGTTCAGCGTATATACATCGGACTTCCAACACAACTCGGAGTCCTGCCACATGCAAAAGTTCGCTGATGACACTGCTATCGTGGGCTGCATCAGGAGTGGGCAGGAGGAGGAGGAGGAGTATAGGGACCTAATCAAGGACTTTGCTGAACACCAGCAAAACCAAGGAGCTGGTGGTGGATTTTAGGAGGCCCAGACCCCTCATAGACCCCATGATCATCAGAGGTGACTGTGTGCAGATGGTGCAGACCTATAAATACCTGGGAGTGCAGCTGGATGATAAACTGGACTGGACTGCCAATTCTGATGCTCTGTGTAAGAAAGGACAGAGCCGGCTATACTTCCTTAGAAGGCTGGCGTCCTTCAACATCTGCAATAAGATGTTGCAGATGTTCTATCAGACGGTTGTGGCGAGCGCCCTCTTCTACGCGGTGGTGTGCTGGGGAGGCAGCATTAAGAAGAAAGACGCCTCATGCCTGTACAAACTCCTGGACAAACTATCTATCTATCTATTAGTGAGAAGCATTCATGTTTACCCCCTAGGACTAAGTCAGGATAGTGAATTTTATAACAGGGTTGAGGGAAGTGCCTAAAACAAGTTTGGCAAGTGATTCTTTGCAGGACCCTCTCAATCAAACCCCACAAGAAAGCAAGATTGCCTACTTGGCAAGCATCACCTTAACAAATGGTTTTGGGGGCAGGTGTGAAGGTATTCTGTGCCCCATTGGTCTGAAGTATAGCTGTTTAGAATTGGCTTGTATCAGAAGACTTTAAGTATCTTGACGCCTTATTGGCTGTAGGGGTTGGACAGAAAATCTATAAATTCGCTTGCTTTACCCCTCATTCTCTCTCTCTTACAAACATCTGATGAAAGAGCATCTCACACACCATGAACTGAAAAGGACAACACAATGAAGAGCACAACTCGGCACCATATTGAGACAGGCATGCGGCCTGTTCTGAAGAAAGCTGACCAAAAATGATGCCTTAACTAGTGACATTTGAAGTAACTAACAAGTCTGTGTGCCGCCTGAAATTACACATCAGCATTTATCAGATTGTATGGTTGCCAATATTCACTTGTACTTTGCTTACAAGTTATTATTTATGAATATTATCAATAATACATTATTTAAAGTGTAGCTTAACTCCTGCATTTCTTTTACTACACCAAATTGCCTGAGGTTATAGATGTAGAAGGGAAGCTGGGGAGATGTTATAGAGTACAATACCTTATAAACAGTGGTAAGTCTATGGGATTTGAAGTATTCTAACAAAGGCTGCATATTAATAATTCAAAAGGGGAAAGTAGAGTAATAGAAAACTCTACCATGACAAAACAAGGGTGTATCACGCTGTCAAGGCTAAATTGCCCACCATGAGGCTAGTAATTCTGGCCCCTTAGTCATCCCCTGTCTCTAATTGGCTATCTCACACCCCTTCACCACCTAGTTGCTAAAATGGCTACTATTGTATCATCTAGGTGGATGCTGCGCATAAGTGGTGGTTGAAGTGGCTTTCTATTTATAAAGTAAAAGCACTTTGAATAGCGGGAAAAGCACTCAATATGTTGTGATGTGTGAGTCCCTGTCTTGCACCCCAAAACATGAGGCTGAGTCTCAGTACTTTGTTAAAACCAGCTTCATTCAGCTTGAAACAAGAACAGCAGGGTTATTTATTGTAGCGGGATCTCCCACTCTGCTATACACAGACACAGCAGTCAGGCAGACTCGTGACCAAGTTATACTGTTGCCTGTATCACCCATCGACGACAGGCATTTATAGCGCGAACACAGTCGGCTTGGAGGATTTGTTTTCGCTGCGAGCCACTGCTGCGCTGGAAGCCTGTGGTTGCCCCAGCAATGGATAAACAGTCTTCCACAGATGTGGTGATTGTGCTTCGGGATGCGGCGTGTCGTCCTGTTCGGGGAAGCCATAAAGAGTTTAGAAACCTTACAAAATGTAATGAATTATTATTATTATTTTTATTTTCATCTATACTCTGCTTTCGAAAAACACCTCAACACACAGAACACTTTGACAGGCGAATGGCGGCACAGAGATTTAATTCTTTATTTGTGTTTAAAATGTGCTTATTTAGTTTTATTGAGTGGAACTGGACTTTGTGTTGTTCTGAGGTGTTTCTGTCAGTCAGTCATTTTCCAACCCGCTATATCCTAACACAGGGTCACGGGGGTCTGCTGGAGCCAATCCCAGCCAACACAGGACACAAGGCAGGAACAAATCCAGGGCAGGGTGATAGCCCACTGCAGGGCACACACACACAAACACACACACACCAAGCACACACTAGAGACAATTTAGGATTGCCAATGCACCTAACCTGCATGTCTTTGGACTGTGGGAGGAAACCCACGCAGACACGTGGCAAAAATAGTTAAGAAAAAAAATAACAAAAAAACAAAGAAGGGAAAATGTATATATTTATATACAGTATATATTTCTATTCTAAAATTACATTATTTAAATACTGCCGTATTTTTAAACAGTTTTGAACATATCTTCTAAGTTAGAATTAAATATTTTGCAATTTCAAATTAAACTGAACATTAGTTGCCCACTGACTTATAAAAGGTGGGTTGGAATTCTTCCTCCTGTCCACTTAAGCGCATGTCTCATCATAACCGCACTGGGCATGCTAATCATTCACCTTGCAAGGTAACTTATGCACACTGTGAACTTTCACCTACTTTCACTCCATCTATTCTTTCTAATTCACTATGTCAGGGGTCCCAAACTCTGGGCCTGGAGGTCCGCAGTGGTTGCAGGTTTTCATTCTAACCCTTTTCCTAATCGATGACCAGTTTTTGTTACTAATTAACTCCTTTTCCTTTCATTTTAATTGACTTGCTTTTCAACATTTCTCCTTCTTGTTTTGGCTCTCCCATTAGGGGTTGCCACAGTGGATCATCTTCTTCCATATCTTCCTGTCCTCTGCATCTTGTTCTGTTACACCCATCACCTGCATGTCCTCTCTTACCTCATCCATAAACCTTCTCTTAGGTCTTCCTCTTTTCCTCTTCCCTGGCAGCTCTATCCTTAGCATCCTTCTCCCAATATACTCAGCATCTCGCCTCTCTGACTTACCATACCGTCCAACTTGAGCTGACCCTCTAATGTCCTCATTTCTAATCCTGTCCATCCTCGTCACACCCAATGCAAGTCTTAACATCTTTAACTCTGATAGCTCCAGCTCTGTCTCCTGCTTTCTGGTCAGTGTCACCGTCTCCAACCCATATAACATAGCTGGTCTCACTACCGTCCTATAGACCTTCCCTTTCCCTCTTGCTGATAATCGTCTGTCAAAAATCACTCCTGACACTCTTCTCCACCCATTCCACCCTGCCTGCACTGAATTGATTCATTTCTTTTCTTAAATACCCAAAAAGAAATGAAATGTGAAGTGAGTGAGCCAACAGAAGACCAGCTAAATCAGGGCCTCAGATTCCAACCAATTTTACTCCAACCAGTTGCTTAATTACTGTAGATACCGATTCTTGTTGTTAATTAAAACCGTTCATTAATTCATTGGCTTGTTGCTGCTCTCATTGTGCAATAGCAGAAATTTGTTGATTTTCTCTTTTCTAAGAGCCCTGTTAAAATGTGTTGTGGACCTGAGCAGATCAGCTTTCCTGAGACCTTCATATTTCTTTATTTTCAGATACTATATGATGGACACAGTTTGTTGCTCATGTTTTGGCTCATTTTGTATCTTACTATTGTTTGGCTGCTAATTAAAGAACAAGAAACAATTAAGGGCTCTGAGTCTTCAAGAACAAGTTAATTAAAATTAATTCAAAAGAAAACCTGCAGCCACTATGGTCCTCCAAGACTGGAGTTGGGGACCCCTGCTCTATGTGTGTATTCTCTACTGGGAACCTTCTAAATCTAGCGCTCTGCTCTTTTCACCCCATAGCGGCTTCAGGCGCCTGCTTTGACGTTGGACCGCTCTAATTTCAAAAATGCGATCGGAATCACGTAACGGCTTCAGACACATGACTCAGCGTCACACCAATTCAAGTGTGTTGAAGCCCTCCTGACATGCAGGCTTCCAAATCAGTTGAGTGACTTACAAGGAGACACCGAGCTGTGGTGTGGCTTTGCCCCTTCACCACGTTCAATCTCGCTTGAGTGCTAAAACTTAGTAACTTTAAGTAACTTTAACCTCTATTACAATTCATACATTCATGAAAAGCCATAAACAGTTATATAAAACTCTAAATTGTCTGAGGACTCAGCATGACTCACATGAACCCCGTTTTTGTCACACAATTAAGCTTATTAATTGTCTAAAGTGGTCTTAAGGGGAACAAATTACAGGTTACTCCAAGTGACACACAAACAGTAACATCAGAACATTAGGAAAAATTTTAATGAGGCTTGGCAGTTCAGTTCAACAAAGCTTGCCAATCCTATCCACTTAATTCCTTCAAAATAACATCGAGTCAAGTTTTGATGGCTGCTAAAGTTCTTCCATCTACCACATGTGGCCAGGTGCAGGATTGGTAGGTTGCAGTACAAATGAAAAGTTGGGACACCAACCTGGTCATCCTGTTTAATACTGTAAGTGAAGTCCAAACCAAAACATGCATCTTTGGTGACAAAACTAAATCGCTTCTCGGGCACAACAAAAAAGCATCCTGCTCTTGGCTATCAAATAGAAGTCGTTCATGGGAGCTCCATCCGGCAGGTCAATTTTAGTGCAAACGATGCCTCCTTCCAGGCAGCCAGGCTTCTTGTAACAGACAAAACAGAAGAGGGCTGAATGTCTCCACTGGGCTGGGCCGTTTCTCAGGGCAGCAAGGAGTGAAGAAGAGGAGAATGTTAGTGACAGCACCCCATCTCACCCCAGAGGGTTATCACATACTTTGATTGAACCTGTGAGGAGATCCTCTGACAGACTACTTGGTCACTTATTCCAAGTGTCTATAGTTCTTTGTGTAAAAAAAAACCCCCCTAAGGTTTATGCGATATTTACTCTTAACAAGTTTCCAGTGGTGTCCCCGTGTTCTTGGTGAACTCATTTAAAAGTCCCAGTCTCAATTCACTGGAATAATTCACTTTATAATCTTAAGCACTACAATTATGTCTTCTTTCAACTTTCTTTTTGTTAATTTGAAAAGTCTCAGCTCTTTTAATCTTTCCTTCATAACTCATCCACTGTAGACTTGGCATCAGCCTAGCCGCTCTTCTATGGACTTTTTCAAGTGCTTTTATGTCCTTTTTGTAGTTTGGAGACCAAAACTGAACACAGAACTCAGATGAGGCCTCACCAGTGCGTTATAAAGCTACAGCAGAACCTCCTTGGACTTGTACTTGAGTTTTGAAAGTCCCACAAGTCCTACCGTCTACCACACTACTTGGTCACGTATTCAGTGTGCCTATGGGACTCTGTGTGAAGAAAAACTTCCTAGCAATAGTAAATAATTTCCAACTGTGTCCCCGTGTCCTTGATGAACTCATTTTAAAGTCACCGTCTCAATCCACTGGACTAATTCCCTTCATGATTTTAAACACTTTAGTCATGTCTCTTAATCTCCTTCTGCTTAAACTGTAAACCCTTTTCATCTTTCCTCATAACTCATCCCCTGTAGCCCTGGAATCAGCCTAGTCGCTCTTCTCTGGACCTTTTCTAGTGCTGCTATGTCCTTTTTGTAGCCTGGAGACCAAAACTGCACACAGGACTCAAGATGAGGCCTCACCAGTGGGATATAAAGCTTCAGTAGAACCTCCTCTGATTTGTACTCCACACATCATGGCACTATATAACCTGACATTCTGGTAGCCTTCTTAATGGCTTCTATTTTTGCTGAAATGCACTGACTGAAGACTCCAGTAATAAAATGGTTTGGTGTATATGTCAAGGTGTTAGGCACAAGCCCAGAACCAACAATGGGATAGATTTTAATTAGATTAGTTTATTTTAGATTAGATTAGATAAACGTTATTAATCCCACTGAGAAGTTCAGATGCATACAGGATCTGAAACACAAAAATCAAAGAAACACATCAGGGTACCATAGAGTATAACCAAACATTTCATTCAGTTCAGTTTTATTGTCCCAGGAGGGAAATGTGCTTTGTCAGCAGGTTTTAGAGACAGGCCGCACCATAACATTAAAAACACATCAATGAAAAACAAAAGATAAATTTAGTACAAATAAATAAAATGTAGCTGTCAGCATAATGCTTACAGTATGGTGAAACATTAGATCAAACATTAGACATAAAAATTAAACAAACATTAAGACTTGATTGATGAATGCTGCAAATGCTAAGCGTTCATCCCATGAGTTAAGCTTTTGGATTTTTATTAAATTTAAACTTTTTTTAGAAAATTTCCCCATTGACAAATATAACGTATCTATCTATCTATCTATCTATCTATCTATCTATCTATCTATCTATCTATCTATCTATCTATCTATCTATCTATCTATCTATCTATCTATCTATCTATCTATTATATAGTGCCTTTCATATCTATCTATCTATCTATCTATTATATAGTGCCTTTGCTCTCTATCTACAGTATCTATCTATCCTAAACTCCCTTTCATATCTATCTATCTATCTATCTATCTATCTATCTATCTATCTATCTATCTATCTATCTATCTATCTATCTATCTATCTATCTATCTATCTATCTATCTATCTATCTATCTATCTATCTATCTATCTAAGAGCGCAATACAGTGGTTGAGTCCTGTCTGACAGAATGCACGCTTTTTTCCATATTACTTACTTGTTAAACAGGTTCATCACATTGGGCTGTTGAGACCCTGTCATTTTTTTTACTCCATTTTACAGTTTGTTTTTTTCTGTTTTTGGCATTAAGATTTCCAAACCAGGCCAGCAGAACATAAGTAAAAACAGACTCAATACAAGATTTAAAAATGAGTGACAAAGCAGTGGGATTCACATTGAAAAGACTCCTTAGACAGCTGAGGGTCTGCCATCCCTTTCGGCAGAAGGCTTCTGCATTTTCTTTAAAATTCAGTTTTGAGTCTATAATTGTCCCCATGATATTTGTAACTGTCAACATTCTCCACTGCTTGGTCTTTGATGGCTGTTTCTTCTGGTTGTGTGGTGTTTCTTCTAAAATCCATTATAAGTTCCATGTTTTTTTTTTTATGTGTAGGTGTAGAAAAGACTCATCACACCAACTGACCAAATCATCTGCCAATGGACCATGGAGGGTTTCATTCTGATCCAGTAGGCTTACAATCACTGAAACAACAACACATTTTAAGATGAACCTGTTTTCAAATTTACTGCAACAGCCATTAGTGTGGAAGATTTACAAAAAAAGCAAAAGAACAGACCCCTGAGGGAGTCACTATGAATGAGGACAGCATGTCAGACAGTCAAACATTGACTTTCACTCTTTCAGTCCTGTTCATTAAAAAGTCAGTCAGTCACCCTGCCAAACTGAAGTCCAAATTAAAATCTTTTATCAGTTAAAAGCTGAAGGGAAGTCAACAGACAGCAGCCTCGCGTGAGCCTTGATGTTCTCCAAGTGGTTAAGTCACAGATGAAGCAAAGCCACAACACTATCCTCTGTGCCTTTCTTTGACTTCTACATGAACTAAAATGGATCTAATAAACCCTGCGTTTTCTCCATTAGCTTCCTCTTTATAAGTTTGTCAGATAGTTTCATGACCAGTGACGCTAAAGCCACTGCTCTGAAGTCATTCTGGGTTTTTGATTTTAACTGTCGCTGGCTATCTTAATGGCTTTTGAACATTACCTGGAGGTTGATAGATAGATAGATAGATAGATAGATAGATAGATAGATAGATAGATAGATAGATAGATAGATAGATAGATAGATAGATAGATAGATAGATAGATAGATAGATAGATAGATAGATAGATAGATAGATAGATAGATACTGATAGTGACAAGACCACCATTGTGTATTCCAGTCTAACATTTTTACTTTCTATGTGTCGTACTTTACATTTTCTCTGCCACAAATATGCCAAGCTTGACTGCTGTCCAAGTCCCTCTGTAATGATTCAACATGTCTGAGATTTTCTACCAGTCCTCTTAAGCTTGGAATCATTTGAACACTTAACCCTCTTATTGATTATATTCTTGTAAAAATCATTTATATATTTTAAAAATAGCAGCGGCCCCAGCACTGACCTCTGCTGGACACCACACTTAACTTCACCCAAGCTTTCTCACACCATCACCCTCTGCTTCCAGTGTCTCAGCCAATTCTGTGCCCACCTATACACTACACCCTGAACTCTCGCTTCTTGTAGTTTAATGCTGAACCTCTCATGTGGCACCTTATCAAATGCATTCTGAAAGTCAAGATAAATAACATCATCTGCTCCACTTTGATCATATCCTTTAGTTGATTCCTCACACAATTCCAGCATGTTAGTAAAACACGACCTTCTTCATCTATATCCTTGTTGACTGTTCACTAATATTCTAACATTCTTGCCATGTCATACTCAATATTTTCCATAATAATTCCTTCCATTAATTTACCTATGATTCACATTAAGCTTACTGGCCTATAGTTTCTTGAATCTCTCCACTCACTCTTTTTATATAACGGGATAATATTTGCCCTTTTCCAGTCCCTCAGAATTTCCCCAGTGTGCAGTGACTTCCTACAATATGTTTGAAGGGTTTATATCTTCTTCTTCTTTCAGCTGCTCCTGTTAGGGGTTACCACAGCAGGTCATCTTTTTCCATCTCTTCCTGTCCTCTCCATCTTGCTCTGTTACACCCATCACCTGCATGTCTTCTCTCACCACATCCATAAACCTCCTCTTAGGCCTTCCTCTTTTCTGCTTGCCTGGCCTGCTCTATCCTTGACATCCTTCTCCCAATCCTCAACATCTCTCCTCTGCACATGTCGAAACCATCACAATCTCGCCTCTCTGACATTGTCTCCCAACCGTTCAATTTGAGCTGACCCTCTAATGTCCTCATTTCTAATCCTGTCCATCCTCATCACACCCAATGCAGATCTTAGCATCTTTAACTCTGCCACCTCCAGCTCTGTCTCCTGCTTTCTGGTCAGTGCCATCGTCTCCAACCCATATAACATAGCTGGTCTCACTACCACCCTTCAGACCTTCTCTTTCTGATACCCGTCTGTCACAAATCACTCCTGACACTCTTCTCCACCCATTCCACCCTGCCTGCACTCTCTTTTTCACCTCTCTTCCACAATCCCCATTACTCTGTAATGTTGATCCCAAGTATTTAAACTCCTCCGTCTTCGCCAACTTTATTCCTTGCATCCTCACCATTCCACTGACCTCCCTCTCATTCACACACTTGTATTCTGTCTTGGTGGTCCTACTGACCTTCATTCCTCTCCTTTCTAGAGCATATCTCCACCGCTCCAGGGTCTCCTCAACCTGCTCCCTATTCTCGTTACAGATCACAATGTCATCAGCAAACATCATAGTCCAAGAGGACTCTTGTCTAATCTCCTCTGTCAACCTGTCCAACACCATTGCAAATAAGAAAGGGCTCAGAGCTGATCCCTGATGTAATTCGACCTCCGTTATTCCTACCGTAGACCTCACCACTGTCACACTTCCCTCGTAAATATCCTGTACCACTCTTACATACTTCTCTGCCACTCCCGAATTCCTCACACGATACCACAACTCCTCTCGAGGCCCCCGTCATATGCTTTCTGTACTCACTAATCTTCTTAAGCACTCAAATATAAATGTTATCTGCTCCTGGTTTGTCAGATATTCGCCTATGTAATCTGAGCAGCACTTCTCCCTCTAGAATTTCCAAATCACTCAGTACCTCCTTAGTAGTCCCTGTTACTGCTGGGAGGTTATACCTTTCCTCACATGTGAAAACTCCAGAAAAATGCAGGTTTAGATCATTAGCCATTTCACTGTCCATATATTTTATTTCTCTTTTACTATTCCTGATGCACCTTTACTATTAAAATCCTGGCAGACTCTCCTTTGATCATCTTTCACCTTCTCTGCTATGTTCCTTTATAACTGCTTTTTAGCTTCCCTAATATCCTTCTTAATGGTTGCCTTCATGCTCTCAGAGGCCTTGTGCCTCACATTGGAGTTATTAGTCTTCTGTGTTTCTCTCCAGGGCTGAAATCCCAAACCCAGATGAGGACAAACCCTGATCCACCACAAAAAGTGAGAACTGACAGGAAGGTGCAGAACAGAGTAAGCAGAAAATACAATGTTAGTCAACAATAACATGAAGAGTAGGTAAAAATGTCAAGCTGGTCTATCCTCAAAACCAAAAAAAACCAACCAAAATCAAAGTTGAAATACTAAGCCTAACATTTGCACTAGAAAAATCAAGACCAAACCCTTGAAAATTTGTTTTCTGCCTATATTATGTATACATCCCTCTGCAATGATTTGGCTGATTCTAAATTATAGTCCAAATTTTTTGTATCATATGCAAATTAATCCAGCTTGTTTGTATTATTCTTATTCATTTAAGCTGTTACAGAAGCCCTTAGATTTCTTACATATTATTTTGTTTTCTTTACTTAGTCACATTTAGAGCCAGTTTAACGTTTAATCGCATACTTGAGTACACATCAGTGGAAATGAAGGGGAAGTGCATTTAAAACAGAAGCCATGAAGCACTTCTTTAACACAAAGGCTTGTGGGACTCCAGAAAAAACTACCGAGACATGGAGTTGAAGGAGAAATGTTGAGAACCTTTAAGCAGAATCGGAATGAGATGTTGGGACAGCTTATCTATTAGCTAAACAAACGGGCTTGACAGACTGACTGGTCTCCTCTCTTCTGTCAAATTTATTAACCCTATCCCTAACCCTAACCCTAATTTCGTATGCTCTATCCTGTGCTTGAGCATGTATCTGAAACACACTTAATTGCAAATTTTAAGACTACTGTGATCTTTTTTAGAGATCTGTTTATAAATATTTTTGCTATTTTCTTGGCTCCAAACCTGAGAATTGGGCTGGCGTCATGCCAGATATGAAAGTGGACTCCTGCCATTGCTTCAGCTGATTCCTTTCTACCACATTCGATGTTTGGAAGAATGCCCAGTTGTTTTGGTTTCGGTCCAGTGAGTGGATAGTGTCAGTGTTTGACAGGGCCGTTGGAATGGACTAGCAGGCACATACTAAGCCTGTGTGACTGAATAATATAGTCAAGTACGATACCGTAAGTAAAGACCACAATTTTTTTAAAATGATCATCTAATTCAATGAGTGATAATGAAGCTCAGGTGTATTAACATCAGGGGCTCCATTTGCCATCGCATTCAAAAACTGAACTACTGCTGTGACATTCAGTGCATTCACAAGCCCTCAGATAGGTAAGCAGAGTTTTAAAAGGACCAGGAATTTCACTTATAAAACTTGGCATGAATTGGAGCGTGAAAATGCCAGAAAAGGCAAAAAAAAAAAATTGGATTTATCAAACCTTGTTGTGATCAGCACTTACCTTCATTACCCTTGTCACACACGTGTGAATAGGAGGCAGCTAAAGGGCTTAAATAATTGTAATAACACATCCCGACTGGGGGGTGGCGGGGTGCACTCACTGTCTTTCTAAGTTCCCTGCAGACCTTTCTTGGGAAATCCTGCAAGGTTTTCCGAAGACGTCACTTCTGGCACATACGATGTCACTTCCTTTTCCTTTCCTGGACCCTTTGATGATGCCACTTCCAGTCCAGATGATGTCACTTCCATTTTTGGGTCCTTTGATGATGTCTCTTCCGGTTCTGGGGCCTTTGATGATGTTACTTCCGGTCCAGATGACATCACTTCTAGTTCCGGCCCCTTTGATGACATCACTTCCTATACGGGCCTTTCAATCTGCCATCTTACTTACAATGAATCAGTTCTGTTTTGGAATCAGTCTGGTGAACATCTCTGTTACTTTAAAAGCCTTTTGCAGCCTGGGATATTATATGGGTGGCTGCCCCAAAGATTTGTATGATGTCTGGACTCAATTATTGTCACACCCTGAATTGCCTTTGCTATCGGGTTTTTCTTTTTATGGTACTTCAACTTTCCGCATCTTTTCAGTGTTTTTATACAGCTTTCACTCTATCTTTACTTGTCTATTAGAGCTTTTTTCTTTCTCTTCCTTTAAGTGTTTTCCTAAAGCTTTCTCTTTTAAGTCTTGTTCTCCGTTCTTGTCCTCTTTGCCTTGGCATTCTGTTAAACTTCTCTTTATTTTTCCAATCTACATAAACTGTAAACACATTCAGAGTTCAGGGTAAGCGCCCCCTACTGGCCTCACCATCACCTCTTCCAGCAGCCACCCAAGATTTTCCTAGATGGTCTCCCATCCAAGTACTGGCCAGGCCTGAACATGCTTAGCGTCAGGTGGATGACCTCTTCTGAAGTGCAGGTGGTATGGCAGCTGGCGACATGTAGAAGTTGCTTTCCATGAGATTGTTGAGTAGCTTACCTGTATTAATGTAAATTGCATTTTGAACATTTTGAAAATCACATATTAATCAGATTACTAGGACAGCATTTTTTCACTTAAGAAATATAGCAAAAGTTAGACCTCTTATAACACTGCAAGATGCTGAGAAATGAGTTCACGCTTTTGTTTTCAGTCGGCTAGATTACTGTAACACACTCCTCTCAGGACCACCCAAGAAAGACATCAATCGATTACAACGAGTGCAGAATGCAGCTGCCAAAATCTTAACTAGGAAAAGAAAATCCAAGCACATCACACCAGTCTGAGCGTCACTACATTGGTTACCCGTGTCATTTAGAATTGACTTTAAAATACTGCTGATGGTTTACAAAGCCTTAAATAATCTGCTCCATCCTATAGCTCAGAATGTCTTACATCTTACACTCCAAATCATAATCTTAGATCTTCAAATTTGTGTCTACTTATTATTCCGAGACCTAAACTTAAAAGAAGTGGTGAGGTGACCATATGCTGTTATGCACCTAAAATCTGGAAGAGCTGACCGACAGAAATTCACCAGGCTAATATGGTGAAGCACTTTAAAAAACTTCTAAAAACTCATAATTTTACCATGGCTTTCTCATAGCTTCATTTAAGTTTAATCCTGATATTCTGTATATGCATTTAATTATTATTATCATTCATGGTGGCTCCGTAATCCGTACTAACCCCTACTTCTCTTCTGTTCTTTTTCTGGTTTTCTGTGGTGTTGATCTGCACCACCACCACCTGATCAAAGCATCGTGATGTCCCTACATTGATGGATTAAAGGCCAGAAGTCCACATGACCGTCATCTTCAAGTTCTTCCATGTGAACCCTGAATACCATGAGGACTGATTGAGATCATTTATGTTAGGTAGAATGCCCAGAGGGGGCTAGGTGGTCTCGTGGCCTTGGAACCCCTGCAGATTTTATTTTTTTCTCCAACCATCTGGAGTTTTTTATGCTTTTTCTGTCCTCCCTGGCCATCGGACTTTACTTTTATTCTATGCTAATTAGTGTTCCCTAATTCTATTTTCTTATTTATCTTGTCTTTTTTCTCTATCTTCATCATGTAAGGCACTTTGAGTTCCATCATTTGTGTGAAAATGTGCTATAGAAATAAATGTTGTTGTTGTTGTTGAATGCTGCATACGTGTGCACAAAACGCAAAAAATGTAGCAGTCACTACAGTTTTGTGATACATCTTGTGGCCGTCAGCATTACCATTCCTTCAATAATTTGCTGCCATTGCAAAAAATGCCCAGTGTAGATGAAAGGCTGCATCACATGCTTTTTTGGTTATTTCAGTGTGGACAGAGACAACATTCATGAATGATGTGAAAAACACAAGCATAGATGGAAATTATTTTCATTTGACGTGAATAATTGAGGTGTTGGATTAAAACAAGCCTGATGTTACCGTTTTTCAAAGATATGTCTCAATTTAATAAGTGAGCCCATTCCATCTCTAACAACTGCGTCTACATGTGTTGCATTTTAGGATGAAAAAGTCTTGTAAGTCTGTTTTCTCTGTAATTAACTCCAAGGCTGTGGTTTACTAATCCCACCGTGTTTGTCAATCATATCTGAGCAGCACAATTAAGAGCTGCACAGGAGACATCGCCATATGTTGGCATTGATGCAGGTGTGGTGAAGAGCCATGAAACCCATGTGTTTTGCTTTTTATTTTTTTTAATTTAGAAAGATATAGAAAATTTTGGGCTAGTCTACTATGGACCCTGTTTATTTAGTTATGTTGCTAGGCATTGCTAATCATACCAGAGATTAGTTACGTGACTGGCAAGGCTGAGAGTAAACAAGAAATGCAGTGCCTTCCATAATTGTTGAGACAAGGACCCATTTCTCCTTGATTTCCCCCTCTGCTCCACAGTTTAAAATTACAAATCAAACAATTCTGATGTGATTAAAGGCATATTGCAGACTTTCATTTAAGGGGAATTTCATACATTTTGGTCACCACCATGTAGTGCCTCAAAAAGCAGACACAACGGTCATAAAAAGGTTTGGGGCAGCCACCCATATAATATTCCCTGGCTGCAAATGGGTAAAATGCTAGCTTTGATGTGCTCAGAACGGAGTCCAAAACAGTACTGATTAGGTTAGTCAAATATGGTGGCTTTAACACTAGAATTACCAGAGCCTACGAAAAAACTCGTAAATCCGTCCCACCTTAAATCGCGTCTTAAATCCGTTTGCACCTCTCCGCCAGAGTCTTTTGTCATCTAAATGTGCTGATAAACACAAGCTACTAGCAGCCAGCTATTCCATCCCCCCCCCGACTTAGAACAAACTTCTCCTAGCTCATGCCTTGCTTTGATTTGATTATCTGGGATTGAAGTGGAGTTTTAGAGTGGAAATAATATAGCGTTATTGGGAATACACGCATTTCATGTGTGTTCCGTTTCTATAGTAGCCTGTGCAAACACATTTTTAAAACAGAAACGTTTTTCATATTCTAATAGTAAATGACAAAATGTAGGCATAAACTATATAACGTATGAAGCCTGAAGTCCATATATCAAAGAAACACTTTCACAAAAGGTACAAATATGAGAACACGTGCGCTTTTATTCAAAAATATAACTGCACAAAAAAAAAAAAGCCGCGTTAGCATGCCACATTGACACTCTTACTACAATGGCCGCGGTGGCGTAATGGTATCAGCTCCTGACTGGGATTCAGAGGGTGGGGAGTTCAATCCCGCACGGCTCCACTTCGAAAAATGAACTGCTCTTATTCTTACAATTTTAGAATAACAACATAAATTTGATTTCAGTCTGTAACAGCCGGTGTAACTTATGATACTGGTAAAGGTTAGCTTTTTTTTTTTTTTTTTAATTCACTTTTCATTCTCGCAGTCGCATTCAGAATCAATCCATACATCACCTGTATTATTATCATTCTTTAATTTAATATTATTTATTGTATCAGTATGCTGCTGCTGAAGAATGTGAATTTCCCATTGGGATTAATAAAGTATCTATCTATCTATCTATCTATCTATCTATCTATCTATCTATCTATCTATCTATCTATCTATCTATCTATCTATCTATCTATCTATCTATCTATCTATCTATCTATCTAATAGCTGGCTGCTAATAGCTTGTGTTTATCAGCACATGTAGATGACAAAAGACTCTGGCAGAGAGGTGCAAACGGATTTAAGACGCGATTTAAGGTGGGACGGATTTACGAGTTTTTTCGTAGGCTCTGGTAATTCTAGTGTTAAAGGCCAGAAAAGGAAGTGAAGTCATCGAGGGCAGAAGCGGAAGGGTCCTCTTCTATAGGTTCAGACCTGGACGTGGCGTCATTAAAAGGGCCGGAAACGGAAGTCTCTTCGGTCATGGGTTCTTCACCGAAACTGACGTCATCCAAGGGTCGGTAAACGGAAGTGATGTTGTTCTGCCCAAAACCGGAAGTTATGTCATCAAAGTCGGAAACGGAACTGACGTTATCAGGGCCAGGCGGAATGTTCCATGAACAGTCTGCAGGAAAGTGAGTAAAAAGGTCAGTGCACTCCACCACCCCCTGGTCTGCCGTGGAATTACTCTCATTTAGACCCTTTAGCTGCCTCCCATGTGCACGTGTGTGACAATAGAAATGGCAACACTTATTCTACACGGTCCCCCCATGTTGAATCTGGATTTCGAGGGCACAAAGTTCTTCAACAACGCTCTACATCTCACCATCAACCATTGTCCACTTCTGCTTCTGCTCCCACTTTTTCTACATGGTCCCCCCATTTCAGGGAACACATAATATTTAGGACATTTGGCATCACAGGTGTTGGTGATCACTCAGGTGTGTTTCATAGCTTCGTAAGACACCTCGGCTTGCTTCTACCCTTTGGAGTCTGTAGTTGCCATTGTTCAACATGAGAACAAGAGCTGTGTCAATGAAAGTCAAAGAAGACACAATAAGGCTGATAAACAAGAAATAAAACCATTGGAGACATCAGTGAAACCTTAGTATGACCAAAAATCAACTGTCTGGAGTATCATGAAGAAGAAATATCACACTGGTGGGCTCAGTAATCACAAAGGGGCTGGTTGGCCAAGGAAGCCCTCCACTGTTGATGACAGCAGAATCCTCACTATGGTCAAGAGGACACACTGCAAGATGCAAACCACTAGTGAGCCACAAAAACAGGACGGCCAGATTACAGTTTCTGAAAAAAGGACTTCAAAGAGCCTGAAGAATTCTGGGAAAAGGTCTTGTGGACAGCCGAGACAAAGATGAACCTAATCAGAGTGATGGCAAGAGCAAAGTGTGGAGACGAAAAGGAACTGCCCAAGATCCAAAGCAGACCACCTCATCTATTAAACATGGTGTTGGGGGTGTTATGGCTTGTGCATTGTCGTGAAATAAGAGAGTTTGCACCACAAACAAAGAGTAGGGGAATGTATATTGTCCAGCAGACAAAGCAAAGAAAATAGTTGCAAAAACAATCAAAATATTTCAAAAAAGCAATTGACAAATGGAAACAGGGAAATGGTGTTTTTATACAGAAAAAAGATGGATGGAGGAAATGATGTGGCAGGAGATGACGTTATAACGGGTGGACGGAAGTGACATCATCATCGGGAGACCGGAAGTGATGTTATTTTTGGTGTGCCGGAAGTGACATCATCATCGGGAGACCAGAAGTGATGTTATTATTGGTGTGACGGAAGTGACGTCATCAGCGGGAGACTGGAAGAGATGTTATTATTGGTGTTACAGAAGTAACGTCATCAGTGGGCGACCGGAAGTGGCGTTTTCATCTGGGATTGAGTGTGGAAGTGACGATGGGTGGCCATTTTAGGAAGTTGGTGTGGCGAGTATATTGGATTATTTTTCTTCTTTTGGTCTGATGAAAAAGAGAGAGAGGCATTAGTACCATAAATCAACCTTTCATCTCGGGATGTTTTACTCACCTCAGGGCTTGTTGATTGCCTCCTAAGCGCATGTGTGTGACATCATGTATGGCTGCCACAGGTCCTGGCACATTTCTCTTCACTGATGATGGAACTGCTGATGGCAGTGGCACAATGAATTCTGAGGTGTAGAGAAACATCTGATCTGCTGAAGTTCCAGTAAGGGCTTTCAAACAGTGTTCAGCACTTCATCCTAAAACCATTAGAGACATTGCTAAAACCTTAGAATAACCAAAATCAACTGTCTGGAATATCATGAAGAAGAAAGAACACACTGGTGTGCTCAGTAATCACAAAGGGACTGGTAGGCCAAGGAAGACCTCCACTGCTGATGACAGAAGAATCTTCACTATGGTAAAGACAAAGCCCCAAACACCTGTCCGATACATCAGAAAGACGGGCAGATGGATATGTCAAAGATGTGCCTATGTCCCAAATATTATAGAGGACACTGTAAATCATTCACAGATTTAAAGACCTTGTGCTTTGCCTTTATGACAGTCATTTATTTTATTGTGTCTATTCAGTGGAATGGTGAAGATGCTGGAAGTAGAGTTGGTGAAGGTGGATGAGTTTAAATACTTGGGATCAACGGTACAGATGGGGATTGTGGAAGAGAGGTGGAAAAGAGAGTGCAGACAGGGTGGAATGGGTGGAGAAGAGTGTCAGGAGTGATTTGTGACAAGACGAGCATCAGCAAGAGTGAATGGGAAGGTCTAAAGAACGGTAGTGAGACCAGCTATGTTATATGGGCTGGAGACGGTGGCACAGGAGACAGAGCTGGAGGTAGCAGAGATAAAGATGCTAAGATTTGCATTGGGTGTGACAAGGATGGACAGGATTAGAAATGAGGACATTAGAGGGTCAGCTCATGTTGGACGGTGTGGAGACAAAGTCAGAGAGGCGAGATTGTGTTGGTTTGGACAAGTGCAGAGGAGAGATGAGGGGTATGTTGGAAAAAGGATGCTAAGGATAGAACTTCCAGGCAAGAGGAAAAGAGGAAGGCCTAAGAAAAGGTTTATGGATGTGATGAGAGAGGACATACAGGTGATGGGTATAACAGAGCAAGATGTAGAGGAAAGAAAGATATGGAAGAAGATGATCCGCTGTGGCAACCCCTAACGGGAGCAGCCCGAAAGAAGATGAAGAAGAAGAAGTCTTGATGGTTTTTAGTTGTGCTTATTCTCTCCCTATGGCTTTTGAACATTAACTTCTTGATTTCCCTTTTGTGTTGATTACCTTGGGCGACTGTCCAAATCCTGTGGAGCACCACTTCACTTTTTGTCCTTTGACTTTGCCCTCACACCGCAGTAGCCAGCTTAACAATACTACGGTGTGAAAGTGGCCGGAGCTGCCATATCACAGCATATGAAACCTGCTTGAAATGCAGCTGGGATGCCCTTTGCGCACATTTATGGAGTCCAAAATCTTGGTTCCGGTTGGGGTAACCTGATTTTTCTTTCATATTCTAGAGATATATGACGTCAGGTTCATTGGCAAACTCCACCTTGTGAATTAAGGTGATGCACTTGCACAGTGGGTATGGCTGCTAGCTCTCAGCTTCTGGGTTCACATCACAGCCTAGTCAATGTTTAGTGGAGTGTTGTTTCCTGGACTCTCTCTCTCTCACACACGCACACACCATTTTCAGTTGCAGATTTGCACTGTGGTAATAGCCAGTTGCCAGTCTCAAATCCACAATGTCTGGAATGCAACTCCTCTATTTTGTCATGTAAGGTCCCATGGTGGCCCTCTCTTCCTCTTTATGCTCTTCATTGTGTTCATCATAATAAAATGTCTGAAAATAAACTTACCAATCTGTGATCAGGTACTTTGGAAACCTGCTTGAAATCCAGCTGGGATGGAGTCCAAAGACTAGGAAACATTCCACTTCCATAAAGCCATGTGTCAGAGAAGGTGCGTTCAGAAATTGAATACGTTTGCCTAGAATTTTCTTTTTACTTCAAAATTTTGACTTCAAAAGATATACGCAATAGATTATTTTCTGACTATAATGGCCCAGTGTGTACGAGGTGAGACACAAAAATAACCGGACTGGGCTTAGGGCTTTCCTGGAAAATCGTCTGGAGGTTGGCTGGACGTGAATCATAGAACTATATCCCCTCCTACATGCCCTCTCAAACCGCCAACTGGCTAGGTATATCCTGTGAAGAGCCCAGTCAGTATTTACACAACAAACGCTACACGAGTTGCCGTGACAATGTCGGGTGAAAAAAGCGAACAGCGAGACAAGACAAGACAATGCTCCCGCACACAGTGCTTTTTCCATAAAGCAGTTTTTGACTGACAAAAACATTCCTGTCCTCGATCATCCTCCCTATTAGCTCCCTGTGATTTTTAAATGTTCTCAAAAATCAAAAGTGACCTGAAGGGAATACATTTTTCTTCAATGGATGAAATGAAGACGGAAACGGCAAGCCTGTTGAAGAGCCTCAAACAAGAAGACTTCCAGCACTGTTACAATCAATGGAAGATACGTCTAGAGCGGTGTAGAGATCGGGGTGGGGGGGGAATATATAGAAGGTGACAATGTTTAGAATGCTGTAATTCAGCAATAAATATTTTTATTTTACCAATCCAGTTGTTTTTATGTCACACCTCGTATATTGAAAGTGTCTACGTCACGGCCAAAACCCGAAGTTCTGCCAGTTCCCGAATTGGCTGGCCATTTCGCCTTTTGTCGAGAGGTGTGGCCAAAGTCCGAAGTACTAGAAATGAGCAATGTATACGCTACTTTGGCCGTCCATTTCACAAAGTGTAGAGAAATCCCTGGCCAAAATGTGATGTGCTGATGTAAGATAGATAGATAGATAGATAGATAGATAGATAGATAGATAGATAGATAGATAGATAGATAGATAGATAGATAGATAGATAGATAGATAGATAGATAGATACTTTATTAATCCCAATGGGAAATTCACACTGCCCATTCAAGGTGTGAAAATGCTTAAAAATTCAGATGCAGATTCAGAAGTGAGTTTTCCATTCTGCACGAGAAACTGCTCACACTGGAATCCGTAGGCACAGAAGAAAAATCACTATGAACCGTCACATCTTCCCAATCACTGACCGGCAGCCAAGGCTACACTCGATGCAATTACACTTCTAAGTGAGCAACAAATCGTTGCAAATGTAGAAATAAGAAACTGTTGTGCAATTCAAAATGTCATAAAAGTTTATCTGGTTGTAACAAGTGATGATGGATATTCATAAAGTAAAGAGATTGTATAAAGTATGAAATTATACAGGCTCATGCCTTTTTTCTTCTGACTTTGGCCAATCGCTCCATGCTATTTCGCAAACTGGCTGGCCAAATCTCGAAGTCAAGGAAAGATCGGACATTGGCTGGTCAATTTACAGCGACATTGGCCATTTCCCGATTTGGCTGGACACTTCCCACTTTGGCCGATTTCAGGCTTTGGCCATAACATTTTTCCATTTTTTCCATTTTCTTGCTGCTATACAACGTGAAGTCACATTGGATTTATTTATTTTTTTTTAATTTTATTTATTAATTTTATTGTAATCATTCCATACAAATAGATAAATTTATAACAAAAAAAAATTTGAAGACAAATCAAACCCCACCCCTGAGAAGGAGAGCTTAGCCAAAGGAGAATTGCTTAGGGCTTTTTAATAAGGCAACAATAAACAAAAGAAAGGAAGAAATATATATAGGTAAATAAAAAATGGAGAAGGAAAATAAATGCGGTAATAGTTATTTCTCTTATTCTAAAATAATATTGATTAGATCCTGCCAGGTTTTGAAAAAATTCTGTACAGATCCTCTAACTGAGAATTAGATTTTTTCCAATTTCAAATAATATAAAACATCGGTTTCCCACTGACTTATCAGAGGAGAATTAGGATTCTTCCAATTTAACAAAATAAGTCTGCGTGCCAAAAGTGTAGTGAATGCAATCACCGTTTGCTTGTCCTTATCCAATTCAAGTCCGTCTGGAAGAACACCGAACACAGCGGTTAATGGGTTAGGAGGGATTGTGACCCCGAGGCTGTCTGAAAGGCACTTAAAAAGTTTGGTCCAAAATGATGTTAGCTTGGTGCAGGCCCAGAACACGTGACCCAGTGAGGCAGGAGCTTGGTTGCAGCGTTCGCAGGTTGGATCTTGCCCTGGAAACATTTTGGACAGTTTTAAAGCAAGACAGATGAGCTTGATACATAATTTTTAGTTGAATAATTCTATGCTTTGCACATATGGAGCTCGAGTGAATTCTCTGCTTTGCTACCTTCCACTCCTTTTCTGATACAGTAACCCCTCCTCGATCGCGGGAGTTGTGTTCCAGAACCCCCCCGCGAAAGGTGAAAATCCGCGAAGTAAAAACCATATGTTCATATGGTTATTTTTATATATTTTAAGCCCATATAAACTCTCCCACACTATTATAAACATTTCCTGCACAATTATACAGCATAAACCCTTTGTATTCTCTTAGATATTAGGTAATATTTGTTGAAATTATGTATGTAAACACAATGTTTATATACAGTAAAACCTAAATATTATTTTAAAGATATCGAGCGTCTCCGATATCACATATGTTACATGTTATGTTAAAGCCATTATGACAGACAGGCCACCAGCAATAAATACGTACAATGCAAGAAAAATTGTATACAATAAAATGTGTGTACAGTGACACTAAACTATGTACATGTACTAAGTACTGTACGTAGAAAATTAATTATGGTTACTCACCAACAATGACACGACGACTTGTCAGATAACAATGAGTTTAATTTTACTGCACAACAAAGGAGAGCGTTACAGCTCTTCTAAAGGAGCCTCTTCAGGCGACTGTGTAGCACCGCTGTTGTTCTTCTTCCAGCACTCTTCAATCCAAATCCCTAAAGCAGATTCCATCCAGACTACCGCCTTATTACGTCCACTTGCAACTCATTTTGCGCCCTGGTTAAAAGACACTGTGGCCGTAGATCTTATATGCTTTTCCTCCTTTTTAAATAAAAAGAATCGTGGACTCATTGATGCTGTAATGGTGTCCTGCAGCGGTGTAACTGTTCCCTTCCTTCAACATATCCAAAACTTTACCTTTTCTGCAATCATTAGCATCTTCCGTTGGCGCTTGGGCATGGCCCCTGAAGCAGTAGCAGGATCACGTTGATGCTGAATGAGCGAGACGAGACTTCCTGGTTAACGCAGCGGAATCGAATTTGGCACTCCGTCACTGAGCCAATCAGCACACAGGAACTTAACTGTGTGCTCTGATTGGGTAGCTTCTCAGCCATCCGCCAATAGCGTCCCTTGTATGAAAGCAACTGGGCAAACCAACTGAGGAAGCATGTAGCAGAAGTAAAAAGACCCATTGTCCGCAGAAACCCGCGAAGCAGCGAAAAATCTGCGTTATATATTTAGATATGCTTACATATAAAATCCGCGATAGAGTGAAGCCGCGAAAGTCGAAGCGCGATATAGCGAGGGATTACTGTATATTGATTAAGAGATCTTCTTTCCAATGTCCCCTTGGGTCTTTGAAAGGTAGGGACTCTAATAAGATTTTATATAATGCAGAAATGGTGTTTAATTCCTCGAAATTGAGCAGTATTTTTTCCAGCATGGTGGAGGGTACGAGGTGAGGAAAATCGGGCAATTTCTGTTTAACAAAATTTCTAATTTGAAGATAGTGAAAGAAATGTGTAGCTGGGAGGTTGAATTTGGAACGTAATTGTTCAAAAGATGTAAATATGTTGTCTATATAAAGATCTCTGAGCATTTTAATCCCAAATCTTTTCCAGGTATTAAAAACTGGATATGTTTGCGAGGGTTGAAAGAGGTGGTTCTCTTGCAGAGGTGCCACAGATAAAAGATTTTCCATATTAAGATGCTTTCTAATTTGGTTCCATATTCTGAGTGAATAAAGCACAATTGGGTTATTAGTATATTTGCGATAACTTTCATTTATTGGAGAGCAGAGCAGGGAGTATAAAGAAGTACTACAGGAATTTATTTCTATTGCGGGCCAAGCCTGTGTATGTTCATTTTTTTGTGTCCAGGTTTTTATGGCTTGTATGTTTGCTGCCCAGTAATAAAACTGAAAATTAGGTAAAGCCATGCCACCTTCTGCCTGAGGTGTCTGTAGGGTCGCTCTTCGAATACGTGGGTGTTTTGAGTTCCAAATGAATGAGGTTATAGTTGAATCTAATTGCTTAAAAAACGATTTATTGATATATATTGGAATGTTTTGAAATAAAAAAAAGAAATTTAGGAAGGATATTCATCTTAACAATGTTAATTCTTCCAGCTAGATTGAGATGAAGGGTTGACCATCTATGCAAGTCTTGCTTAATTTTTTCCATACAGACGGCAAAATTTTGTTGATGAAGAGCTTTATGTTTACTTGTGATATTTACCCCTAGGTATTTAAACTGATCTGCTGTGGTAAAAGGTAGGGTGTCCAATCTGATATTACATGCTTGTGAATTCACTGGAAAGAGTATACTTTTATTCAGATTAATTCTGAGACCAGATATCTTTTGAAATTCTAGAAATCACATTGGATTTAATTTGGCTTTTTTGACACTGATCGACAGGAAGAGACATTTTTGTATGAAAGTGAACACCAGTCTCTGCAAAGTTGTCTAAATTAATTGAAAATATAAGACACAAAATAATAAAAGTGCATAAGTATTTTAAGAGATGTCTTAATCATCACTGGTGCAGCCAATTGGTTTTTGAACTTACAGAATTAGTTCAAACAAATCAAGAAGGTGACTTTATTCTTCGAAAAACATTGGTTGGATTTAAACAAAAAAAAAAAAGGTATTTTATGGTGCCAGTCTTCTTGGTTTGTTTGCCATTAAGACTGAACTCTATGAAGGACGATTCACAATACTGACTACCACAAGGCTTTGCTTTCATCCACTGTACAGTGTGGCCCTGGTGGTGCTTCCTGAACGATTCTCCTGTAGTGTTTTCTTCCTTATCTCATACCTTTGAGATTTTTTCTATACTGCTGAACTTTGTTGTGTTTAATTCTTTACTGTACTCTTTACTATTCTTTATCTGATTTTGGTTCTATTTCATATTATTGCATTTCTTAGCTGATTGTGTGGCCAGACGCAGTAATGTCAGCTCCACTACATATGAAAATCTGAGACACCAACCACGATATCCCCGTTTATTGTCTGCAGACTGAAGGGATCAACAAAAAGAAACACTGACCAGTGAGCTTTCCATCATTGTTGGTCTGGTTAGCAAAGTTCAGAGTGCTAGCAGAGCCAGCAGTTCTCCATCTAACTTGTTTCCATATACACCTGTGTGGATTCATCATGGACTATTTGGTTTAATAAAACACTTAAAAAAATGTGACAGATTGAAAATGATCTGTTTTAGGCTTCAAATCATAAATGATCCATTGTCATTTGCATCTTATTGCTAATAAGACAGTGAATGCAGCTGTTTAAGGCTGAAATAAGCAATTAAGGGTGGGGAACCTTAACAAGAGAGAGACCGCTAAAATGAAGCAGAAAAATGCCACTTGATCAATAAGTGCTTCATTAGCAATAATTGACTTCTCATTAAGAAACTGGGTTGGAACAAAAACCTGCAGCCACAGCGGCTCTCCAGGACCGACTTTGCCTACCTCTGGTCTAAAGTATGGCTGCTTATGATTGGTTTTGAATCAGAGGCCATTCTGTAATACAAGGCCCCATTGGTCTGTGTTTTGTGGTAAGAACTTTGTCACCTTGCTAAAACCCCTTGTCACACACGTGCGAGTAGGAGGCAGCTAAATGGCCTGAGTAACTGTAATAAAACATCCGACCAGGGGGCGGCAGAATGTGCTGACTGTCTTTCTCAGTTCCCTAAAGACCTTTCCCAGGAAATCCTGCAAGGTTATGGCGCCCCAGAAGACATCACTTCCGGTGCTGCCCCCTTTGATGATGTCACTTCCGGTCCAGACAACATCACTTCTGATTCTGGCCCTTTTGATGACGTCACTTCCTGTACTGGCCTTTTAAAACCTCCATCTTTGTCTTTTGTGATTGTTTCCTTAAGAGGCATTAGCTCCCTGGAAATGTGTTCTTTTCAATTGCAGCGTTTTAATTAACCTGAATTTAAATAATTATAAATAAAAAAGGTATTATCCCCCCCAGCATGCAATATGACGGTTACAAGATTACACGAGAAGTATAAAGGATGATTTAGCTCTTTACTGACGGGTTCACACGGTAGTACAGACGGGAAGCTTATGACAGACTCTACCAAGCATGTGGGTGTCTTGACCTACGCAGTCTGCCGTCTTTCGTCGTCACGCTGAAAGGATTTTCACCGGACGGAAGACATAATCTTCCGCCCGGCATCTTCAAAGTGTTGGCCGTAGGTCCATCCTTATATTTTGGTTGCTCCATGTGCAGGCTCCTTCTCTAGATCCAAACAAGGACAGGAAAGGACTCAGAACCCCACCTTCAAAAATACAGGAATAGCACAATGCCTACATACAGTTCTCATTCTCCCAACAAGGAAAGAGAATAGTGTCCATCCATCCATCCATTTTCCAACCTACTGAATCCAAACACAGGGTCACGGGGGTCTGCTGGAGCCAATCCCAGCCAACACAGGGCACAAGGCAGGGAACCAATCCCGGGCAGGGTGCCAACCCACCGCAGGACACACACAAACACACCCACACACACTAGGGCTTAGAATCGCCAATCCACCTAACCTGCATGTCTTTGGACTGTGGGAGGAAACCGGAGCGCCTGGAGGAAACCCACACAGACAACATGCAAACTCCACGCAGGGAGGACCCGGGAAGCAAACCCAGGTCGCCAGGTCTCCCAACTGCGAGGCAGCAGCGCTACCCACTGCGCCACCGTGCCGCCCAGAGAATAGTGTGCTGACAGAAAACAGAAATATACTAGTCTGTCTTTAGGCTGACTATTCAATTCTCCAGTTGTCTTTGGCTCTCTAGTCCTGTGCTTGGCTCGACAATTTTAAATGAAGATGTGGTGCCCCTGTGTACCATACTTGGTCTGCCTGTATGAATGAGTCCATAACAGTGGGCACAGAGAACAGTGACATTAAACTTAATAATAAAACACATAACAGTGATCAGTTCTGTTTTGGACTCTGTTCTATGCACATCGTGCTACTTAATTCAACTTTTGCAGCCGGGACAACAATATACGGGTGGCTGCCTCAAAGCTTTATGATGTCTTGGAATCTTTATTATCACAATCTCTCTCACCTTCTGGCCATGAAGAGAAGACCGTGATGAAGACAACTGTAGCTCAGCAGCCATACTGAGACAGGCAAGTGGCCTGCTTCAATACTCCATTCAAAAACCATGTTGGGTAGGAAAGCAAGCAGGGCTGAAAATAAGCTGAGCGCCACATGTGGACGCAAGATGCACAGCTTCTTAGACGGTAAAGGTCTGATTTACCAATATTCACATTATATTCTGCTTCCATGTTTTGGGGCAATTGCATCAATAATACATACTTAAATGTGTAACTTAACTCCTGCCTGTTTCTTTACTCTGTCTAATTGCCTGAGGTTACAGATGTAGAAGAGAAAGGGGGATAAGTTCCAAAGCACCTGATCACAGAGTGAATGTTAAGGTCTACACCAGGGGGTGTCCTGGAGTGCTTCAGTGGTTGCAGGTTTTCATTCTAACCATCTTCTTAATTAGTGAGCCATTATTGCTGCCGATTAACTTGCTTTGCCTTAGTTTAAACCCTTAAACCGCCGCAACCGGCTATAGTCAGTTCCCAGTACAATTTGCCAGCACGCCGGAGCCGAGTATCTTCGGCATCATACATTCGTTGAACGCTGTAACCGGCTATAGTTGGTTCCCAGTGCAATTTTCCAGCACTCTGGAGCCGAGTATATTCAGTGATGTACATTTGTTTAGCAGCCAACTCATGACCACTGCCGCCCCCTGCAGAACTGCAGCAACAGACGAGCCTGTCAGCATCAGCGTTTACCTCTGTGTGCTTATGTGGAGCCATTTCAAGCACAGTTGGTGCAGTCGGTTAGTTAATGAATTTCATCAATGGCGTCAGTTACACATATAATAATAGATTGTTGCAGTAGTTTTAATTTTTAGTTTTTATAGTTCAGTGGTTCTTAATCTGTGGGGCGGGCCCCCTTAGGGGGGCGTAAAGTAACAAAAAGGGGGGCGCGAAGATGTGAAAAAAAGAAAACAAGAATCAAAAATATGAAAAATACATCTATTGAAACCAAAACAAATTAACTTAAACTTCATTCTGATACTAGAAAAATAAATATAGAGTTAGATAAATGTCGATAAAAGTTAAGTAGGTATAATAAAATATGCATCTATGATATATCATTAATTAAGAAATAACAAATTGGTATTAGTTGGCTCCTTTCAAAAAACATTGGGGGGGGGGGGGGATAAAAACTGTTATGAAAACTCGGGTCGCAAATACTTAAAGGCTGAGAAACACTGTTATAGTTCATTGGCACTGGGTAAAATGATCAGTGTTGCAGTAATTGTCATGCTCTTTGCATGAAAAAAATGTGTTCCATTATTAAATTGTGAATTTCCCCTTGGGATTAATAAAGTATCTATCTATCTATCTATCTATCTATCTATCTATCTATCTATCTATCTATCTATCTATCTATCTATCTATCTATCTATCTATCTATCTATCTATCATTAAAATTTCACTTTTTCTTGGTGAATTGTGACGTTTCCTTAAAAAGTGCAGCAAAAAAGTATTTGGCGTCCGGGGGTACATTAACCTGCAAGTATGTGGCGGTTTAATAATAATAATAATAATAATAAAGGGTTAATTGACGTGACTCAGACCTCTTAGTTGTTTCTTTTTCCTTAATGAGCAGCCAAACAATAATGAGATATAACACATGACCAGCTTAACCTGAAAATAGAGAAAGGAGAAGGTCTCGGTCATGTTGGTCTGATCACGTTCACCAAAACATCTTGAGGGTGGTCTTACAAAAAAACAGAAGATCAGCAGTCTGCTGTGGCAGAATGAGATCAGCAACAACTCCTGATATTCAATAGCAGCTTTAATGAACAGCAAGAATTGGCCTCTCATTAAGAAACTGGTTGGAGCGAAACTGACTGGAGTTTGACTTTCCAGTTTAGCTGGTCACCTGTTGGCTCGTTTCACATCTCCTTTCTGTTTAAATCTGCCATTTAATGAAGAAACGAATCAATTCAGAGGACTGAATCCTTAAAAACAGGGCTAGTAAAATGAAGGGAAAAGGAGTTAATTAGCAGTAAAAACTGCTCACTGATTAGGAAAACCTGCAGCCACTGCGGCCCACTAGGACCGGAGTTGGAAATCCCTGGTTTACACAATAAAGAGCATAAAGGGGAAAATAGGGACAGCATGGGGCCTTACATGACACAATAGGGGAGATGCCTTCCAGACATTGTGGGTTTGTGACTGGCAAACGTCGGTTACCACAGTGTAAATCTGTAACTGAAAAGGTTCATGGTGTGTGTGTGTGTGTGTGTGTGAGAGGGAGAGAGTCCGGGAAATGACACTCAACTAAACAATGACTAGGCTGTGATGTAAACCCAGAAGCTGAAAGCTAGCAGCCTTACCCACTGAGACCCTCAAGTACTCGTAGCTCTACACCACTTCCACGTCCTCCCCGTGAATGGCAACTGATGCATTACCTACTGTGCCAATGCATCATCAACCTTAATTCACATTGCAAACAAACACACTTTAATGATGCCAATAAACGTAACACCATACATTGTTAGGATATGAAGGAAAAATCAGATTACCCCGAGCAGCTATGGAAAGAATGCAGACCCCAGATTGCTGAAGATATCAGACAAGCGCGATAATAAATGTGCCACACTGCACACATCTATGATTTGTTTGTTTTTTTGACAAAATAGGATAAAACAACCCCCCCCCCCTCCCCACACAAACACACACACACACACACACACACACACACACACACACACACACACTCCTGTGCTGTATGCTTTTGTAGCCTTGCATGTAATATAACTGAGTGAATGAGTGAGCCATTTTTGGAGTGATTGCAGAACTTTCCCATTTACAGCATTACAGAGCGGGTGCCAATTTATGTATTCATCCAGGCGTAGGCACATCTGCAGAATTCTGCTAAACGGTTTTATTCCTAAAGACTTAGAACTAAATGCATTAACCTTGAGTAGACAGATTTAGAATGTTCTTCCAAAAGATTCAAAAGAATCCATGTAATTTATAATAAGCAGATGTGAAACTGGTAGTGAAATTTGTGTATCAGTAATATTATCAAATTGTATAATAAAAATGTGCACGTAGGCTAAATGGGCCGCTATCAAATAGTATGCAATCACACATTTACAGTCAGACTTTTGGATTTAAATGATTCCTTTTTTTTTTTTTAATTAATAATGTTATCCGATGTCTTAAGAAAGTTGAAAAATTGTGGTGTTGATTATATAAGGAAACAAACTGTGACACTGAAATCACAAGAATGAAATCATTTGCAAGGTAAGCTTGACTCAAGACACATCTGAAATCTTTATGGAAGCTCTACAGATAAATGTAAATACAAGAAAGTGAGAAAAATCAATTATAGTAAATTGAGAATACACAGTCATGGTGTTTATTAATGACATTTTTACAAAATTAAATTTCAATGTGCTTTCACCTATATATATTTGACTAGACTAGATAGACTAGACTAGATTAGATTCGATTAGATTAAATTAGATTAGATTAGGTTATATTAGATTAGGTTAGTAGATTAGGTTAGGTTAGATTTGATTAGGCTAGATTTGATTAGATTAGATTTGATTATATTAAATTAGAGTAGACTAGATATTAGACTAATATTAGGTTAGATTAGGTTATATTAGATTAAGTTAGTTTAGATTAGGTTAGGATGGATTTAATTAGATTAGATTAGGTTAGGTTAGATTATATTAAATTAGATTAGATTAGGTTAGGTTAGATTGTATTAAATTAGATTAGATTAGATTAGGTTACATTAAATTAGATAAACCTTTTTTAATCCTATGGGAAAATTCAGACACTTGCAGCAGCAGCAAAAACATAAAAAGCAAGGATAAAGACACACGGGACAGATAATACAGCCAATCAAACTATAAATCTACTCTCTATATATAAAATCCTAAGCTTAAAAGTGCAATGATTTTGTGCAACGATTTTATGTCACGTTTTTATGTCACGTTTTTTATCATGCTTTAAATCGGGCTTATTTTAAAACCTACATACATATATATGTTTAGTATCATTCTTTTCAGAATGTATAGAACTTTAATGTGATGTCGTTAGATTTTCAGATTCTTATTCCGTTTTTTAAATTATAAACTAAAAATTATCAATAACTCACGTCCCACGAGATGAGACTTTGTGCCAAAAGATTTAAACACGCCTGGGGCCGGAAATAAAAGATAAAGAGTAGGACAGCTGCTGTACTGGCTTTTAAATCTTCGAAGCGCCATGCAAGATGCAGATCACATGGCACGGCAGCAGCAGCAATCCAGCAGCTGATCGAACAAAGAGGAGGTAAAAAAAGCTGTATTTTTTCCCATTTTATTACTGTTTAAGAGGGGGTTTTCGGAGGAGTGACCGCGTCTCCTTGGGGTGCGTTCAGCCCCCCTCTTCACAACGTGAGCGGCAGAGACGCTAAGTGGCTGGCACATAGCGCAGGCCAGGGGAGGTTGGTGAGCAAAGCGAGCAGGGGGGAACCCCCTAGTAAATAAATATAAAGGTAAATAATTAAAAATGAACAAGTACATCAGGTGGAGGCACTGAATTCCTTGATAGCAGTGGGCAGAAAAGACCACCAGAGGCACTTCTTAGCACACCATGGTGGAATGAGCCTGTGGTTAGAAGTGTTTCAAGAGAGTACCTCCTGGAGGGGATGGAAGGGATTTTTTCAAGATGGCATCCAATTTTGCCACCATCCACAACAGCTTCCAGTGTGTCCAAAGTTCATCTTGTGATGGAGCAGGTTTTCCTGATAAGTTTCTTCAGATATTGTGTGTCTTTTATGCTCAGAAGACTGCAGCACAGAGCATCTCACTGGCAAATTATGGTCTGGTAAAACATTTCCAGCAACTTGCTGTACACATCAAAAGCCCCGAGTCTCCTTAGGAAGTCCAGTCTGCTCTCACCCTTCTTTTGCAAAGCACCACTGTGTGTTCAGACCAGTCCAGCATTTTTTTTATGTGAACCCCTAACCCCCACTTACTTGTAGCTCTGCACCACTTCCACGTCCTCTCTATAAACGGTGACTGGTCTCAGAGGCTCCTTGGCATGCTGGAAGTCCACCACCAGATCTTTTCTATGGCTGATGTTGAGTTGCAGATTGTTGTCCCTGCACCACAAGATGAAGTCTTAATATAATAATACAGCCAATCAATCAATCAATCAATCAAATTATAACTAAATGTACATTGTGCAGAAATTTCAAAATTAACTTAAAGAATAACTTTACTATGCTACTATGAACTGGCAGAACATTTGCAGTAGCTTGCTACGCACTTCAAAAAAAATTATATATATATATATATATATATATATATAGTAAGGAGACTGTGGAAGATTGTGGGTTCGCTTCCCATTTCCTCCCTGTGTGGATAGCGCTTTGAGTACTGAGAAAAGCGCTTTATAAATGTAATGAATTATTATTATTATTATATATATATATATACATATATATATATATATTGCTCAAAGAAATTAAAGGAACACTTTTGAATCCGAGTCAATGAAACATCTGGGCTGTTGATCTGGTCAAGGAAGTAGCAGAGGGGGTTGTTAATCAGTTTCAGATGCTTTGGTGCACTAGAGGGGCAACAATGAGACGACCCCCAAAACAGGTTTAATGGTTTAACAGGTGGAGGCCACTGACATTTTTCCCTCCTCATCTGTTTTGTCAGTCATTTTGTATTTGGCTACGGTCAGTATCACTACTGGCATAATGAGATGATACCTGGACCCTACAGAGGTTGGTGGCACAGGTAGTCCAAATTCTCCAGGATGGCACATCAATATGTGTCATTGCCAGGAGGTTTGCTGTGTCAACCAGCACAGTGTCAAGGTCCTGGAAGAGATTCCAGGAGACAGACAGGCAGTTCCTCTAGAAGAGCTGGACAGGGCCCCTCGTATAAGGTCCTTAACCCATCAGTAGGACCCACCAATATCTGGTCCTTTGGACACAGAGGAACAGGATGAGCAGTGCCAGAACCTACAAAATGACCTCCAACAGGCAGGCCACTGGTTTGAATGTCTTGGACCAAACAATGAGAAACAGACTTCATGAGGGCGGCCTGAGTACCTGTCGTCCTATAGTGTTGGCCCCGTGCTCACTGCCCGCTTGGCACCGTGGGGCTCAATAGGCATTTGCCATAGAATACCAGAATTGGCAGGTCCACCACTGGAGCCCTGTGCTTTTCACAGATGATGAGAGCAGGTTCACCCTGAGCACATGTGACAGACGTGAAAGGGTCTGGAGAAGCTGTGGAGAATGTTATGCTGCCTGTAACATTGTTCAGCATGACCGCTTTGGTGGTAGGTCAGTGATGGTATATCTGGGGAGGCATATCCATGGAGACCTCTACAGGCTAGACAACGGCACCTTGACTGCCATTAGGTATCGGGATGAAATCCTTGGACCCATTGTCAGATCCTATGGTGGTGCAGTGGCTCCTGGGTTCCTCCTGGTGTAGACAATGCTGGCCTCAAGTGGCGAGAGTATGCAGGCAGTTTCTGGAGGATGAAGGAATTGATACCATTGACTGCCCCCCATGCTCACTCGCCTGACCTCAATCCAATAGAACACCTCTGGGTGGGACATTATGTTTCAGTCCATCTGACACCTCTGTAGACAATGCTGGCCTCATGTGGTGAGAGTATGCAGGCAGTTCCTGGAAGATGAAGGAATTGATACTATTGACTGCCCCCCGTGCTCACTCGCCTGATCTCAATCCAATAGAACACCTCTGGGTGGGACATTATGTTTCAGTCCATCTGACGCCTCAGACTGTCCAGGAGCTCAGTGATGCCCTGGTCCGTATCTGGGAAGAGATCCCCCAGGACACCATCTGATGACATTGTCAGGCATGCATGCAAGCACATGGAGCCATACAAACTGCTGAGTACGATTTGGAGTTGCTGCAATGAAATTTTAGCAAACTGGACTTGCCTGCCTGCCACATCATTTTGTCCCTTTGATTTTTGGAGTGTCTTTGAATTCAGCCCTCTGTAGGTTGATCATTTTCACCAAACGATGAAACACATTACCAGTCCATATCAGTAGAGCTATCCAGCAGGAGTTTTTTTTTTTCCATTGAGAACTGATGTGTTTTCAATGTGTTCCTTTAATTTTTTTGAGCAGTTTATATATATACTAGCAAAATACCCGCGCTTCGCAGCGGCGAAGTACTGCCTTAAAATTGTTATTAAGAAGAAAAGTAAACATTTTTAAGCTGAGGTAAAATATACCAATAATTATTTGTTTAAGGATCTCTTTGTATACCACGTTGTCAGTTCGAACGTCCGGTTGTAATATGACCAAGCTGTGCGCTGAGCTTACTCTTGAGCATGCAACGTATAGTTGGCCATGTGAAAAGCAATCTTGCCTCAAATCAATGCCAACCTTTTGTAGGATCTGTCTCTGAGACTTATTAATTGTCATTGTGAAGCAGAGCCTTACTGGAAATTGGAGGCGTTTGAATTGAAATGGGAGATCAGAGGGTATAACGGGGATGTGAGGAATAAAAACTCTCTCCCCTGAGCCACTGCCAGTAAAAATCCATCCATCCATTTTCCAACCCGCTGAATCCGAACACAGGGTCACGGGGGTCTGCTGGAGACAATCCCAGCCAACACAGGGCACAAGGCAGGAACCAATCCCGGGCAGGGTGCCAGCCCACTGCAGGCCAGTAAAAATAGTTGTCTCAATTAGGTTCTTTTGCAGACACGTGACCTGAAGTCTCGTGCCGTTACAAAGTTTCGTTGGCTGTACGCAAATCCACAATCGGCTTTTTTGAGCCATACCTGTTGTTTTCGTATGAGCCGCTTTTTATTATTGGGATTGTACCTAGAAACAGAAGCTCTATGAACTTGTGGATTTGCCTGCGAGTATTTAGCGACAGCGTGTCTATTAACTTGTGGATTTTTCTGCGAGAATTTTGGCGGCAGCGTCACTAAGTTGTTTCCGTCTGGCTGCATCAGAAAATGTACCGCGACGTCTGACACGCCTCCTTCTTACTGTTTTCTCACAGCTTGGATTGCTGCTGTCATAATCGGTTTGAGTTTCATGGTTTGTTTCAATTACGTTAGTATTTGCAGGACTTGTTGTGTTGACGTGACATTCGGCATCTGTCAAGCGTTGTAAGCATACAACCGGTTTCATCGATAACTTCGCATCCAGCTTTTGAGAGTTGAAACATTCATAAACATCAAAGTGTCCACTACTCAAATCGTCACCTGTGAATCTAAGATGTTTAAGAGGCATTGGCGGTTCTCCAAACGTGTAAAATAGGCAGGCAGCCAACTACGTAGGAGGCCGGGGGACGCAGGATGCAGGATGCAACCCCGCCTCACACGGCAACCAAGCTGCAGGCTATGGACGTATATACTGTATGTACATAAGTAGGATTCAGTTATGACCGTTACGCGTAGAATTTCGAAATGAAACCTGCTTAACTTTTGTAAGTAAGCTGTAAGGAATGAGCCTGCCAAATTTCAGCTTTCTACCTACACGGGAAGTTGGAAAATTAGTGATGAGTGAGTCAGTGAGTGAGGGCTTTGCCTTTTATTAGTATAGATATATGTAAGAGCCATTTCCTAGTTATATAAGTTTCATAAATATTTTACTAGATGACAAAGCATAATCTATGGGAGGTTCCTATAACCCCCATAAGTAGAATTGAATTGGTATATTCTAGCTATTTCTATCTGCTCTGACTAAACCTTATTCTCAGTTAGTGACCAGCCTTGCCATGTGTAAGGTGTAGAAGGCATATAGTTTTAAACCGTACCTGTGCCTACGTGCCAACGGGCCATTTGAGTGTGTGAAGTAACTCGTAAAACAGCATTTATTTAATTGCGTAGCCATACGTCTAAAGCGTACAGAAGAAGAAGCTAAGAACCTTTAAATATGTAAGAAGTTAAGAATCTTTAAGTAAAGGAGAAGAGGTAAAGAACTTTTAAGCACAGAAATAACTAAAGTTTCTCAAGAAAAGCTAAGTTTAAAGAAGATACATATTTTTTTTTTATTTATTCTACGTGTGTAACTACCTTTTTCTTTATTCTTGTGTGGATTATTTGTTTTTAACTTTCACTAAATATTTTATAAAGGAACTTTTGGACTGAGAGACTTCTTTTGACACACATTTTACCCGTGCTTGATCTCGCCTTATACTTCGGCGGCTACAATATATATATGTATAGTGCATCCGGAAAGTATTCACAACGCATCACTTTTTCCACATTTTGTTATGTTATAGCCTTATTCCAAAATGGATTAAATTCATTTTTTTACTCAGAATTCTACACACAACACCCCATAATGACAATGTGAAAAAAGTTTACTTGAGGTTTTTGCAAATTTATTAAAAATAAAAAAATTGAGAAGCACATGTACATAAGTATTCACAGCCCTTGCCATGAAGCTCAAAATTGAGCTCAGGTGCATCCTGTTTCCCCTGATCATCCTTGAGATGTTTCTGCAGCTTCATTGGAGTCCACCTGTGGTAAATTCAGTTGACTGGACATGATTTGGAAAGGCACACACCTGTCTATAGAAGGTCCCACAGTTGACAGTTCATGTCAGAGCACAAACCAAGCATGAAGTCAAAGGAATTGTCTGTAGACCTCCGAGACAGGATTGTCTCGAGGCACAAATCTGGGGAAGGTTACAGAAAAATTTCTGCTGCTTTGAAGGTCCCAATGAGCACAGTGGCCTCCATCATCCGTAAGTGGAAGAAGTTTGAAACCACCAGGACTCTTCCTAGAGCTGGCCGGCCATCTAAACTGAGCGATCGAGGGAGAAGGGCCTTAGTCAGGGAGGTGACCAAGAACCCGATGGTCACTCTGTCAGAGCTCCAGAGGTCCTCTGTGGAGAGAGGAGAACCTTCCAGAAGGACAACCATCTCTGCAGCAATCCACCAATCAGGCCTGTATGGTAGAGTGGCCAGACGGAAGCCACTCCTTAGTAAAAGGCACATGGCAGCCCACCTGGAGTTTGCCAAAAGACATCTGAAGGACTCTCAGACCATGAGAAAGAAAATTCTCTGGTCTAATGAGACAAAGATTGAACTCTTTGGTGTGAATGCCAGAGGTCACGTTTGGAGGAAACCAAGCACCGCTCATCACCAGGCCAATACCATCCCTACAGTGAAGCATGGTGGTGGCAGCATCATGCTGTGGGGATGTTTTTCAGCAGCAGGGACTGGGAGACTAGTTAGGATAAAGGGAAAGATGACTGCAGAGACATCCTGGATGAAAACCTGCTCCAGAGCGCTCTTGACCTCAGACTGGGGCGACGGTTCATCTTTCAGCAGGACAACGACCCTAAGCACACAGCCAAGATATCAAAGGAGTGGCTTCAGGACAACTCTGTGAATGTCCTTGAGTGGCCCAGCCAGAGCCCAGACTTGAATCCGATTGAACATCTCTGGAGAGATCTTAAAATGGCTGTGCACCGACGCTTCCCATCCAACCTGATGGAGTGTGAGAGGTGCTGCAAAGAGAAATAGCCGAAACTGGCCAAGGATAGGTGTGCCAAGCTTGTGGCATCATATTCAAAAAGACTTGAGGCTGGAATTGCTGCCAAAGGTGCATCGACAAAGTATTGAGCAAAGGCTGTGAATACTTATGGACATGGGATTTCTCAGTTTTTTTTATTTTTAATAATTTGCAATAACCTCAAGTAAACTTTTTTCACATTGTCATTATGAATTTAATCCATTTTGGAATAAGGCTGTAACATAACAAAATGTGGAAAAAGTGATGTGTTGTGAATACTTTCCGGATGCACTGTATATTAACTAATCCAGGTATTTAAAATCCTCAAAGGCATGGATAAAGTAGTTCCAACAGAATTCTTTCAGCTTAACAGTTTAACAAGTCCACCACAACACAAGGCTTTTATTTAGTGGGAGACGTTTCCCAAGTTTCCCACCACCACCAGGCATGAACAGAAGCACAGAATAAAGCACAGTATAATAAATAGCAGCACTCTGTCTCTTTTCTCCATCACAGCCGTCTCCACTCCTCCTCAGAAAACTCCTCCTCTGGCCCCCTGAATGAAGGCAGGTGGCTCCTTATATTCAGAATCCCAGGAGTACTTCCGGTGTTGCATGATTGTGTCCTGGGAGTACTACCGGGTAAGGTGGGAGGCCTACGCAGTTCCTGCAGCAACCCCTGGCAGAACCCAACAGGGCTGAGTCAACAAATAATAATAATAATTCATTACATTTATATAGCGCTTTTCTTAGTACTCAAAGCGCTATCCACACAGGGAGAAACCAGGAAGCGAACCCACAATCTTCCACAGTCTCCTTACTGCAAAGCAGCAGCACTACCACTGCGCCACCTGTGAGGACAGGTATATACCAATTACCAGGTAAATACCAATTCCCATCCAGCCCTGTGGGAATCTGAGGTGCCGTTGCACCCCAGGGGGGATGCCAAAGACCATCTCAGGGGATGACAGCACCCTTCATAAGCCATCTCCCTCTGTCCTTCCATTAAGGAGGCCTCCTGGCCAGGTAATGATCCCTCACAATGGACTGAATGGTCTCCTCTCATTTGAAAAAGTCCTTATATTCTTATTAAAATACATCATAACTTCATTTTTACTTAATATAAAGCACAAATCACCTTACCTGACTGTCTACATTTAGCAGGAGTGGAATTAATAGCCCTGAGCAAGACTGATTTTATGAAATTTTCCTTAATTCTTTAGCCTCTAGCCTTCAGTGCATTTCTCCCATTCTTAAGCGTAAACAGCAATTATATTAAAATATCACACAAGACATAATAACACTTTACTAAAGCATTCACAGTCTCTGTGTCATGAACTGCCGTTCACATACTCTGTGCGTGTGAGCAGGAGTATATTACCGTAGCTGAATAATCCAACAAACTCTTCAGGTTGCTGTGTCCTCATTGCTGTTTATTTTTGATCCTAAAAAGCAGTGAGGCAGCTTCCCTGGTGGTCTCCACACAGGCAGCTCCATGTCTCAGTCTCCCTGGGTGTTTCATCCCATTTGTACTTTTCTATTCTGGATTATTCCATTTGAACTCGAGCCGTATCACATCAGCACACCACGACTGCTGCCAGACCTTCTTCCTCATGACTTTTCTGCTCTTTCCTTTCTTTTTCTTCTTGCCAGATAACAAACAGCATGCTTGATACCGGCCCGATTCGAAAGTTCTTTTTGCACTCATGTTGTTTCCCTTTCATTTTCTTCACTCTTTGTTGCTTTTCCTGTCTACCCATAGACCTTCAGGCTGGGAGCCGTCCTTATGCTGACCAAACTGTGTCACCTAATATGAGCTTCAAGGATAAAGTTTTCCATTTCTAAAATTCTTCTATGCCTGTTCATCTAAACCTCATCTCAACATCTCAACGATGATCTCATCTGGTTGAACCTTTCTAGTGTGGCTTCTGACTTTACTTCTTGTGATGAAATGAAATCTGTTTCTATCACTTGTGGGTCTTCCCATGACCTTGAGTTAGACTGCATGGTACAAGAAATGGCCGGCAGTTCAGCCCGGCCGGGACGTCCCGAGAATGGAAGGTGTGAGCGCTGAAGTCGAAATCAACAACGGGAGTCTAAAACCAATTTTTAATAAAAAACAATTTCTTTATTCTTTTGTTCTTTATTCTTGGTGAGTAAAAAAACTGTGAGACTGCCCTGTTGGAGAATGTGGGCAGACCGCAAAAGAAAAAAGTGTTTCCCCTTTCATCACCTAGCTTGTTCATTTAGCTAAAGAGAGAACAGAAAAAAACATAAGAGTTAATTTTGAGGTCATCCATAGATTAGGGGACATCTTAAATTTATGACATAGGAGTACAGAAAAACAAACAGCAGTACCAGGCACTGCATTATCTAAAGAATGTGCCCGTCTTAGTACAAACCCATTTTAAGCAGTTTTCTTAAAGTTCATTGCATTAGTTATAAAGAGATTACATTCTTTTAATTTTTATATCTTCATTAGATTATATTTGTTTGATTAGATTAATAATTCTTATTTATTAATTCATAAGTAACTTGTTTTCTTATAATATTAAACAAGAGTAAAGAAAGATCACATTGAATTATAATATCACAGGGTGTTCTGTTAATATCAAGAGGTTAGCACTTTCAGATAGAAAAATTAAATCAGTCTCATATTCTGTGTATAAACATAATTCATTTCCTACCTAAATGCAGATAAAATCATATAGAAGTATAAAATCATATAGTTCTCTGCAGCATGATTAATACAAAATTCAGTCATTGGTATTTTGTGAGTTAAATACTTATAATCATCTGCGGTGGGATGGCTCTCTGCCCGGGGTCTGCTTCCTGCCTTGTGCCCTGTGTTGGCTGGGATTGGCTCCAGCAGACCCCCGCAACCCTGCAGTTAGGATATAGTAGGTTGGATAATGGATGGATAGATGGATACTTATAAACATTACAGTTAATAATGTTTTTTCTGCGTTCTCAAAGGATGGGGGAAGACAGCTACTTTTGGACACTGCTGGAATCTGTTGGAATGACAGAGACAAAGCAAACGGATGGACACACAGACAGACACACACACACACTTATTCTTTTATTAAGGTGGATTAAGGTGGAACATGAAAATGATGTATTATATTAAAAAATAGACTAAATGCATTTAATTGTATCAATAATTGTTTACTTTGTGCTCAGCTCTACTATGCTAATTTTAACCTTGATATTTGCTTGGGCATTCCACAAGTGAGACTATATGTTCTTTAAACCAGGAATTATGCATGAAACGCGTTATAAAATTGGAATACATTGTGCTGGTAAAGATTCGCTCGGAATGACAAAAGCTTATTGATTCAGGTGACCTGACCATTTTATAGAATGCCCACATAGGATGACAGTGATAAGTTACACATTTGTGGTAGCACAATGTAAGGAAACGCGTCCTGGCGCTCATAATAATGCTCCGCGGCTGACGGCACAAGTCTTCCACTGTGTAAGACTGAAGCAGATGTTTCATGCAGTGAAATGCAGACGGCCGTGTTGCTTAGCATAAGTTAAAGGTTGCTCGTAGAAAGGAATGACAATAATTGAGACACATGACTCTATGCAAATCCTGACTTTTGTGTTCTCCATTTTCAGTGACTGTTTCCACAAAGAAGTGTTTTTTTTGTTTATAAGAGTTTAAAAATTAATGATATGCATGCCTAGATAATCTTAGTCCATCCACCCACTTTAATTATGTGTAGTTTAGTATTGTAGGGGGACAGAGCCTATTCTGGTAATATCACCAACCCTGCAAACAGTTGGGTTCCACTTTATTATGTGGCACACACCCACCCTGGTGCTAATTTAGATTCAATGATGATTATAACCATGACGTTGTTATGGATGTGCAAAGTACATGGTGGGAAAACATGGGAAGAACATGTAAACTCAGCAGAAACAATTGCCAGACAAAAGGAGCCGCAGCAGATCTGGTCAGGAGACTTTTTGGATTTGTCACCGCAAACTCTGAGAATTAGGGATTCTCTGACATTCTTCTCTGCAGATCCACTCAGGCTTTCATCTGGTTGGATGGAGACATTCGATGGGCAGCAATTGCCTGGACAGCCTGTGTAGAACTGTTTGATTGGGTTCAAGTCAGGGCCACTCAAGAACATCCTCAGAGTGTTCCTTAAGCCAATCCTGTGCTGTTTTTGCCTTGTGCTGAGGGTCATTGTCCTGTTGGAAGGTTAACCTTTAGTCCAGACTGAGGACCAGAATGCTCTGATGTATCTGTGCTTTTCTGTCTTCAGCTTTCCTTCACCCAATCTTCTCTTTCAGTCCCTGCTGTTTAAAAACAACCCCAAAGCATGATGCTGCCACCAACCTGCTTCATCAGTGGAATGGTATTGCACAGGTGATGAGCACTGACAGGTTTCCTCCAGACATGATGCTAAACTTGGTTTCAGGAGAGCAGAATTGGCCAATGTTAAGAATGGTGTTCCATAGAGGTCGGTAATGGGGCCATATATTTTTAATATGTGGCCCCATTAAATGATTTAGACAGGAATAAATGATTTAAAAATAAAATGATTTAGACAGGAATATAAATAACAAGCTGGATAAGTTTGCAGATGATACCAAAATAGGTAGATTAGCAGGTAATTTGGAATCTGTTATATCATTACAGAAGGACTTGGACAGCATACAGGCTTGGGCAGATTTGTGGAAGATGAAATTTAATGTCAGTAAATGTAAAGTATTATAAGTAGGAAGTAAAAATGTTAGGTTTGAATACACAATGGGAGGTCTGACAATCGAGAGTACACCTTATGAGTAGGATTTAGGAGTCATAGTGGACTCTAAGCTATCGTCTTCCCGACAGTGTTCAGAAGCCATTAAGAAGGCTAACAGAATATCAGGTTATATAGTGCCTTGATGAGTGGAGTACAAGTCACAGGAGGTTCTGCTCAAGCTTTATAACACACTGGTGAGGCCTCATCTGGAATACTGGTTGCAGTTATTGTCTCCAGGCTACAAAAAGGACACAGCAGCACTAGAAAAGGTCCAGAGAAGAGCGACTAGGCTGAGTCCAGGACTACAGGAGTGGCTGGGATTGGCTCCAGCCGACCCCCGTGACCCTGTGTTCGGATTCAGTGGGTTGGAAAATGGATGGATGGATGGATTAAAAGAGCTGAGCCTTTACAGTTTAAGCAAAAGAAGATTAAGAGGAGAACAGACTGAAGTGCTTAAAATTATTAAGTGAATTAGTCCAGTGGATCGAGACTGTTATATTAAAATGAGTTCACCAAGAACACGAGGACACAGTTGGAAACTTGTTAAGGGGAAATTTCACACAAACATTAGGAAGTTTTCCTTTACACAGAGAACCACAGACACCTGAAATAAGCTGCCACGTAGTGTGGTAGACAGTAAAACTTTAGGGACTTTCAAAACGCGACTTGACATTTTTTGGAAGAAATAAGTGAATAGGACTGGCGAGCTTTGTTGGGCTGAATGGCCTGTTTTCATCTAGATTGTTCTAATGTTCTAATGATAAATAATTGCATACACTGAATATCAGGGTTAAACTAAAATGAAGCTATGAAAAGCGAAAAGTGAATAATGGAACAAAACGCTAACCTTTACAAGTACCATAAATTTACACCGGCTGTTACAGACTCAAATAAAACAAATGTATATTTTTATTCTATAATAGTAGTAATAAATAAATAGCCACTCACTACTCAAAACAGTTAAAGCCCCAGGATCGGACCTGCCATCTCTTGACTTGGAGACAGCAGTTCTTACCTCTGCACCAGATGTATGAGTGTGTGTTGTACCCTATCCCAATTTCTTTTACCTTGGTTAAATTCTTGAATAAAAGCACATTTGTTTTGTTATATCTGTGACTTTTGTGAAAGTGTTTATTTGATATCTGGACTTCAGTCTTCACACATTATGCACTTCATGTCAGCATTTGACCAATTATTAGTAGAACACGAAAAAAGTTCCTGTTCTAGTTATGTGTTCAACATTTCTTGCATTTCCTGTCATCCTACACATACATGAAATGTATGTATTACAAATAACGATATATTATTTACCCTCTACAACTCCAGGTACATCACACCCAGATAAACAGACTTGAGCTGGAAGAACTTCAGCTGCGTTGGGTGGGGATGGGATAGCAGGCTCCCTGACACCAGTGCTGATCGAGACATTTGCAAAACAAAATACGCTGATGAGAAGGTGCAAAGGAATTTAAGGTGGCAGGGATTATGAGAGTTTTTGTAGATTTGAGGGATTCTAGTACTAACCTGGAATTGCTCTGTCCTCGGTATGATGTTAATCTGCATCCAGTCCTGCAAGCAGGTCCTCCAACTTACAGGGAAAACTTGGGGTTGGTGGCAGGATTGACACTCCAGCCACTGTAAAAAACCTCACACTGTATTGAGCGTGGTGCTGAGGTGTCACCCGTTGCACAGCTGTACTCGGATCTCAAATCGGGTGGTTCGCCGTATGGTGGGTTTCTGGCAACGTGCTGTAATCAGCACCTGCTTGCAATCTCCTCCTCCTTCTCCAGATCTGTGCTTCGACACAATCCTGTCTGTAAGATCTGCAGGCAAGTCCTTTGAACTCATAGGTGGGTTTTTGCTCTGATACACATTGCCAATTATGGGGTCTTTTATAGACAGGTGTTTGCCTTTTCTAATCAGGTCGGTTCAATGGAATTGACTGCTGGTTTACATCAAAAAGGGTGTACAGTCGTGGCCAAAAGTTTTGAGAATGACACAAGTATTGGTTTTCACAAAGTTTGCTGCTCGATGTTTTTAAATCTTTTTGTCAGATGTTTCTATGGTATACTGAAATAGAATTACAAGCATTTTGTTGACAATTCCATGAAGTTTATGCAAAGAGTCCATATTTGCAGCGTTGGCCTTTCTTTCTTTTTCAAGACCTCTGCAATTTGTCCTGACATGCTGTCTGTCAATCAACTTCTGGGTCAAACCCTGACTGATGGCAGCCTATTCTTGCATAATCTATGCTTGGAGTTTGTCAGAATTGGTGGGTTTTTGTTTGTCCACCCACTCTAGAGGATTGACTACAAGTTCTCAATGGGATTAAGGTCTGGTGATTTCCTGGCCATGGACCCCATTTTTCGATGTTTCGTTCTCCAAGCCACTTAGTTCTCACTTTTGCCGTATGGCCCAGTGCTCCATCATGCTGGAAAAGACATTGTGGGTCACCAAACTGTTCTTGGATGGTTGGGAGAAGTTGCTCTCGCAGGATGTTTTGGTGCCATTATTTATTCATGGCTGTGTTCTTAGGCAAAACTGTGAGTGAGCCCACTGCCTTGGCTGAGCAGCAACCCCACGTGACATGAATGATCTCAGGATGCTTTACTGTTGACATGACACAGGACTGATGGTAGCACCACACACCTTTTCTTTTTTTCTGGAAAGGGGATTCATCAGAGAAAATGACTTTCCCCCAGCAGTCCTCAGTAGTTCAATTCCTGTACCTTTTGCAGAATATCAATCTGTCTCTGATGTTTTTCTTGGCTTCTTTGCTGCCCTTCTTGACACCCACCATGCCATCCTCCAAAAGTTTTCACCTCCCTCACACCTGCCTGCTGCCATTCCTGAGCGAGCTCTGTACTGGTGGTTCCCCTAGCTGAATTAACTTTAGGAGGCAGTCCTGGAGCTTGTTGAACTTTCTTGGGCGCCCTGAAGCCTTCTTCACCTCTATATTCAAAATCAATCAGTATGACAGAGTGATCTCCAGCCTTGTCCTCGTCGACATTCTATCCTGTGTTAACGAGAGAATCACTGAAATGATGTCAGCAGGTCCTTTTGTGGCAGGGCTGACATGCAGTGGAAGTGGATTGTTTAGGATTAAGTTCATTTTCATGGTAAAGAGGGACTTTGCAATTAATTGCAATTTATCTGATCACTCTTTAGAACATTCTGGAGTCGATGCAAATTGCCATCCTAAAAACTGAGGCAGCAAACTTTGTGAAAATTAATATTTGTGTCATTGTGAAAACGTTTGGCCATAACGATGATCAGCAAGATGGGATAGATAGATAGATAGATAGATAGATAGATAGATAGATAGATAGATAGATAGATAGATAGATAGATAGATAGATAGATAGATAGATAGATAGATAGATAGATAGATAGATAGATAGATAGATAGATGCACCTAAGCCAAATTCCAAGTGTTGTAGCAAAGGGCCTGAATACTTGAGTTAATTTTTAATAAATTAGTGAACATTTCTAAAATGCTGTTTTCACCATGTCATTCTTAGATTTTGGATGTTGGTTGATGTGGGAAAAAATTAATTCAAATGATTTTAACAGAAGGCTGCGACATAGCAGAATGTGAAAAAAAGTGAAGGTGGATTTTTCTTGTCCATAGGGCCTGTGGTGGACCAAACCTACCAATCGACCAGTCTCATGTTGCAATATTTGTTTAAATGCTTTGAAAAACTCAATCTAATTATTTTCCCTGAGAAAGACCAACATACAAGTAAAAATTAATTTATTTATCTGAATCAGAAATGCAGATGGTGAATTGACACAGCTAACGTGATTAGGGGGAGCACTCTAACAGAAGCTCTAGGAACGCATTTGCATTTACATTTATTCACCAGATGCTTTTATCTACCGTCTTAATAACCAAGCACTTGGAATCTGAAACAAAACAGGATGCTTCTGATGCACTTCAACAGATGGTGCGAGACCTTACTGGAAAGAAAAACAGCCCAAGTGTAGACGTATATTCGAGGGCAGTTGCAGACATTCAGTTTCAGGGATAGCCTGTTAAAACACTGGCAGGAGGCGTCAGCAGGTTTTCTCAGGTCTGTGTGTTGATATTAATTTGACCTGGAAAAAAACAAGCTATATTATACATTCATATTGTCTCTTAATTTGCATACAGTATATTGGGATTTTAAAGTGTGATTAGAATTCAGAACTTTGACTAACTCTCAGGTGGACTATCACAACTCTTAACTCTTTGGGTTCTACTGTAAGAAGCATTCCTATGTTTCAAAATGTTGCTGCTAGAGCTCTGACACCAGTCCCGAGTCAAAAATGGGGTTTATTATTGTCCTTATGCTACTTGTTGGTAAACCTTTTATCACATTATCAGATCACCTGTAACATGCACCTAACATGAAAGGTAACAACTAACCTCTTTAATAGGGGATAGGAAGAAATGTGGAAACAAGCTATGTAACTGTTACTTGTACCCTCTTATCTGTCTCACTGTCCTTATCGTAACCTGCATATTCAGTCCTAGGGGACCTCTGTGATCACTTGCTCACCTACCAGCAACCGGAAACACTCTGGTTTTACACCTAAGAAGTCTACCATCGACCGCATCCTGGCACTGAGGGCTTTCATGGAGCGCAAACGTGAATATCGGCAGAGTTTCTTTGCAGACTTTGTCAATTTTCGTAAAGTGTTTGATTCAGTTGATCGAGCTGCCCTGTGGGACATCCTGAGGGTTCGTGGGATCCCCTCGAGGTTACTAGGTATCATGGTCAGCCTGTACACTGGTAGTGTGAGTGCTGTGCAGAGAGGAGGCAGAACCTCTGTGTTTTTCCTAGTTGGTTCTGGGGTTCATCAGGGGTGTGTTCTGCTCCTACTCTGTTCAATGCTTGTATGGACTGGCTGTTGGGCAGGGTCCAGTGCCTGAGGAGCATCTGTTGGTGAAGAAAGATTCACTGATCTTGGCTTTACTGACGATGCTGTGATCTTCGCAGAGTCAATGGAGGGTCTGATCGGGGTGCTGAAGAGACTAAGCGAGGAGTCTGAGTGTCTGGGCTTGCGAGTGTCTTGGATAAAAACCAACATCCAGGTCTTTAATGACCTTGTAGGCACGGCCATCAGCAGTGTGTCTGTCTGCGGAGAGAGTGTCGACCTTCAAGAGGTTTACTTACCTCAGCAGTGACATTGATGTCTCTGATGACTCTTCCTACGAAGTCAGTAGATGGATTGGGAGAGCATGGGGGTTCATGAGGTCGCTGGAAAGGGGTGTGTGGCGCTTCCGATATCTATGCAAGAGGACGAAGGTCCAAGTCTTTAGAGTCTTGGTGCTTCTTGTCTTGCTATATGGTTGTGAGACATGGACGCGATCCAGTGACCTGAGATGAAAACTGGACTCCTTTGGTATTGTGTCTCTTTGGAGAATCCTTGGGTACTGTTGGTTTGACTTTGTGTCGAATGACCGGTTGTTCACGAAGTGTGAGGAAGCATCAGTTATGGCACTACAGCCATGTGGTGCAATTCCCAGAGGGTGATCCAGCTCGTAAGATCCTCATTGCTGGGGACCCGAGTGGCTGGACCAGGCCAAGGGGTTTGCCCACGTAAAATCTGGCTGCGGCAGATAGAGGGTCATTTCTGGAGGGTAGGAATGAAATGTGTGTCTGCCCAACTTGACTTGACTTGGACCTCAAGTGGCAGGCTGCTCATAGATCTGGACTTTGCCAGATCTTTTCTCAATTGTCCTTTTGTTACAGAACTTTGCTCATTTTCATCTTCGGATTAGTCTCACGCATTGGTGCTTCACTTGGTATTCTTTTGATCTTTTGGTTTCTGCCCATTTCTAGCTTTGTGCATCTTCTGTTTATCCCATTAAATTATTTTTTTGTTCAGCTTGCTGGTAGAACTACATCAGAATCAAAGATAAACAAATATGCTATGAAATATCCTGAAAAACACTCAAGGTAGGGGATGACCGTCAAACCCTGGCTTGTACAGAAAAAAGACAACAAAGAAGCTTTATAAAAGAAGATTTATGAAGGAATAGGAAACATAGAACAAAACAGTTCACAGGAGTAAAAGGACTTGCCTAACAGATAATCCAAAGCAAACAAATCCCAAAATGAAATCTATAAGAAGCAACAGAAGCAAAAAAAATAGTTGAGAGACATAATGAAATCAAAGAATAGACAACACTCACATATCCCACCAAAATCCACTAAAGCGCAGAATGAACCTCTTTAGACTTCAGTTCCCAGCCTGTTACCCTCCATCCTGGGGGTGGTTCCTTACCATTGATGGATGGGTGGTCCCACCTCTTAAGGGACCACCCACAATATACAAACAACATAAGGGAACTGCAAGACAAAACACTCATAGGTAGTACATACTAAATGAAAGCATAGAAACAGATTTCACACACGTGCGATTAAGAGGAAGCTGAGTGGACCAAGTGGAGGTAATTATCTGCCAGGCCAGGGGGTGGCGAGGTGCGCTAAACCTACTTCTGTCATCTCTGCAGGCCAAATATGGGAAAACCTGCGTGATTTAACAACAACAATGCCACTTCCAGTTGTGGCACCAAGAAAGATGGTACTTCTGGTTCCGGCACCAAGAAAGGCGTCACTTCCAGTTCTGACCTTTTGATGACATCACTTCCAGTTTTTCGCAATTAAAACCGACACCATCTCACCACTCAAACAGTTCAGCCTGGAACTCAACCAGAGAACTACTTGTTTAATTCATTACCCTTTTGTAGCCAGGGAAGATATACGGGTGGCTGCCCCAAATCTTCTTTGTGTGTTGAGACTGATTCTTTCAGACAGATAATACATAATTAGACAAATAATAAATTAACAGAGCAATAATAATGGGGCTAAAACCTTGATCTTGGTCTTAAATGAATGCTTATGACCAGATATGTTCTGGAAATGCAAAAAAATGAATTTGACATTTTGGGTTGTTGAATGTAGATTAATGGGAAGAAACGACACATTTTTCCATTTAAAAGGAAATGTACAACAAAATAAAGTGAGAAGAAAGGAACGGAGTCTGAACACTTTTTGAATGCCCTGTAGGTGCAATGGTCAGGCGTCCACCACATTTTAACGATTTAGAGTAAATAATGTGTACTAATATTAATCTGTTACATCATTATATGAAGTGAAGTATTGTATTTTAGACCCACCATTCCCTTAGCACAGAGCCTCATGAAGCTCGTACGCCAGACGCAGCATTGATGCTGAAATAGGTCTCAAAACTCGGTTTCCAGTATGTCAGTGAAAAGCACTGTTACTCAATTCATTCATTTTTAGGTGCATTTGCATATAATATGCCTATTATTATTATAGTGCACCTATTGCAATAGTCATGTCAGTCTATCCATCTGTCTGTCCCCATGAAGTAACTCAGCCACCCCGTGGACCGATTTTATTGAAATGTGGCGCACTTATTCTTCAAGAAAATTACCCAAGACAAATTGAGATATCATGAACAGACTGCACTGTACACAGTTTTAACATTCCAAAATCTCCCTTTGTAAAATATTGATGAAACTTTTCAGACTTGTCTAGCATAACACGGAGAAACGTTCTATGCAAGTTCAAATACGAGTTAGGTCAGTCTTTCAGGTTTGCCTTAAGAGTGGTGTGACAGTTTGAGGCACGGTCGTCCTCTTGAACCCTCAGATCAGACGTCAGACACCAGATAAAAGTCCAATTATTATTTATTTTATAATAATAATGTGCACCAAGCACCCTTCTCTCCACAATACTCATAAACAAATCAATACCCAATACAATAATCAATCCTCCACTCCCAGACACGTTGCCACCCTTCCTCCCAGCTCAGCTCAGCGTACTGGGCTTTCCCATGGTCCTTTATACCCCCTGACCCGGAAGTGGTTCCTGTTCCACAACCCACAAGTCCTTATTATTTCCGGGCCAGGGTAAACAGTCCTTTTCTTCAACCCGGAAGCACGCCGTTTCTTCCTGTCATGGGATTATGACGCACTTCCGGGTTATAGGGTATGTAAGAGTCCACGAGCCTCCCTACAGCGACTCCTGGTGGTCCCCAAGGCATCCAGCAGGGCTGTGCATAAAAACTACAAAGTCCATGAGGCCCTGCTGGAATTCGAGGCACGTCCACGCTGTCAGGAGAGCTCCTCCTGGTGGCCTGGGGGTGAGGGCCGGCCATCTATCACAGTGGTTACACCAAGTTTGTATTTTTTCCTCTTTTTCTCCTTTGATAAATGCTACCAACGGCAAACAGATCCTCAACACAAATTAATTAGAAGCCAGAATGATGCATGTGTGGGGTAGGAAGTCGCTTTCACTGTGCGTGTGTGGGATGGCAATCGTCTTATTTGCAACTCAAGCGAGGGTTGCTCAGAGACTGCCCCGTGCATCCTCCTCCTCCGAATTAGTAACTGGTAAGTTAAATGATCTTACTAAACATAAAAGGATAAAATGCAAACAAGGAAAACAAAATGTTATCCATATATATTGTGGGGATGCCTCTATACTGTATGGACCAGGGGATAGTACATATGCAGAGCTGTACCTCCCCAGGAGCGATAGATGGCAGGCCCCCCTCTGTTAAAGCAGTGCTTTGGACTCCCACAGAGCTCCATGGGAGCTGGAGTTTGGTGCCATGGGCGCCACCAGGGGGTGCTGCAGGTACTGTTGAGCCCTGTTTGGCAGCACTTCCACCATACACCTGGAAGTACTGCTGGAAGAAGATCACCGGACACCCAGGGCACTTCCGGATGCCCTATAAAAGGAACCATCCGCCACTACTGCAGGAATCAGAGTTGGAAGGAGGTGGACAAAGTTTGCTGCAGGAGGAGTGGAGGCAAAGAGAGAGAAAGAAGAAGAAGGAAAGAAAGAGTTTGGTGCTGTGTTTAGATAGATAGATAGATAGATAGATAGATAGATAGATAGATAGATAGATAGATAGATAGATAGATAGATAGATAGATAGATAGATAGATAGATAGATAGATAGATACTTTATTAATCCCAATGGGAAATTTAGTGCTGCGAATTGTGCTGTGTAGGTGGGAAACGAGGGAAAGCGTTTCCCACAAAGAAAAAAAAATAAAACCTATGTGCTGAACTTGTGTCCTTTGTCTGTCTGTGTCGGGTTTGAGTTGCTGGAGCGCCCCCCCGCAGGACATAATATCAATAAAGGACCTTGTGGCATGTAAGCCGTTATGCACACAGTACATAAACATTTACTGGAGTTTTCTATTTGTTGTTTTTTTTTCTGTCCTCATCCTTAGAGATTTACATCATGACACTGTATATAAGGATGCTACTCCTTCATTTGATATTTATCTCTTTTTAAGATCGCATGCACGTTTTGGTTTATTCTTTGTTACTTATTCTAAATATTATTGCTTAATCTTATTTCTTTCTCTTTTCTTGTAACTTTCTCTTTGACATCTTGTAAAGCACTTTGAGTTACATTGTTTGTGTGAAGATGTGCTATAGAAAGAAATGTTGCTTTTGTTTCCCATGTGTACACACATGACATCAGTATAAACTTCACACTAAACCATCCTCACACTTCCACTACCTGCAGATTATGATGATATTTCTTTGACTCCATAATTTACTAGGGTGACCAGACGCCACGGTGACTGCGTCAGTCCCAATTTCATGCTATGTGTCCTGATGAATAACTGAAAATTATCAGCATGTCCCGGTTTTAACTGGGTACCCATCTAATGACGTATTATGGTGCTGCAAATGTCATCACAATGCATTTACAACGAGACTCCAAGGGGGAACCCTGCTTGATGAGGCGCTTGTGTTGAATTTGAACAGAATCTCGAGTATAACCACGAAGCACACAAAAACAGACAGTATAATGTGTAAGTGCCGGAGAGGAAGGACAGGCGTCCTGGCCAGGATGGAGGATGATTTCTTCCCTGGATGAGAGATAATAGTGGAAGGACGGTTGGAGTTGAGACTCAACCCAGACAGAACACCTTACATTCTTTATTGAATTATTATTATTATTATTATTATTTATCTCAGCACAGAGAGAAAGATAATAAATGGACCAGGTGAATGTGAGTATCGGGAGCAGTTTGTTTCACCACACTGCAGGGGAATGAGCCCAGTTGACACAGCTGTAGGGAGGCAAAGACTTAGAGTCCTGAAGTACAACCCTGTCGTGGTCTTTGGATTCCAACTGAAGGCACTGCTGAGGGAGAACTACACCGGTTTCCACCTGACCTGGAAGTACTCCGGATGACCAATTCCCATGTCTAGATTTTAAAAAGCCCACTGCCTCATCTGAGGTAGTGGGCGACACTCAAATGAAGGCAGAAAGAGGCAGCGAATCTATTTGTACTCGAGTATTTTGGCTGGTGTCTATTTGAAAAGTGTTGGTGGCAAATAAAAACCTGTCTCATTGGCTCATTGGCGCCCCCTTACGACTACCATTTTTTGTTTCCACTTCAAACACTTTGCGTAATCCAATGCATTTTTGTAATTTTGTTTTAGTGCCCTGATCCCTCTCTGATGATGATGAGAGACATTAAATAAATGAGGCCTTATATGTGGGCATACAGGCTACACAAGTGTCCAAGTTTGGGACTTTGCAAATCTGGTCATCCTATAATTTATCATCAGAGTGCCACATTTACCAGGTATCCATAGTGGTCATTCGCTATAATAAAGTTTGACTTTCACTTCTGTTATTCCCTAATATTTGCAATAATTTCAAGAAAATTATCGTGACCAGAATTGTTCAAGCTAAGAAGGAATCAATTACATATGTTAATTGACAATTGCAAACTGTCAGTGTGTGTGAATATGGTGTGTATGTGCGTGTGTGAGTGAGAGTGGTCTTTGTCAGACTCCTGTTGAGACAATCTTTAGCCCCCGCAACCCTGAAATGGACTAAGAAGGTTCTAGAGCCCACCTACTGAACTCAGTCCATTGAGTGCCACAGAGCCTGAACAGACCCTCAAACAGACTTAAATGTTAACACCATACATACATTTTTTAAATTATTTTTATCCGTAAGCATCATGTAAAGTAAACAATGCTTAATTACAGGGTGGGTATGACTTGTAAAAGTATAAATTTATTTTACACATTGTAATGCAAAATTAAAAAAACATTTTTAACATAATTGCTTGTATTGCTTTATCTAGAGTGACAGATATTGTTTTTTGCATGTTTTTTTTCTTAATTTCTATGTTAAGTGGTAAGATCTTTCTGCATTATATTTTTTGTTTAAACTTTTCATCAAAACTTATTTATTGACCATGAAACAATAAGAATTGCCCAATATAAATATATATGTTTTTTTTTAGTTTTACAAACTTCACTATTATAACATCCAGTTCAGTGCTTCTGGATTAACTAAATTAGGAAAAGCAATTGTGGGAGGAGCAAAGAAGATAAAGAGGGTGGAATGCAACTCAGCATCACAGTGTGAATGGCAGAAAGAAGCCCTGGACTGCCCGTTAGAGCACAAGTTCACACTCTGAGAGCAGGTCAGTTCAGAGTCCTTCAATTAGCCAACACACACTGTTTGAAATAAGGGAGGAAACTGAGAAGACCTGAAGAGACCCAAAACAGACGTGGGGAGAAAGCCACAGCTTTACACTTACAGTTAGCGGGCCAGGATGTTATCTATCTATCTATCTATCTATGAGTTATATAGTGCCTTTCACATCTATCTATCTATCTATCTATCTGTCTGTCTGTCTGTCTGTCTGTCTATCTATTATATAATGCCTTTCACATCTATCAGGGTGATGTTTTTAGATGGGTGCAGAATTGGCTCAGACACAGGAAGCAGAAGGTGATGGTGCGAGGAACCTCATCAGAACTGGCCGATGTTAAGAGTGGTGTTCCACAGGGGTCAGTGCTAGGGCCACTGCTATTTTTAATACATATATAAATGATGTAGATAGGAAAATAAGTAACAAGCTGGTTAAGTTTGCAGATGATACCAAGATAGGTGGATTAGCAGATAATTTGGAATCTGTTATATCATTACAGAAGGACTTGGATAGCATACAGGCTTGGGCAGATTTGTGGCAGATTAAATTTAATGTCAGTAAATGTAAAGAATTACACAAAGGAAGTAAAAATGTGAGGTTTGAATACACAATGGGTGGTCGGAAAATCGAGAGTACACCTTATAAGAAGGATTTAGGGGTCATAGTGGACTCTAAGCTATCGACCTCCAGACAGTGTTCAGAAGCCATTAAGAAGGCTAACAGAATGTCAGGTTATATAGCGCCTTGATGTGTGGAGTACAAGTCACAGGAGGTTCTGCTCAACCTTTATAACCCACTGGTGAGGCCTCATCTGGAGTACTGTGTGCAGTTTCGGTCTCAAGGCTACAAAAAGGACATAGCAGCACTAGAAAAGGTCCAGGGAAGAGCGACTAGGCTGATTCCAGGGCTAAAGAGGTTGAATTATGAGGAAAGATTAAAAGAGCTGAGCCTTCACAGTTTAAGCAAAAGAAGATTAAGAGGTGACATGATTGAAGTGTTTAAAATTATGAAGGGAATTAGTCCAGTGGATTGCGACTGTTATTTTAAAATGAGTTCATCAAGAACACGGGGACACAGTTGGAAACTTGTTAAGGGTAAATTTTGCACAAACATTAGGAAGTTTTACTTTACTCAATGTACAGCAGAATCAGAAAGTCTTCGGACACCTTCACTTTTTCACTTTATTATGTTATAGATTTCATTTTAATTGGGTAAACGTGCCATTTTTGCACCCATCTACAAACATCGCCCTGAACTACCACTTCTTTTAGCTTGATGCCCACCCTCTCATGTGGCACCTTATCAAATACTTTCTGAAAGTCCAGAAAAATAATATCATCTGCTCCAATTTGATCAGATCCTTTTGTTGCCTCCTCATAGAATTCCAGCATGTTAGTAAAACACAACCTCCCTCTTGTGAGCCCATGCTGACTGTTCAGAAGAACTCCTGTCCTTGCCAGGTGTTGCTTTATCTTATCCTTAATAATTCCTTCCATTCATTTTCCTGTGATGTATGTTAAGCTTACTGGCCTATAGTTGCTTGGATCTGCCTTGTCACCCTGTTTATATAATGGGATTTACATTTACATTTACATTTACATCATTTAGCAGACGCTCTTATCCAGAGCGACTTACAACAGTGTTTGTTAGTTTTTTTTTTTTCGATGATATTTGCCATTTTCCAGTCCTTCTGAATTTCTCCAGTGCGCAGTGACTTCCTAAAAATATGTGTCAAGGGTTTATATCTGTACTCGCTGGCCTCCTTAAGAACTCGACGGTAAATATTATCTGGTCCTAGTGATTTGTTTGATGTCAGCCTATTTAATCTGAGCAGCTCTTCTCCCTCTACAATTTCCAAATCCTTCAGTACCTCCTTAGTAGTCCCTGTTACCACTTGGAGGGTATCTACTTCCTCACTTGTGAAGACCTCAGACAAATGCGAGTTTTGAGCATCCGCTCTCTCACTGTCTGTATTTTCATTTTTGCTTCACTATTTCTGATGCACTTCATCTCTTCCTTGTCTGTTCTTTTACTAATAAAACACTGAAAGAATCTCTTTGGGTCGTCTTTCGCCTTATCTTCTGTATTCCTCTCCAACTGCCTTTTATTCCATCCTCTTCCGCTTATCTGAGGTTGGGTTGCGGGGGCAGCAGCTTGAGCAGAGATACCCAGACTTCCCTCTCCCTGGCCACTTCTTCTAGCTCTTCCGGGCGTCCCTCCAGCGTGTCCTTGGTCTTCCCCGGGGCCTCCTCCCGGTTGGATGTGCCCGGAACATCTCACCAGGGAGGCGTCCAGGAGGCATCCTGGTCAGATGCCGAGCCATCTGACTCATCTGACTCCTCTCGATGCGGAGGAGCAGCGGCTCTACTCTGAGCCCCTCCCGGATGACTGAGCTTCTCACCCTATCTTTAAGGGAGAGCCCAGACACCCTGCTGAGGAAACTCATTTCTGCCTCTTGTATTCGCAATCTCGTTCTTTCGGTCACTACCCATAGCTCTTGACCATAGGTGAGGGTAGGAACATAGATCGACCGGTAAATTGAGAGCTTCACCTTGCGACTCAGCTCCTTTTTCACCACGACAGACCGATGCAGAGCCCTCATCACTGCGGACGCCGCACCAATCCGCCTGTCGATCTCACGCTCCATTCTTCCCTCACTCGTGAACAAGACCCCGAGATACTTGAACTCCTCCACTTGAGGCAGGATCTCGTTCCCAACCCTGAGAGGGCACTCCACCCTTTTCCGGCTGAGGACCATGGTCTCGGATTTGGAGGTGCTGATTCCCATCCCAGCCGCTTCACACTCAGCTGCGAACCGATCCAGAGAGAGCTGAAGATCACGGCCTGATGGAGCAAACAGGACAACATCATCTGCAAAAAGCAGTGACCCAATCCTGAATCCATCAAACCGGACCCCCTCAACACCCTGGCTGTGCCTAGAAATTCTGTCCATAAAAGTTATGAACAGAATCTGTGACAAAGGGCAGCCCTGGTGAAGTCCAACTCTCACTGGAAATGGGTTCGACTTACTGCCGGCGATGCAGTAACTGCCAACTGCCTTTTAGACTCCCTAATATCCTTCTTAATGGTTGCCCTCATATTCTGATATGCCCTACGATCCACATTGGAGTTATTAGTCTTGTGAGTCCTATTCATCAGTCATGATGAATACGATTTAACTCTCTGAACACTGTAGAGCTCATGACTGCAGCCTTGCAGTATATTACTCTTTATAGAATTTGGTGGTGCTTGCCCTGTGGTCTGAATGTGGATCCCAATGTCCCAGTGCAGTGATGGGGACACCGTGATGTAAAAATGGTGCCGTCCTTCAGATGGGATGTAAAACTGAGGTCCTGGCTCTCTGAGGTCATAAATGATCTCTAGGCCTCCTTGGGAAAGGGAGGTATGTATCCCAATGTCCTGGCTAAATTGCCCACCATGGCCTAGTCAATAATCCCCTATCCCAAACACCACTTGACCACCTAACAGCTAATGTGTGTATTAGCATAAAATGGCTGCCGTCACATCAGCCCAGGTGGATGCTAAACATTAGTGGTGGTTGAAATGACTCCCCTCTCACTGAAGTGCTTTGAGTAATGAGAAAATTGCTATATAAATATAAAGAATTATTATTATAATTATTATTATACTTCAGGGGCGGCATAGTGGCGCAGTGGTAGCGCTGCTGCCTCGCAGTTAGGAGACCCAGTAAGAACCGACCCTAGAAGACGTGCCTGCCCCCCCCCCCCCCCCGACACACACACACACACACACGCACAAACACAACCCTCCACGCATACACACACTCACTCACACCCAAGCAATGTCGTACCACCGATCAAATTATCATGCATGACTTTGAAATATGAAACAAAAACCAGAGTAGCAAAAGAGAAGCCCAACCAGACATTGAGAGAACATGAACACTCTGCAGAAGTAACAACTGGGTCTGGTATTTGAACCCAGTACTCTGTGTGGTATAGTGGGTCCACAGCTCTCTCAGCAAAGGCCAGTTTTTAAATAAATAATCACCGCGCTCGCGGCTTAGCGAGGGGGCATGGTGGTTGTGGCTGTAGCGTCTCAGGGCGATCTGCGGTGTGGGCGTTTCTCACCTAAGTGCACAGGTGAAAGACTGCCCACATCCGTGATTGTTCCCGAGACTGCTAATGTGCTGCAGCTGCTACAGTTAAGTCCATAAATATTTGGACAGAGGCAACTTTTTTCTAATTTTGGTTCTGTACATTAGCACAATGAATTTTAAATGAAACAACTCAGATGCAGTTGAAGTGCAGACTTTCAGCTTTAATTCAGTGGGGTGAACAAAACGATTGCATAAAAATGTGAGGCAACTAAAGCATTTTTTGAACACAATCCCTTCATTTGAGGGGCTCAAAAGTAATTGGACAATTGACTCAAAGGCTATTTCATGGGCAGGTGTGGGCAAGTCCGTCGTTATGTCCTTATCAATTAAGCAGATAAAAGGCCTGGAGTTGATTTGAGGTGTGGTGCTTGCATGTGGAAGATTTTGCTGTGAACAGACAACATGCGGTCAAAGGAGCTTTCCATGCAGGTGAAAGAAGCCATCCTTAAGCTGCGAAAACAGAAAAAAAACTCTCCGAGAAATTGCTACAATGTTACGAGTGGCAGAATCTACAGTTTGGTACATCCTGAGAAAGAAAGCAAGCACTGGTGAACTCAGCAACGCAAAAAACACCTGGACGTCCACGGAAGACAACAGTGGTGGATGATCGCAGAATCATTTCCATGGTGAAGAGAAACCCCTTCACAGCACCCAACCAAGTGAACAACACTCTCCAGGGGGCAGGCGTATCGATATTCAAGTCTACCATAAAGAGAAGACTGCATGAAAGTAAATACAGAGGGTGCACTGCAAGGTGTGAGCCGCTCATAAGCCTCAAGAATAGAAAGGCTAGATTGGACTTTGCTAAAGAACATCTAAAAAAGCCAGCACGGTTCTGGATAAACATTCTTTGGACAGATGAAACCAAGATCAACCTCTACCAGAATGATGGCAAGAAAAAAGTATGGAGAAGGCGTAGAACAGCTCATTATCCAAAGCATACCACATCATCTGTAAAACACGGTGGAGGCAGTGTGATGGTTTGGGTGTGCACGGCTGCCAGTGGCACTGGGACACTAGTGTTTATTGATGATGTGACACAGGACAGAAGCAATCGAATGAATTCTGAGGTGTTCAGAGACATACTGTCTGCTTAAATCCAGCTAAATGCAATCAAATTGATTTTGCGGCGTTTCATGATACAGATGGACAAAACATACAGCCAAAGCAACCCAGGAGTTTATTAAAGCAAAAAAGTGGAAAATTCTTGAATGGCCAAGTCAGTCACCTGATCTTAACCCAACTGAGCAGGCATTTCACTTGTTGAAGACTAAACTTCAGACAGAAAGGCCCACAAACAAACAGCAACTGAAAGCCGCTGCAGTAAAGGCCTGGCAGAGCATTAAAAAGGAGGAAACCCAGCATCTGGTGATGTCCAGGAGTTCAAGACTTCAGGCTGTCATTGCCAGCAAAGGGTTTTCAACCAAGTATTAGAAATGAACATTTTATTTCCAGTTATTTCATTTGTCCAATTACTTTTGAGCCCCTGAAATGAAGGGATTGTGTTCAAAAAATGCTTTAGTTGCCTCACATTTTTATGAAATCGTTTTGTTCACCCCACTGAATTAAAGCTGAAAGTCTGCACTTCAACTGCATCTGAGTTGTTTCATTTAAAATTCATTGTGGTAATGTACAGAACCAAAATTATAAAAAAGTTGTCTCTGTCCAAATATTTATAGATCTACCTGTATGTCCTCTTGGCACATATAGAAGCACGAGTCGGCTTGAAGAGGATGGAAAAGAAGAAGAGAGGAAAAAAGAAAAAGAAAGAGAGAGAAAGAGACGGAGGTTGCTGAAGAAAGCAGGAAGCGAGAGAGAGAGAGAGCGCTGGTGCGTCAGAGCAGGCTCAAGTTGGACAAAGCAGGCAGCTGGGAGGAGAGCCCACAAGGGGAGTGTTTGGCCAACACTCAGTGAGGCTGAAGGAAGCGGTCGACCCAGCTGAGTGATTAAGTAGCTGGAGTGACCAGTAGAGGCGACGACTGACCTAGAAAGGAGCGGGAGTCGAGGAGGCTTTAGTCTGGTTTATCTCCAGCATGAGCGCCTTGGCCGCTGGGGAAATAACCCAAGTCTTGGTCCGGTTTAGAGCCCGACATAGCCAAGGATCGGAGGGCTACCGGACCTGAGTGAAAGGCAGCTGTTCCTGCAGGTAGGCGACTCTCCTGTTGAGCAGCCCAGATGGGAGTAGCAGGGGAGCCACTATGGTAACAGAAGACGCCGGACTTTTTGTTTTAAAGGATTGCTTCCTGTGATATTTTACCTTGTGGTTTTTAGAAGATTTTTCTATTGTTTTTAACCTCCACTTTTCACTTGCATTTAATGGATTATTTATTTATTGGAACTTTGAAAAAGCACTGCACTTATTTATTTGGACTTTGTTTCGTTATTGTTGTTTATAAATTAAAGCACTTTTGGCACATTTGTACCATCCCCTTTGCTATGTTGTTGCCTCACTCTCTAGCTCATCTTGGTTATAACTATCAACGGTGTGGGGTTCAAGGGCTCCCTAACAGAAGATGGCAGCATGGAGCAGAACCCGCATCGTCACATCTGGAGCTATAAACCAACCAACAGTTCTAACCACTTTTAAAATGACACGGTTTCAAAACAAGGTAATCCTAATCACTTGTCCATGGAACAGCAAGAAAAATCTTTAGATGGTCCTTAGAAGTTCATTCAGTAGCACTGCTGCCCCGCAGTAAGGAGACCAGGGTTCGCTTCCCTGCGTGGAGTTTGCATGTTCTTCCCGTGTCTGTGTGGATTTCTTCCGGGTGCTCCGGTTTCTTCCCACAGTCCAAAGACATGCAAATTAGGTGAATCGGTGATCCTAAATTGTCCCTAGTGTGTGCTTGGTGTGTGGGTGTGTGTGTGTGCCCTACTATGGGCTGGGCCCTGCCCGGGGTTTGTTCCTGCCTTGTGCCCTGTGCTGGCTGGGATTGGCTCCAGCAGACCCCGTGACCCTGTAGTTAAGATATCGCGGATTGGATAATGGATGGATGGATTATACTTCAGAGTTTCACGCGTTTCAACCTGAGAGTGTTGTGTATAATGAAGATTAGCAGAAACAGCGGGATACTCGCAGAATTAACTTATCAGAAAGGCTTGTCAGGAGCCGTGGTTAAAGCAGACAATCTGGACACTCCATGATGTCTCGGGATGTAGAATCATATCTAAATGTATTCACCATGGATTTTAATAAAGTGAAAGCAGTCCCACAGGAACAACTGTCAGCTAGCGTAACACCGCTTTATCCCAATGCCATTTGGCAGCTCGAGCTAATACTTAGATGTGACATGACACGCCAGTGTAGGTGACTCAGCTATTATTATATGGCCGTAGTAACATCAGTGGCCTCCGCCATGCCTTTCTTTTGGCAATGCACATTTCATGCCTCAAAACCAGATTACACTTTGTTGCAATTTATGTAAAAACACTGCAATTTTTATTCTTGAGAAATCTTTTTTTTTTTTTTTATAAGAGAGGCAAGGCTATAGAATCAAAAAAAAAAAGAAAATCAACAGCCTGATTATGTTTGCCAGGTCTGAATTTAAAAGCATATTGCGACTTTTTGACTTTCTTTTAAAAAATAAATGACTAACTTACTTCTTTTTTTTTTTTTTTTTCATTTGATCCTGCCAAAGAGTGGATTTTTCAAGCTCTATTGAAAACAGAAAGTTTATCTTATGCCGTCAAGGAGAAAATGTTACTCTTGTGATCAACGCTGGCATCTGCTTGAGCCATAAAAACACAGAACTCAAATGGCGCTTTGTATTGATCTCCACGAGACGCTATGTGGCTCAGCTGTTTGACTTTCTTCTCTCACGGATCACATTAAGCCGATATGATAAATTAAATAACATCCTCAGTTATGTTTCATGCAAATCTGGGCTCAAAGTCTATCTCGGTGGCCCGAGAAGAAGGGCCAGGAATTATCGCTGGACTGTCACGGTCCCCTTCACAACCCAGGCAGACATCCACACCTATACAGGAATCACCAAGTGACCACAGGAAAGAAACTCCTTGGGGATATGCAAGGAAAACTGAAGTCCGCAGCCTGGTTTATAGCCCCTGCGTGAAGTCACACCACAAACCACGTGCACGGTGAGCGACCAAAATAATTTACAGTAAACCCCCATGAAGTCGTGGTTCAGAGTTCGTGGCCTCAGTCATTCGCGGATTTTTCCTTAGAACCTAACTAATAATTGTTAGCGGAAACCACAATTTTTTTATCCCTTTTTTTGTGGCAATCCTGTACTGTAGAGAGACCACAAAGCAACCATACAGGAAAAGGCAGCTTGTGATGGTGAAAATAGCCAATCCGAGAGCGTTATTCATTTTTTCTTGCTGCTGATTGGCTGCTGCCCCGTGACGCATCTTCGGCAGATGCAGCCCAGCATTCCCGCCTCATAACAGTTTACCGCGTGTAGCTATCTCGAGTGTTTTGCTGAGTGTTTTTCGTTTTGTTCTTCATAAAGCCCTAAGATGCCACCTAAGATGCCACCCAAATGCCCTGCACCTTCTAAGGCTTCTGGCAATGAACCCAAGCACCAGAAGAAGTTTAAGACAGTCCAGGAGAAGGTTGAAGAAGAAGAAGACCCATCAGAAGTTACAACTCCTCCTGAAGCGCCTGAAGACGAGGCATCATCCGAGGAGCTGTAAATCCTTTGCTTTGCTGTGCAGTCATTATCTTCATTGCATACCTTCATCGTACTGCACAGCTAATTCATCATCATCATCATCTTCAACTAAAAGGTTATGCCACAACCTGCCATCACAATGTTTCTCAAACTTATCAAGAAAAGCCAGCACGAAACCCCACCAGAAGAAGACCCATCAGAAGATACAACTCCTCCTGAAGCGCCTGAAGAAGAGGCGTCATCCGAGGAGCTGTAAATCCTTTGCTTTGCTGTGCAGTCATTATCTTCATTGCATACCTTCATCGTACTGCACAGCTAATTCATCATCATCATCATCATCTTCAACTAAAAAGTTATGCCACAACCTCCCATCACAATGTTTCTCAAACTTATCAAGAAAAGCCAGCACGAAACCCCACCAGAAGAAGACCCATCAGAAGATACAACTCCTCCTGAAGCGCCTGAAGAAGAGGCGTCATCCGAGGAACTGTAAATCCTTTGCTTTGCTGTGCAGTCATTATCTTCATTGCATACCTTCATCGTACTGCACAGCTAATTCATCATCATCATCATCATCTTCAATCAATATCATTCATTATTGGTGAGTACCCGTACATTTTACTGTATTTATATTAAATTAAATTATTACGTATTTACCCTACTTAAACCAAAGAAAACAACAGCACATACCAAAGAAAACACGCTTGTATGAATTACAGTACATATAAGGGTATTTTACATTCTAGCACTGCAGGAGACATAGCAGTAAAGTACTTTTTTTTAGGGTAATGTATTAAGCAGGGTGGCATGGTGGCTCAGTGGGTAGCACTGCTGCCTCACAGTTAGGAGACCCATATTCACTTCCCGGGTCGTCCCTGCTTGGAGTTTGCATGTTCTCCCCATGTCTGCGTGGGTTTCCTCCGGGTACTCCGGTTTCCTCTCACAGTCCAAAGACATGCAGGTTAGTTGCATTGGCGATCCTAAATTGTCCCTAGTGTGTGCTTGGTGTGTGGGTGTGTGTGTGTCTGCCCTGCGGTGGGTTGGCGCCCTGCCCGAGGTTGGTTTCCTGCCTTGCTCCCTGTGTTGGCTGAGTTTGACTCCACAGTGATCCTGTAGTTAGGATAGAGCGGGCTGGATAATGGATGGATGTATGAAGCTGAGTTTGAAATGAAATTAAAGTGTTTTGGGGGCATGTTTAGGGTTTAAAATATAAAAATAGGCATTTATAGGCATTTTTTTGACCACAACCAAAATTTGAGGTTTTTCACAATTCACGGGTACTCTAGAAACGTAACCCCCCGTGAATTTTGGGGGACGTCTGTATGCTTATTGCATTCGGCATGTTAATGTTCTCCTAGTCAATAAGTGACAGTGATTGGTTAATGTCACATTACAGAGGATGTGAGAGTCCGTTGATGGAAGAAGAGTTGTACCTGCTGTTACGGACCTTCATAAGTAGAAAAGGAGAAGGTGGAGTGTCAGACCTATTGATCAAAAGGGTAGGTAGGTAGAATGTTAGGTAGAATGCCCAGAGGGGACTGGGCGGTCTCGTGGCCTGGAACCCCTACAGAGTTTATTTTTTTCTCCAGCCTTCTGGAGTTTTTTTTTTGTTTTTTCTGTCCACCCTGGCTATCGGACCTTACTCCTTTCTATGTTAACTAATGTTGTCTTATTTTAATTTCTTATTTTGTCTTTTATTTTTCTTCTCTTCATTATGTAAAGCACTTTGAGCTACTTTTTGTATGAAACTGTGCTATATAAATAAATGTTGTTGTTGTTGTTGTATTAATAGTCTTGTGAGTAGAGGACCTATACTTGATGGGCAAATGCATGTCTTCCTTTGATGACCTTTTGGGTGCTATTCAGCCCTTCTTTCATCATTCTGGCGCCCAGACTCACCATTTTGGATACACAACCATCACACATGATGTGCAAAAACCCATCACATGCCAGCTGCATACCAGGGGTATGTGTCCATGGTATGGCCCTCACATCCAGCGCTGACGCATCAAGTATAAAGTATGCCTCAATAGAAGTAGTCATGCTGTTATGTGTACAGACATACAGTACCCAGAGAAAAACTCACAGAGACATGGAAGGTCATGCAGGCATCACACAGACATGACCCCAAATGGGATTCAAACACATGATGATGGGTCCATGAGTCAACTGTGTAGAAAGCAGTGCACTGTTTTTAGTAGTTTGCTTCCTTATTCAGCAAATTGGCGCAGCACAAATATTTGTTGCTTTAAAATGTATTGCATTTTCATTCCAACAAATGGCGCATCACAAACAATAACAATGCTTTTATGAATCCCATAATAAATGGCATATAACAAAGACATATGCATTGCAGTTGTCATTCCAACAGATGTGCAACACAAATATTTGTAATAATAAAATGCAATGAATTTGTCATCACAACAAATGGCACATCACATACATTAATAATAATGCATTTTACTACTACTACTACTGTAAGGTGCCATCTGTTGGAATGATGAACTTTATGGTATAGCAGTTCTGTGGTGATACACATTTGTAAATAATTAAATAAATGGTACACTTAGTCCTGAGGGGTTTAGGCATGAGACGTAGCATAGTGAGGTGGCTCCAGCATATTAGTAGGTAACTTCCTGGGCAGACATTCATATGGGGATGTGTACTGCGGCCTATTACCTCATTAGCACTCTGGAGGCCATCATCACAGCACCTGCGTCAAACTATTGCCATTTATAAAGTTATTCTGAATTGGTGGGTGGGGTGGGGGGCTTTTGGGGGCAGTAGTTGACTGAGGAACATGTCTTTAGTGGAGACAGTTTGGAGAGGCACAATAAGAGCTCCTGGTGGCATTATAAAATCTATCTATCTATCTATCTATCTATCTATCTATCTATCTATCTATCTATCTATCTATCTATCTATCTATCTATCTATCTATCTATCTATCTATCTATCTATCTATCTATCTATCTATTTTCATAATTACAGCGTTACTTATGTATATGATAAAGTGAGTGATATTTTTTTCTTCTATTTTACTTAAATATTTATAGACTTTGGATCCTAACCTAACCAAATTTTCCAGTGGTAATTATCTAAGGGTAAACTTCATGGAGCGACCCTGTGATGTTTAAAAAAAGATAGCTGAATAAAAAAAATGAAAATTACAGAGATTTAACATGCTAATGAATTCCATTATTATGCAAATATGTCAACAGCATCCGTTGTCAGGCTGACAGTAGTATGCAATGCCGGCCACCTTCAGTGAGGAGCTCCTATGCCTCAAACAATCATGAGAGTTATGAGGTGCTGCCCGAGTGTTTCGAAGTACACAAGATGGCCAGTGATGACTGACAGCAGTGTGATGTCAAAGTTGGATTTATTAAAGAACAAGGAAAATATAAAAAGATACAGAAAAGTAGTTGTTCAGTCAAGATTCGTTTAAATAAACAAGCTGACTGAGCCTCAACAGAATGGTGCATGGGCAGACGCTCCGGCCGGGATGAGTCAAGGTCCCTTACCTGACCGACAGGCCTTTTTTCTTTCTGTCCTCTTAGCCATCTCACCTTTCTTTATTCTTTACAAATTAGTATTGCCTAATCTTATTTCTTTTATATAAATGTTTCTTTCTTCATCTTGTACAGCACGTTGAGTTACACCATTTGTATGAAAATGTGCTATAAAAATAAATGTTGCTGTCGTTTTAACGGAAGAACAGGGTGAGACCACTCGCATGGACTATTTACTCCCCTGATACAACAGGTGGCAGTCTCCCTTAGCTAAGTTACCTGCATGGCTACAGGCTGGGAATTGCGTTTCTGTTAGGCCGGGGATATACTTAGAGCTACACGACGCGTGTGCTTGAGGACGCTGCTGCTACAGAAGCAGTCTACTGTCTATACTTGTGCGCATACTTTAAGTAAATCTGGAGGATTCCACCAGGTGGCACTGTGAGAAAACAACGGCTGGTTTCACCATGTTGTGAGTTGAGGGACAAAGATGGTAAAAATAAAAATTCTTTGCATTCTGATGGTGCAAAAAAACAAAAAAAGACGGGAACAGCGTTACAGAAGGTGTTATGTGAGACCTTTACACGTATCACATCGTTTCAATGGAGAATATGCCATGCTTGTATTGCCTATGTAAGAAATGGACGAAGAAAATCACATTAGCATGTCAGCATTTAAGTTTGATGATTTGCTTCACCGCATTAAACCATTCATTAAACATCGATTAAAAACATTGAAGCATGCAGATTGATCTTGAACGGTGTTGACGTCACATACCAAAACTTGAACACACATATTTTTGCTGGTACTGCAACTCATGCATACGTTGCATTAATTTCTGACGATGTGCTCAGAGGACGTGTCAAAACAACACTAGGAACGTGTGGCAGCCTTGATGCCTGCATGTAAGCTCTCTGAGCGTGAAGTATAAATGGGCCCTTAGAAAACACTACCGGGTTCCATGGATGGCACCAGAGGGAGATGCAAGGACAGACCATACTTGAAGGAATTTCTTCCAGAGCTGGAAGTGCATCCAACGTGAAGTGTGGTAACAAAAGGGGTCCGATGCCTCACCTCAGGGAGTCATAATTGGGAGTTCATCTTGAAGAGTGGAAGGAGAAGAATACAATGAGGGAGAGAAGAGAACTGTGCTTGTGTGATTCTGACATAAGAAGAATTATAAAGGCATTGTGACAAGGCAAGGACTTGTGTTGGTGTGTTTAAGGATTTGGGGGCTAGGTGGCACCCCCTACAGGTCACAACTTAGGTATTCACCATAAAATATGCGTCCATGCATTTTCCAAGTGACTGAATCCAGTTCAGGATTATCAGCAAGTTCATTTTTCAGTAGCAACTGCAGTGCCCACCTTCGGACCCTTGCTTGGGTAGGGCTCTGCAGGGTGTAGCCCCTTACTCTTTTTAAATCATTTACGTTTACATTTATTTGCTTGGCAGAAGCTTTATCAATTTTTTATTGAAACAAAATGTATACCGAAAAACCTAAAGGCAAGTCAATTAAGTGGGGCATAATGTAACCCATCATGTCTTTCTCCACCACAGTAACTCAATCCCCCCGATACAGCATTCTAAACATTGTCACCTTCTATATACTCCCCCTCCCGATCTCTACACCACTCCAGACATATCTTCCATTGATTGTAACAGTACTGGAAGAAAAATGTGTTCCTTTCAGGTCACTTTTGATTTTCGAGAACATTTAAAAATCACAGGGAGCTAAATTGTCCGAATAGAGAGGATGATCGAGGACAGGAATGTTTTTGTCAGTCAAAAACTGCTTTACGGAAAAGGACAAAATGCGTGAGAAATTTGATGTTGATTTGCTGTTCGATTATTTCACCTGGCATTATTGTCCAAAGACTGACTGGGCTATTCACAGGATATACCTAGCCACTCGGCAGTATGAGAGGGCCTGTAGGAGGGGATATAGTTCTATGATTCATGTCCGGCCGACCTCCACACAGTTTTCCGGCCCAGTCCCATTATTTTTGTGTCTCACCTCATACATCCTTTGTTGGTTTTTGCTAGTCCGTTATTAAGTGCCTCAGGCAGGCTTTGCATGCACTGTAACATACTGTTGCTATGATCGGAAGCCATCAGTGCCCTCTAGTGGATGAAATGGTCCCAAGTGATACGTACCTTCGACACGTTCAAAGCGGCCCATCTCAGAGTGGCTGCAGTTTTCTTAGATTCTCTTTGGGATTTTGATTTTTGAGGAGGATTATGGAAAGAGCAAAGTAATTCTCTTTTTGGTTGTTGACAGTGTCGACTTCAATAACTCTGAACATGGAAGTGAATAGACCACAGTGTAGTCCAGAATACATTTTGGAAAGAAGACATTAGCATTTCAGTTAATTACTTTGGATCATCCAGTCCCCGTGTACAAGTACATAAGACCATAAGAAATTTAACAAACGACAGGAGACCATTCAGTCCATCAAGCCCGCTTGCTTTAGATAATAGCTAAGCTGTCTGAATATCTCATCATGGTACTTCTTAAAGGTTGGCAAGTTTTCTGCTTCAACTACATATCTTGGTAGTTTGTTCCTAGAGTTCCACAATGCTTTGGGTAAATAAGTGCTGCCTGGCTTCAGTCCTAAATGCACTTCTCGTTCATTTCCAATGATCTCGAGTATGAGACTCACCCTTAACCCTTAAACCACCACATATCTTTGGTGGATTGCTGGCTCTGAGACTAGGGATCTGCACTGGCAATCAGAAGGTTAACAGTTCGAATCCTGTAAATGCCAATAGGGACTCTTGAGCAAGGCCCTTAACCTGCAATTGCTGAGCGCTTTGAGTAGTGAGAAAAGCGTTATATAGAGTGCATCCGGAAAGTTTTCACAGCACATCACTTTTTCCACATTTTGTTATGTTACAGCCTTATTCCAAAATGGATTCAATTCATTTATTTCCTCAGAATTCTACACACAACACCCCATAATGACAATGTGAAAAAAGGTTACTTGAGGTTTTTGCAAATTTATTAAAAATAAAAAAATTGAGAAAGCACATGTACATAAGTATTCACAGCCTTTGCCATGAAGCTCGAAATTGAGCTCAGGTGCATCCTGTTTCCCCTGATCATCCTTGAGATGTTTCTGCAGCTTCATTGGAGTCCACCTGTGGTAAGTTCAGTTGACTGGACATGATTTGGAAAGGCACACACCTGTCTATAGAAGGTCCCACAGTTGACAGTTCATGTCAGAGCACAAACCAAGCATGAAGTCAAAGGAATTGCCTGTAGACCTCCGAGACAGGATTGTCTCGAGGCACAAATCTGGGGAAGGTTACAGAAAAATTTCTGCTGCTTTGAAGGTCCCAATGAGCACAGTAGCCTCCATCATCCGTAAGTGGAAGAAGTTCAAAACCACCAGGACTCTTCCTAGAGCTGGCCGGCCATCTATACTGAGCAATCGGGGAAGAAGGGCCTTAGTCAGGGAGGTGACCAAGAACCCGATGGTCACTCTGTCAGAGCTCCAGAGGTCCTCTGTGGAGAGAGGAGAACCTTCCAGAAGGACAACCATCTCTGCAGCAATCCACCAATCAGGCCTGTATGGTAGAGTGGCCAGACGGAAGCCACTCCTTAGTAAAAGGCACATGGCAGCCCGCCTGGAGTTTGCCAAAAGGCACCTGAAGGACTCTCAGACCATGAGAAAGAAAATTCTCTGGTCTGATGAGACAAAGATTGAACTCTTTGGCGTGAATGCCAGGCGTCACGTTTGGTGGAAACCTGGCACTGCTCATCACCAGGCCAATACCATCCCTACAGTGAAGCATGGTGGTGGCAGCATCATGCTGTGGGGATGTTTTTCAGTGGTAGGAACTGGGAGACTAGTCAGGATAAAGGGAAAGATGACTGCAGCAATGTACAGAGACATCCTTGGATGAAAACCTGCTCCACAGCGCTCTTCACCTCAGACTGGGGCGACGGTTCATCTTTCAGCAGGACAACGACCCTAAGCACACAGACAAGATATCAAAGGAGTGGCTTCAGGACAACTCTGTGAATGTCCTTGAGTGGCCCAGCCAGAGCCCAGACTTGAATCCGATTGAACATCTCTGGAGAGATCTTAAAATGGCTGTGCACCGACGCTTCCCATCCAACCTGATGGAGCTTGAGAGGTGCTGCAAAGAGGAATGGGCGAAACTGGCCAAGGATAGTTGTGCCAACCTTGTGGCATCATATTCAAAAAGACTTGAGGCTGGAATTGCTGCCAAAGGTGCATCGACAAAGTATTGAGCAAAGGCTGTGAATACTTATATACATGGGATTTCTCAGTTTTTTTATTTTTAATAAATTTGCAAAAACCTCAAGTAAACTTTTTTCACGTTGTCATTATGGGGTGTTGTGTGTAGAATTCTGAGGAAAAAAATGAATTTAATCCATTTTGGAATAAGGCTGTAACATAACAAAATGTGGAAAATGTGATGCGCTGTGAATACTTTCTGGATGCACTGTAAATGCAAAGAATTACTAATTATTATTATTAATGCACCCCTGGACACCAAATACTTTTTTGCTGCACTTTTTAAGGAAACGTCACAGTTCACCAAGAAAAAGTTAAATTTTAATGGGACACATATTTTTTTCATGCAAAGAGCATCACAATTACTGCAACACTGATCATTTTATACACTGCTAATGAACAGTAAAAAGCCAACTGTGCTTGAACTGGCTGCACAGAGAGGCCAACGCTGACACTCCCAGGCTCATCTAGTGCAGCGGCTGAATCCCAGGGACAGTGATGCTGATTCGCTAGGGGGCGCCAGTGGTCACGAGCTGGATGCTTAATGAATGGACGGTACGGACTGATCAGCTCCTGCATGCTGGCAAATTGCATTGGGAACTGACTATAGCCTGTGGTTTAAGGGTTAAGTTGAAAGAAGTTTGCTGGATGTTGTCACTTTATCAATGACTTTAAGGATTTTTAATGACTGGATTAGGTCCCCATGCAGTCTCCTCTGCTCAAGATTAAGTAGGTTCAATTCTTTGAGTCTGTCACAGTAGGCCATGTCCTGAAGTCCCATGATGCAATTGGTTGCTCTCCTCTGCACAGCTTCAAGTGCTGTTATGTCTTTCTGAAGCTCGTCCGGGTCTTCTTGAATTCTTTTTGGTGTCATCCCTCCAATTTTAGTATCATCTGTGAATGTAGCAAATTTATTAACTACACCAGAATCAATGTCATTAATATAAATCAGAAAGAGTAACGGTCCAAGGACAGACCCCTTGGGGTAGGGGTCCGCCAACTCCGGTCCTGGAGGGCCCCAGCGGCTGCAGGTTTTCATTCGGGCGGAGTGGTGGCTCTGAGGCTAAGGATCTGCGCTGGTATCCCAAAGGTTGCCGGTTCGAATCCCCGTCAGTGCCAAAAGAGATCCTACTCTGCTGGGCCCTTGAGCAAGGCCCTTAACCTGTAATTGCTCCAGGGGGGCACTGTACAATGGCTGACCCTGCGCTCTGACCCCAAGGGGTATGCGAAAAAAACTAACAAACACTGTTGTAAGTCGCTCTGGATAAGAGCGTCTGCTAAATGATGTAAATTCTAACCCTTTTCTTAATTAGTGACCTGTTTTTGCTGCTAATTAACTTCTTTTGAATTCATTTTAATAGAATTGCTTTTTAAAGATTTGTGCCCCTGAATTTCTTCATCGTTCCTCTGAGTTGCTTCATTTCTTTCCTTAAATGGCACCCAAACAGAAATGAAATGTGAAGTGAGGGAGCCAACAGAAGACCAACTAAGTCAGGGCCTCAAACTCCAACCAATTTCCCTCCAACCAGTTGCTTAATGAGGTGTCGATTCTTGTTGTTAATTTAACCCGTTCATTAATTCCATGGCTTGTTGATGCTCTCATTGTGTAATAGCAGACATTTTCGAAATTGTTGATTTTCTCTTTTCTAAGAACACTGGTAAAATGTTTTGTGGACCTGAACAGATCAGCATTCCTGAGACCTTCACCTTTCTTTATTTTCAAATATCTTGTGATGGACACAGTTTGTTGGTCATGTTTTGGCTCATTTTGTATCTCATTATTGTCCATCCATCCATTCTCCAACCCGCTGAATCCGAAAACAGGGTCATGGGGGTCTGCTGGAGCCAATCCCAGCCAACACAGGGCACAAGGCAGGGAACCAATCCTGGGCAGGGTGCCAACCCACCGCAGATCTCATTATTGTTTGGCAGCTAATTAAAGAAATGGTCTTCAAAAGCAAGTCAATTAAAATTAATTCAAAAGAAGTTAATTAGGAGCAAAAACAGGACACTAACTAAGGAAAGGGTTAGAATGAAAACCTGCATTCAACGAATGTACGTCGCCGAATATACTCGGCGTGTTGGCAAATTGCACTTGGAACCGGCTATAGTTTATTTATTTATTTATTTATTTATTTATAAAGCACTTTAAAAACAACCTCAAGGCTGACCAAAGTGCTGTACAAAGAAAAACAACACATAAACACATAAGAGCTGAAGACATTCTTAATAGAAAGTATAAAAAGTATACAAATAGCCAACATATTATACAGGGTTAAAAGCCAGAGAGTAAAAATGTGTTTTTAAAAAGGATTTAAAGGCAGCTAGCGAAGGAGCCTGCCTCACATGCAATGGCAAATCGTTCCAGAGTTTTGGGGCTGCAACTGAAAAAGCTCGATCACCTCGGAGTTTGCATCGTGCCCTGGGAACACGTAAAAGCATCTGGTCTGATGGCCTGAGGGAGCGAGATGGTACGTAAGGGTGCAGCAGTTCTGACAAATAAAGAGGGGCACACCCATTAAGAGATTTAAAAACAAATACAAGGATCTTAAAATGGATTCGAAAACGAATTGGAAGCCATTGGAGGGAAGCCAAAATCGGGGTAACATGCTCATGCTTTCTTGTGCCAGTTAAAAATCGAGCAGCAGCGTTTTGCAACAGCTGTAGGCGAGCCATGGAGGCCTGGCTAATTCCAAAAAGAAGCGCATTACAGTAATCTAGACGAGATGTTATAAAAGCATGTATCACTGTTTCAAGGTTGCGCTTAGACAACACAGGCTTGATTTTTGACAGCCGCCTCAACTGGAAAAGGCAAGATTTTACCACTGCATTCACATGGTATACAGTGATCCCTCGCTATATCACGCTTCGTCTTTCGCGGCTTCACTCCATCGCGGATTTTAAATGTAAGCATATGTGAATATATATTGCGGATTTTTCACTGCTTCGCGGATGTCTGCGGTCTACAGTACGTGTGCTTCCTCAGTTGATTTGCCCATTTGAATTCAAACAAGGGATGCATTTGAATTCAAACAAGGGACGCTATTGGCGGATGGCTGAGAAGCTACCCAATCAGAGCACGCGGTTAAGTTCCTGTGTGCTGCTGATTGGCTCAGCGATGGAGTGCTGCATTAACCAGGAAGTCTAATCTCACTCATTCAGCATTAACGTGCCCAAGCGCCAACAGAAGATGCAAATGATTGCAGAAAAGGTAAAAGTTTTGGATATGTTGAAGGAAGGAAACAGCTACACCGCTGCAGGACACCATTACAGCATAAATGAGTCCACAATTCTTTTTATTTAAAAAGGAGGAAAAGCATATAAGATCTACGGCCGCAGTGTCCTTTAACCAGGGCGCAAAACGAGTTGCAAGTGGACGTGATAAGGCAGTAGTCTGGATGGAATCTGCTTTAGGGATTTGGATTGAAGAGTGCTGGAAGAAGAACAACGGCGGTGCTACACAGTCGCCTGAAGAGGCTCCTTTAGAAGAGCTGTAACGCTATCCTTTGTTGTGCAGTAACATTAAACTCATCATTATCAGACAAGTCGTCGTGTCATTGTTGGTGAGTAACCATAATTAATTATTTACGTACAGTACTTATTACATGTACATAGTTTAGTGTCACTGTACACACTTTTTGCTGTATACAATTTTTCTTGCATTGTACGTATTTATTGCTGGTGGCCTGTCTGTCACATATGTGATATCGGAGACGCTCGATATCTTTAAAATAATATTTAGGTTTTACTGTATGTAAACTGTGTTTACATACATAATTTCAACGAATCTTACCTAATATCTAAGAGAATACAAAGGGTTTATGCTGTATAATTGTGCGTGAAATATTTATAATAGTGTGGGAGAGTTTATAAGGGCTTAAAATATATAAAAATAACCATATAAACATATGGTTTCTACTTCGCGGATTTTCTTATTTCGCGGGTGGCTCTGGAACGCAACCCCCGCGATGGAGGAGGGATTACTGCAGTTGGTTTAAGGGTTAAGTTGAAAGAATGTTGGTGGATGTTGTCACTTTATTAATGACTTTAAGGATTTTAAATGACTGGATTAGGTCCCCTTTCAGTCTCCTCTGCTCGAGAGTAAGTAGATTTAATTCCCTGACTCTGTCACAATAGGTCATGTTTGAAGTCCCATGATGCGCTTGGTTGCTCTCCTCTGCACAGCTTCAAGTGCTCCTATGTCTTTTCTTGTAGTGTGGTGACCAGAACTGCATACAATACTCAGATGTGGTCTCACTGGTGCATTACATACCGTATATACTCGTGTATAAGTCAGGTCTTGAAACCGGAAAAATCAATCATAAAATCAGACCCCGGCTTATGTGCCTGTTCAAAAATGCGACACTTAAATTTAAAAATCTTCTTGCCTCCTCCAATCTCGCACCAGTTTCTCAGACACATCAAATTTTGTTGCAGGGGCTCAATTACTAATTTCTTTTGCCACTTCAACGACTTTTAATTTAAAACCAGCTTCATATTTTCTTCTGATCGAACACTCCATCATAGATAAGGGATTCTCTTACGATAAAGGTGTATGAGGGTGTGAGATACAAAAATACAAAATAGTGCAAACGTCACTTCGGAATAGGTCGGGTATTACCGTGTGGTCACGTAGGCACAATACATATTAAAGAAAAGGCCGTGTGCTCCGTGGTTACTCTCTCAGGTGGGCGTTAGCATATTGTAATCTCTTGGATCAATAGCGTGAGTTTTCCACATTTGACTTATACAAGCGACATTATAAAATACCGGAAATTATACAGTAAAATCAAGCCTCGACTTATCCGTGGGAGAACTTAAACGCAAGTATATACGGTTGTAGCGGTCAGGGGCCGCTAAGATTCACACCGTCAAAGATGACGGTGATTTATTTATTTTAATAGCAGAGATCCCAGGAACGTCCCCAGCCTTGGATCGACCCACACACACTCACAACAGAGACAATAAAGCACATTGGGAAAGGCAAACATCCATCCATCCATCCATTTTCCAACCCGCTGAATCCGAACACAGGGTCACGGGGGTCCGCTGGAGCCAATCCCAGCCAACACAGGGCAGGAAACAATCCTGGGCAGGGTGCCAACCCACCACAGGACACACACAAACACACCCACCCACCAAGCACACACTAGGGCCAATTTAGAATCGCCAATCCACCTAACCTGCATGTCTTTGGACTGTGGGAGGAAACCCACGCAGACACGGGGAGAACATGCAAACTCCACGCAGGGAGGACCCGGGAATCGAACCCAGGTCCCCAGATCTCCCAACTGCGAGGCAGCAGCGCTACCCACTGCGCCACCGTGCGAAAGGCAAACAATTACAAATATAATGACCCGTAATAATTAATGAAAACAGTAATACCACCCCTAACCCCTTCTGCAATATTACATATAAACAAAATAAACACAAACACCACACAGCAAAGTCCATATAAACCAAACAGGATGAAGATGAAAAGTGACCAAGTTAAGTCCAGCGATCTGTATGTTGAAATGGAGAAGGAAAAATACAGTCCTACCAGTAGTTACTGATGAGGTTGATGGTTGATGGTTGATTCAGGAGCACTCCACTCTTCCGGAAAACCAAATAATCCAACACAGCTCTCAGTGCACAGGTAGACAGACAATCCAGACCCCAACAAACGAATACAGTCCAAGACAAAATGATTAGACTTCCAATAACAGCAGGAGAGACGACAAATAACCGCAACAAACCAAAACAAAACTTTTTTTCCTCTTTGCCCTCTGCCCTCCTTTTAACTGCCTGTGGCTACCTTTGACCCCAGCAGCCCCAGCAGGGACTGCTGGGAGATGCAGTTCTTAAGTAGCACTGCTACACGGTAGCCCTCAAAGAGTTAAGAAAAAGATGATACTGCAAACAAATTAATGTGAAAAATGAAAAAATCAAAACGGAATGATGGGAGAGCAAATTAGTACAGAAGGGGGGTACAACCGTAGCACAACATGAAACAGTAATTATTCTGGGATGAATAATATGTTAAAATCAGCTCCCAACTTATCCACGAGTATATACGGTAGTCTGAGCATAATGTTCCTTGATTTATATTCAACAGTTTTTATGATATAATCCCACATTTTATTTGCCTTTTTAATCGCTTGTGTGCATTTCTGTGCACCAGCAGCCACTAAGGCCCTCCAGGACCAGAACTGGGGACCCCTGCCTTGGGGACTCCACTGATGACCTCACTCTACTGATGACTCTATTCTTCTCTTATCTGTACTCTCTGTCTCCTGCCGGCTATCCAGTTTTGTAGGTGGCCTACAGCTTCTAGGTTCAGAATTCATCTTTGGTGTGGGATTGTATCAAAGGCTTTCTGGAAGTCGCGATAAATTATGTTGTATGCTTTGTTTTATGTCAACAATTCCGGTTGCTGCTACAAGTACTGTTTATTCAGATGATGGACTGACTATGAAAATGGACTAAACTCCCCTGATGGGGAGGGTTGGAATCAGGAAAGGCATCCATCTGTAAACCTATAAATATATATATATATATATATATATATACATATATATATATATATATATGACACTGAAACCTATAAACCTATGGGACACAGAAGTGGGAAATTATGAGGAGGAAGACGAAGAAGAAAAAGAAGGATAAAAGATTTAATTTACTGCCATTCCTAGAATAATAGTGTCTGCCAGTTCTTCCATGAATACTGCTTCTGCATCCCATTACTGACTGACTACATTCAGTATTTTATAGTCATAAAATCATAACTGATAGGCTGAGTAATGTATATTTCAATTTGCTACAACTCAGTGATCAAAATATAGTATGACTGCTGTATAAATCATAATTTCATTATAAAGGGGGAAAAAAAGCATTTCTCAATTTACAATGCACCACTGTAAAAAGAAAAAAACAATTCTAATCATGGTAAATAAGATAATATCGAAGAAATGTATATATAAAGTGCATATGTGTAACAAATTTAAATTAAATTAAAGATGATTCATTTTATATTAGTTCTGATTTGATACAGCAGTTTGTTACTTTTTCTGTACTCTGTGCTTTTTCTATATTCACATACTTTATCTGAATATTTATTTCAGATAGGAAATTAGGCTTAGGTGTCTTTTATATCCCAGAATATAAAAACATATAATTCACTGCCATTATGATGAAATTTCTTGAAATTACCAACAAAAGGCCCATTAATCGTCCTTCACCATTACAGTTTGTTTTGTTAAAGGATGGTCCATAGGATTGTCTTCTACAACTCTTCTGATGGCCAGTGCAGTTTTTTTTACACTTTGGTGCGCTGGGCTGGTAACATCACTTCATGAGAGGCCCACCGAAACAACAGGCTAATTAAAAGGGCAGGAACAGTTATGGGAGGCACTTCCCTTTTCTTTGGTCTTTCTCACAAATCTCTTTATATGCTTCAACTGGTCCAAAATTCAGCTGCCCACATCATCACTAGAACCCCTCTATTCACCATATCACTACGTCTTGCAGCAGCTTCACGGGCTTCCGGTTAAGTTCCGTATTGAATTCAAAATTCTTCTGTTAACTTTCAAGGATCTCCACAACCTCGCCCCTCCATATATGTCCGACCTCCTCCATGTTGCCATTTCCTCCCATACCCTTAGATCCTCTTCCTCCATCCACTTGACTGCCCCCTTCGTCCATCTTCCCACTATGGGGAGCACAGCATTCAGTTGCTCTGGAACTCACTACCACCCGAGCTTAGAAATATTGAATCATTTTCACTTTTCAGATCCAAACTTAAAACTCATTTGTTTAAGACTGCTTTTTCTCTTTGATTACAATTGTCTGATTTTAATTTTTGTATTTTAGTTTTGTTTATAATCAGTGTTTTATCTATTGTTGGGTGTCCTTTAGTGTTTAGAAAGGCGCCTACAAATAAATAAAATGTATTATTACTATTACGGGATACCCCAATTTACAGGGCATTACAATAATCCAAACAAGGCATAACAAAAGCATGAATGAGCTTTTGTAGGTCATGGAATGACAAAAATGTCTTGGCTTTATTGAGCACCCTCAGGTAGAAAAAAACTCCTCTTTATCACAGCATTGATCTGTTTGTCAACTTTAAATTTTGAATAGACCCCAAGATTTTTAGCACATGGCTTTAAAGTGCTAAAGTGGAACCAATGTGCTAGCAATGTTTCGGTTAACAGTAGGTTGACCAAATAGAATGACTTCAGTTTTTGACTTATTTAACTGCAGGAAGTTAAGTGCCATCCAGTGTTTTATATCATCTAAGCAGTTAAAAAGCTTTGACACTGACTCCATTTCACCCAATTGCAACGGGAAGTAAATTTGGGTATCATCAGCGTAACAATGATACGGGATGTTATACTCGTTTAGTATAGAGCAGAGCGGTAACATAGATAGATAGATAGATAGATAGATAGATAGATAGATAGATAGATAGATAGATAGATAGATAGATAGATAGATAGATAGATAGATAGATAGATAGATAGATAGATAGATAGATAGATAGAGTGAAAGGCACTATATGATAGATAGATAGATAGATAGATAGATAGATAGATAGATAGATAGATAGATAGATAGATAGATAGATAGATAGATAGATAGATAGATAGATAGATAGATAGATAGAGTGAAAGGCACTATATGATAGATAGATAGATAGATAGATAGATAGATAGATAGATAGATAGATAGATAGATAGATAGATAGATAGATAGATAGATAGATAGATAGATAGATAGATAGATAGATAGATAGATAGATAGATAGATAGATAGAGAAGAGGACTGGACCTAAAACAGACCCCTGAGGTACCCCACAGGTTTACTGAAGCAGTAGAAGACATGTACAGAAAACGTCCTGCCACTTAAGAGCAGAACCCCGTATACTAACCCACCACTCAAGCCTGTTAATCAGAATGGAGTGATCAACTGTGTCAAATGCAGCATTCAAATTCAATAACATTAGCAGTGAGTATAGAAAATTAAAATTCAAATACAGTCGCCCCTTGATATACGACCAGCCTGACATGCGAACAACTTGCTTTACGACCAAAATTTTTGTTTTGAATTACGACCAACATCTTGCATTACGACCCAAATGCGGTCACGTGTATCCGCTTGCGCCATTGTAAACAAACAGCCGAGAGCGTTTGTAAGGGTCAGTCGGAGCCCAGATACATGTATTTGTGGACGTACTTTCGGTCGGTGCTGTGATTTATATAATTTATTTCGATAATTGCTAAGGAAGGAAGCGAAGGTAACGAAGGTAAAGAAAGCGATCACAATCAAAACGAAGAAGGAAATTGTGTGGAAATATGAGAGTGGCGTTCGTGTGACCGATCTCGCTAATATGTACAGCATGTCGAAATCCACCATCTCGACAATTTTACAAAGAAAAGATTTGTATAAGGAGGCTCCTTCCAAACAATAACCACCTTCCATTTCATTCTCCTCCTCCTTCCTTGTGAATTTCCCCTTGGGATTAATAATGTATCTATCTATCTATTTTATAGTGCCGTTGCTATCTATCTATCTATCTATCTATCTATTTTATAGTGCCGTTGCTATCTATCTATCTATCTATCTATCTATCTATCTATCTATCTATCTATCTATCTATCTATCTATCTATCTATCTATCTATCTATCTATCTATCTATCTATCTTCCTTCCTGAAAGCCAAAGATGTCAACTTAAATGGCGAGTACAGTATGAAATTGTTGTTTCTGGTAGGCTAGGCACTTTTTATAACTTTTTGGTTAGTACATTAAAAAAAGTATTGGTGTTTTTGGTAAATTATGCACATTATACAACCCTTTTCTATTAAAAAAAGTTAAGTAAGTGTTGCTGTGGGCGGTTCAGAACACATTAAGGGCATTTCCATTATTTCTTATGGGAAAAATAGTCTTGACTTACAACCAACTTGAGTTACAACCAGCCCTCGCAAACGAATTGAGTTCGTAAGTCAAGGCTCCACTGTATTGGCATGGTGGCGCAGTGGGTAGCGCTACTGCCTCACAGTTAGGGGACCTGGGTTCACTTGCGTGATTTTTAATTGCAATTGCAATAAAACTAATGACTCTGTTTGCCTATCTTTCGACTCCTAGAGCCTTCTTTCAAGGTGAGAATTTTCTGCATATTTTACGCCCCGACATGAGCACTTCCCTGAATCAGCTGCCAGCAGCAGATCGTTCGTCACTCTTAGCAGTGCCGATTCTGTGCTGTGAAATGTTCTGAATCCCAACTGAAACTTATGAAGAATATTAGTTGTGCTCCAAAAAAAAGCCTGTAGCTGGTTTTAATTTTTAGATAATTTGCAAACCTTTCTGAAAACGTTGGGGCAACATGGTGGCGCAGTGGGTAGCACTGCTGCCTCGCAGTAAGGAGAGCTGGATTCGCTTCCCTGCGTGGAGTTTGCATGTTCTCCCCGTGTTTGCGTGGGTTTCCTCCGGGTACTCCAGTTTCCTCCTACAGTCCAAAGACATGCAGGTTAGGTGCATTGGTGATCCTATTGTGCTTGGTGTGTGAGTGTGTGTGTGTGTGCCCTGTGATAGGCTGGCACCCTACCCAGGGTTGGTTTCCTGCTTTGCGCCCTGTGTTGGCTGGAATTGGCTGCAGCAAACCCCTGTGACCCTGTAGATAGGATAAAGCGGGTTGGATAATGGATGGATGAAAACGTTTTCAGATTGTCATTACGGGTTATTGAGTGCAGATTAGTTAAAAATGTCACAATTTATCCATTTAAAATTAAACCTACAACACAGTAAAGTGTGCTGAAGATGAAGGGGCCCGAATACCCTCTGAATCCACTGTACATCTAGACAGGCTGTCATCAAGGATCCCAAACACACGGTGACGATGCTCCAAAATGTCATCCATTTTTAGGAACTCCTAATATTCTAAGAAGCTCCCCATTGCCCTGCACTATTTAGTCTTGGGCCCAGTAAAGCCCCTTCTTCATCTGGCGGTAAAACCAGTTAAAAACCAGAGTCAGTCTGACACTGACAGCAAACGTGAGCCCAACAGATGCCCTTCAGTGATTCATCAAGTTTAACAAGAAGTCATTGAATGCCCTCTCATGTCTTTTTGACCTCACAAGCTTTGGAAATCTGGTGCAGGTCCAGAGTGGCTGAGTGAATTCTTGGCACACTTTCTTTACTTTACAAGTCTTTCTCTCTAGCTTGCTGAGCTTCCTGTGGATTTTGCCAGGTGATTCTCTTCCTCCTTATATCATACTATAAGTTAATAGAAGCTGAAGGTTAATGAAAATTGAAGGCTGGGCATTGACAACTGGTAATTTAATGCTGGCACAAGGTCACAGGCACATAACAAAACAAATTGCTGGCATACAAGATAATTACAAAAAATAAAAAATTCAAGTGTTACTATTTCAGCCCCATATTTTTAGCCAGTATGCAGAGACCTTAAGGAAAATTTGTCTGTTTCTGAAACTGCTGGTCATGGTGTTCACTCCGGCCTTGGCATTTCTTGCCATTTGTCCATTATGGTAATAGTATTGAACCAAGAACATGTGATAATAGGCAAGTTGAGGCCATTTTACTTACACATATAAATCTAAATGTAAGGGGGAAACGTCTTTTTGTGACCGTAACTAGTGATTAAAAAACACTTTGTCAGCCGAGAAATGCAGAAACAGCCAGCAAATAACAAATTAATTCTGAATTAAAATGTTCTTATCAAACAGCATGTTTAAACTATTTTGGAGAATCTAGGTCAGGGGTCCTCAATCACGGTCCTGGAGGGTCGCAGTGCCTGCAGATTTTTGCTCCAACCCAATTGCTTAATAAGAAGTCCTTATTGCTCAAGTGACACTTCTGCTTCACTTTAATTTAGTCATGTTCTGTGGTGGGCTGGCGCCCTGCCCGGGGTTTGTTTCCTGCCTTGCACCCTGTGTTGGCTGGGATTAGCTCCAACAGACCCCCGTGACCCTGTAGTTAGGATATAACGGGTTGGATAATGGATGGATGGATAATTTAGTCATGTTTACACAAGAAAACACCTAATAACAGACAGAATGAAATAAAACAAGCAAATAGAACAAGACAGGTTAAGGTAAGGCAGTTAGATAATGCATATTTACATCAAAAAAGAGGTTACAGGACATATATCAAAACATTAATCATTATCTCCGATAGTTGTCTCATTTGTTAAGATTTTGAACCCTTATCGCTTATTTTAGTCTTAAATAGCTGTATTCTTGGTTTTTTATTGCTCCTAATTAGCAATAACATGCAAATGGCAAAAGAAAGCAGCATCTCTCCATTTAGCTTGTGACCCGGGTCGTCCCTGTGTGGAGTTTGCATGTTCTCCCTGTTTCTGCGTGGGTTTCCTCCCACTGTCCAAAGACATGCAGGTTAGGTGCATTGGCGATCCTAAATTGTCCCTAGTATGTGCTTGGTGTGTGTGTCCTGTGGTGGGTTGGCACCCGGCCTGGGATTTGTTCCTGCCTTACACCTTGTGTTGGCTGGGATTGGCTCTAGCAGGCCCCCATGACCCTGTGTTAGGATATAGCTGGATGGATGAATTAATTTTTAGCAAATTCTTAAGTCATACCCTCCTTATGCGGTAGCACCAGGCAGTCCAACCCCGCCTACATCTGACCCCGCCCCATCCTGTGTCCAGCAGTGCAGTGTTATTGCTTCACAGCAGTCCATGAAGTCAGAATCCAATTCAGTGATGATACGCAAAATGTGTTGCACAGAGTATTTTGCTCTGGTCTCTCGCCAGATGTCAATGTTTGCTCTTTGCTACTCCTGCACGCGCAGGGAATCGAGGTTCAATGAATAAAGCTAACTTTCCTTCTAGCAAAGAGAATCGAACTAAAATGTAATGACACGTTTTTGCACAGTTTACAGCTAATTACCGTCTTCTAACCCTGAATTTCGACAAAAGTCGACATCCGCCCTGAAAGAGTTAATGTACTTCAAGTACAACTGTATGACCAAACTTAGAGAAATGAAATAAGATAAACAAGCCTTAAACAGAACTTTTCTTAAACATTTTTACTTTTCTTTATTATCAGTTTTTTCTCTATTGTTTTGTGTGGCTTGAGTGTATCCGAAGAACAGAAGGCCAGTTTATTTGTGTAGCTTCACCACATGCTGCTGGATAATTGTGAGGTACTCCAGTTCTTAATATGAATATAATTGTAATGATGGCAGACGGGTCTTCAAATACTTGTTTGTATCTGATTTACTACATTTCAGTTGATTAGAGAAATTTACAAAAATAATTTAGCCACTTTAATAAAAGGGCAAGTGCCTGTGTGTTTGTGAATCTGTGTATCCGTCCAGTCCAATGTGTGTGTCATAAGCCATTTGGTTTGGGATTTCTAAAAGCATTGCTAATGTTTGTGATGTGCCTTTTGTTGAAATGAAAAGTGCAACCAATTTTGTTACTACAAATGTTATCGATGTGCCATCTGTTGGAATGATCAATGCCATTCATTTTGTTACGAGCAATGTCTGTGATGCACCATATGTAAGAATGACAAACAAAATGCATTTCATTAAAAGAACTGCTCGTGATGCGCCATCTGTTGCAATGACAAATACAGTGCATTTTATTATCACCAATGTTTGTGATGTGTCATCTGTTGTAATGACAAATGCTGTAAGAGTCAATCTTAGAATGTTTAATGTTAAGGTTAGAATTGCTTAATTTCAGTAATTAAGATACGGTATAGTCTTTTACTCCCTGTAAGTTAAAATGAAATAGAACTCTCTTTGCTTTATCTGCAAAACAGAGTGTTAATTAAGTCAGTTAGGAAATTGTCTTACTGCTAGCAGGGACTGTTAGATTTATTGGAACACTGAAGATGGCATACAGTTTTCTGACTGTGCTTAACGTGCCTAACATACTACTGTATGACCAAACTTACTGAAATGAAACAAGATAAATAAACCTTAAACAGAACTTTTCTTAAGTACTAACTTTTCCTTGCTCTAATAGCAGTTTTTCTCTATTTTTTGTGTGAACTGTTCTGCCTTGAATTTTACTAAAACTTTTATAACCATGATATTTGGTCTTTGGAATTCTTTGAATACGCATCACACTATTGCCTGAATCATCCTCTGAAGCAAACTAAAAGCTGCAGAACTTTAGTAAATTTGGATAAACGCAGCTACAGTTGACATTGGTTAATTTTCAGTTTATCATTCAGTCCAAGTGTCGAGGTGCAACTTTAAACTAATATCCTTTATGTGCTATGCTGGGCCCTTTCTCTCCCAGGAAGATAGATAGATAGATAGATAGATAGATAGATAGATAGATAGATAGATAGATAGATAGATAGATAGATAGATAGATAGATAGATAGATAGATAGATAGATAGATAGATAGATAGATAGATAGATAGATAGATAGATAGATAGATAGATACTTTATTAATCCCAAGGGGAAATTCACATACTCCAGCAAATGCATATTTGATAAAAAACATTATTAAATTAAAGAGTGATAACAATGCAGGTATACAGACAGATAATAACTTTGTATAATGTTAACGTTTACCCCCCTGGGTGGAATTGAAGAGTCACATAGTGTGGGGGAGGAACGATCTCCTCAGTCTGTCAGTGGAGCAGGACGGTGACAGCAGTCTGTCGCTGAAGCTGCTCCTCTGTCTGGAGATGACACTGTTCAGTGGATGCAGTGGATTCTCCATGATTGACAGGAGTCTGCTCAGCGCCAGTCGCTCTGCCACAGATGTCAAACTGTCCAGCTCCGTGCCTACAATAGAGCCTGCCTTCCTCAACAGTTTGTCCAGGTGTGAGGTGTCCCTCTTCTTTATGCTGCCTCCCCAGCACACCACCGCGTAGAAGAGGGCGCTCACCACAACCGTCTGGTAGAACATCTGCAGCATCTTATTGCAGATGTTGAAGGACGCCAGCCTTCTAAGGAAGTATAGTCAGCTCTGTCCTCTCTTGCACAGAGCATCAGTATTGGCAGTCCAGTCCAATTTATCATCCAGCTGCACTCCCAGGTATTTATAGGTCTGCACTCTCTGTACACAGTCACCTCTGATGATCACAGGGTTCATGAGGGGCCTGGTCCTCCTAAAATCCACCACCAGCTCTTTGGTTTTGCTGGTGTTCAGTTGTAGGTGGTTTGAGTCGCACCATTTAACAAAGTCCTTGATTAGGTTCCTGTACTCCTCCTCCTGCCCACTCGTGATGCAGCCCACGATAACAGTGTCATCAGCGAACTTTTGCACGTGGCAGGACTCCGAGTTGTATTGGAAGTCTGATGTATATAGGCTGAACAGGACCAGAGAAAGTACAGTCCCGTGTGGCGCTCCTGTGCTGCTGACCACAATGTCAGACGTGCAGTTCCCAAGACACACATACTGAGGTCTGTCTGTAAGATAGTCCACGATCCATTCCACCAGGTATGAATTTACTCCCATCTCTGTCAGCTTGTCCCCAAGGAGCAGAGGTTGGATGGTGTTGAAGGCGCTAGAGAAGTCCAGAAACAAGGAATCAAGGAAGTCGTAATGTAAGGAGAGTACGGAAGGAAACATAACCCGGCCGGGATGGGATTGAGTTAATATCCCATGCAAAGAGAAGAATCAGTGGATAGTATGGAGGAGTTGGTGCATCAAGATCAGTTCCTCCTCCAGTGCAGTAGATGGCAGAATTCTGTTGCCGTAGACCAAGTATAGACACTCGAGGGGATTCATGGAAATTGTAGCCGCGAGGGACAACCCTGTTGGGATGCTTGGGTGCCATTAGAGAACGCTGCAGGGAGAAGGAGGGGCTTCCATGTGACCCAGAAGTGCTTGTTACTCCCAGGTCTAACATAAAAGCAAACTGTCCAGCCTCCTCCGGTGGAGTCATGGTCAGGAGGCAGAAGGCAAAGTTCACCTTCAGGAGGAAAAGTAAGATTGGGTATTGAAAGTCTGTGGATTCATCCATAAAAAGAAGGTATTTTGTGAAAATCAAACCCTTTGTTTTGCACCTGTGAGTGTTTAGTTTGGTGTGTCTTGGGTTTTGGGGTTCAGTGGCTCCCCCAGTCTTTTTACAATCCCAAAAACTAGAAAAAGCATAATCATAATCCCAAAGAAAAAGCTTAAAAATGAGTGTAAGATATTAATGGCCTCCCATTGGTTATTCAGTATTACATTAAGCACAGACATTGCCAGCAACATTTCAGATTAATGACAACTCGGATCCAGAGGCCTATTTCTGTGTTAACTAAGCAGAGCTCCACTGAAGAGTGCTTCAGCTTTCATTTAGTATTTTCAGTGATCATCTGCCAACATCATTACATCTGAGAGAAATATTTTGTCTTATACTCAGAGAAGATCATTAAGCAAATGTTTAACTTTAATGAAGTGTAATCAAAATTTAATTTCTATTTTCTGAGTATATTACATGCAATTTGAAAAAAAAAATGTAAAGAAGCTTCATGATCATCTTTGACAAAAGGCTTAATGTAACTATCATTGTTACAGAGTCGATCAGGCAACATTTGCGACTGAAACTTATTTGGCATGCACAATTTATGCTTGTGTTAATTGTTATGATATTTACTTTCTAACTTTAAGAAAAAGAATACAAAGTAGGTCTGTTCAAATGATTGGAGGTACTGATTGTTAACAATGAAAAGTACCGACGGATTATATTCAAGACACACATAACTCAAAAGAACCCCGGATTTATTTCAAATATGAACAAGTCATTAAACTTTTATCAACCCCACTGGCTTTCATTCCAAGTTTGTTGGGACCAAAATAATGGCTTTCAATTGTAAAAATGGAAGTCTTGGCTTGACTTAAATGAAAGCCGCGGTGGATTGTTTTCATCTTCTTAGCAAATCATGCTTATGACACCCTGGAGAGAGAAAGAGTGCCGCAGTTCTCATGACGGACGACGGAAAGAGAATAATCGTTCTGTAGCAGAAGCAGACTTGTCGACTCTGAAAGAAGATAGAGATGCTAAATAATTGAAAGATGTTAGAAAAAAATCCCCCCAAAAATATGATAAAGTAGAAAATAAATAAATTGTCCAATATCTCCCTTTCTTAATGATGCTTTTATATAGAGCTTTACATCGGTGAGGGCACTTCAGAAAACCACCGATGTTTAACATCCACCTGGATGACGCAACGGCAGCCATTTTGTGTCAGTATGCTCACCACCCATTAGCTATTAAAGCTGTTGGTGAAGGGCTAAGAGAAGATAGATAATATGGGACAGGGGATGATTAGGGGGCCAGAATGACGAGGCCATGATGGGCAATTTAGCTAGGACATGGGGAACCACCCTACTCCTTAGAAAATATTCCCAAGAGTCTTTTAGGAGCACAGAGACTCAGGACGTTGGTTTTATGGCTCATTTGAAGGATGCTGCCAATTTTTACAGTATGTTGTTCCCATCACTGCACTGGTCACACGCAAACTACAACTACACACCATCTTCTAACAGCAACCCAAGCTTTTTGTAGACCCAAGTACAGGCCAGGCCCAAACGTGCTTAGCTTCAGGCTGATGACCTGCTCGGAAGGACATGTGGTATGGCTGCTGGAATGAGTTGCCCAAAAGTAATTAAAAAATTGTTCAATGTTTCCCTTCTTTAATAAGATAAGATGAGATGAGATAAGATGAAATAAGACATTGCTTTTATGTAGTGCTTTCCAAGACACTCAGAAATGCAACATACTCTTGGATGATTAGACAGCAGCCATTTTGATCCACTAAGCTCACCACACATTAGTTGTTAGGTGGTGAAGCAGTATGAGAAGACAGTTAGCCAGTAAATGACAGGGGATGATTAGGGGGATAGAATGACCAGGCTGTGATGGGCAATTTAGCTAGGACATGGGGAACCACCCTACTCCTTAGAAAACATCCCCAAGAGTCTTTTAGGACCACAGAGAGTCAGGACTTTGGTTTTATGGCTCATCTGAAGGTTGCTGCCAATTTTTACAGCACGGTGTTCCCGTCACTGCACTGAGTCATTGGGATCCAAACGCAAACTACAGGTTAAGTGCCTTGCTGGCCACACCATCTTTTAACAACAACTCAAGCTTTTCGTAGATCCAAGTACAGGCCTGGCCCAAACATGGTTAGCTTCAGCCTGATGACCTGCTTGGAAGGGCATGTGGTATGGCTGCTGGGATGAGTTGCCCAAAAGTAATTAAAAAATTGTCCAATGTTTCCCTTCTTTAATAAGATAAGATAAGATGAGATGAGATGAAATAAGACATTGCTTTTATGTAGTGCTTCTCAAGACACTCTGAGCGAATTGCACTTCAACTGCAACATACACTTGGTTGATCAGACGGTAGCCATTTGGAGCCAGTAAGCTCACCACACATTAGTTATTAGATGGTAAAGCAGTATGAGAAGACAGTTAGCCAGTAAATGACAGGGGATGATTAGGGGGACAGAATGACCAGGCCGTAATGGACAATGTAACAAAGGACTTCTGGACACATTCATAGTGAATGGGGAGCCACTTCAACCACCGCCAATGCGTAGCACCCACCTGGATAATGGGATGACAGCCATTATTGTGCCAGTACACTCACCACAAATGAGCTAATAGGTGCTGAAGGGGTCGGGGACAGTTTAGCCAATTAGAGACAGGGGATGATTCAGAGCCAGAATGACTAGGCTGAGGTGGGCAATTTAGTCAGGACATTGGGATACAACCTACAGTTTCCAGAAGATGCTCAGGGACCCATTCATGGAGTTGTCCCTAAGTTACTACTGTGTTGTCTTTGCTTTGTGCTTCTGGTCATTGTCTCTATGTCTGGTGGTCAATATAAAAGGAGTGCATGTAGATCTATCTAATCCTGCCAACTATGCTAATCCATCTAGCTATTTAATCCTGCCAACTATGCTAATCTGTCCATCTATCATATAGTAAATTTCATATCTATCTATCTATCTATCTATCTATCTATCTATCTATCTATCTATCTATCTATCTATCTATCTATCTATCTATCTATCTATCTATCTATCTATCTGTCTGTCTGTCTGTCTGTCTGTCTGTCTGTCTGTCTGTCTGTCCAATCCTGCCAACTACGCTAATCTATCTATCTATCTATCTATCTATCTATCTATCTATCTATCTATCTATCTATCTATCTATCTATCTATCTATCTATCTATCTATCTATCTATCTGTCTGTCTGTCTGTCTCTGTCTGTCTGTCTGTCTGTCTGTCTGTCTGTCTGTCTGTCCAATCCTGCCAACTACGCTAATCTATCTATCTATCTATCTATCTATCTATCTATCTATCTATCTATCTATCTATCTATCTATCTATCTATCTATCTATCTATCTAACTGTATGTTTGTCGGTCTGATCCTGCCAAATACGCTAATCTATCTATCTATCTATCTATCTATCTATCTATCTATCTATCTATCTATCTATCTATCTATCTATCTATCTATCTATCTATCTATCTATCTATCTATCTATCTGTCTGTCTGTCTGTCTGTCTCTGTCTGTCTGTCTGTCTGTCTGTCTGTCTGTCTGTCTGTCTGTCTGTCTGTCTGTCCAATCCTGCCAACTACGCTAATCTATCTATCTATCTATCTATCTATCTATCTATCTATCTATCTATCTATCTATCTATCTATCTATCTATCTATCTATCTATCTAACTGTATGTTTGTCGGTCTGATCCTGCCAAATACGCTAATCTATCTATCTATCTATCTATCTATCTATCTATCTATCTATCTATCTATCTATCTATCTATCTATCTATCTATCTATCTATCTATCTGTCTGTCTGTCTGTCTGTCTGTCTGTCTGTCTGTCTGTCTGTGTAATCCTGCCAACTATGCTAATCTATCTATCTATTTAAGGCTGAAATAAAGTACCATGTGAAAAAAGTGAATACCTTCTGAAGGCACTTAGGTTAGACATCAGGTTATACAAATGAAGAAATGAAGAAGGTGAAAGTAAAACCATGACCGATTTGAGTTACTACCAAAGTTTTCAAGTAATTAGAAAACTATACCGGTAATCTGCTGATCTTCATATGTTTACAGAACATCAGGAGATTCCAGATCATATGGTGTGAACTGCCACCCTCCGCTCGCTCTCTTTCATGGCACTAGCTATTTCAGTAAGTTTTACAGATTAAAACTTGCTAAGCCTGCTTTCCTGCCTTCCGCCTATTCTCCAGTTTCATTCTCAGTTTGGTCAATCGGGGTGAAGGAGGGCGCTCCTGACAGTAGGCTACAGTGGAGGTTACACTTGGGTGATGTCTGAAGGAACACCTGACAGTGAGATAGTGGGCCACAGTCATTAGTGCAAGTGCATTGTAACTTTGAACTATTAACTCCTAAAGACTGGTAAGTATATGAATAAACAAAGAAACTAGTGACAGAGAATTAAACATTATACTGCGGGTACACATTCAAAATAATCTGCACCGGTATGAGAAAGGATATGTTTTGAGGGGAGATGTCTCCAAAAGCCTTTTCATAATAAAACATTTATGCCAAATTGGCCTCCATGCACAGTAGTGTGTCATATCTGATGTTCATACATCCTAGTTGAAACGTCTACATTTTGTGAGCAGAAAAGCAGAAAGGATTTTCCTTTCTTTGTACAAATGCAGACGCTTTATTCTGTTGATTTTTAGAAGTAACTAAATTATATATTAACAACTTTGATGTCATTTTGGTTGGCTGTAAGAAAAAATCCCCCTTAGCAGAGTCAAATGCAAATATTCAGAATTACTAGAGGACGGAGATGAAAACAACTCTGTGAGGCAATTCCTTATCTCTGATGCCCACTTAGAAGTAAAACATGTGGACTTCTGAAGAGATTTTGATTCAAAGGAACAGCTGAAATAGGACATCAATAGCACTTATAAGAATAATAAACTGGTCACAGGCCAACAGATCCCCGCAAAGCTACATGTGCTTAGAGTAAGCCTTAGATTTTTGGAAGTCAAATTATTCAGCCTCGCTATCTGTTAGGCACTCCTCAGGGTCGTTGCGTCAGAGTCTTCGAGCTCAGCCTTTAATAAACTCTGGCTTGTTTTCCATGAAGAGTGGTAATAATCCTTTGATGCATTTGAATGCCACAACTGGTTATTTCTAAAAATCTTCATACAATGTTATCTTTTGAAAATGAACACCCAAAGCACTTTGTGGTCTTTGATTGCATAAAATAAGGGAAAAAAAATAAAACTAATGTTCACGCAGACTACAGAAAGCGCTTCTAACTCCGATTTTGGAAGCTAGGATTGGAAGTATATGGTACGCTGGCCAAACACGACACAAATAAAGTCGTCAAGACCTTTGGAGGTCTTAAGTGCTTAAAGGATTTTGGTGCAAACCCCCCCCCCCCACCCCACCCCCATATATATATGAGTCGCATTCACTCTCAGTGGATGAGTGAACAGGACATGACTAAGACAAGAATGATCACGTGAGCCTCGGTGGACTGTGTGGCAGTTACCAGATTCTAATTCTGTTGCATTCCCATGATTCCCAAGGCTGAGTGATCCCGGATCATAGTGATCCAACAATAATCTGTGGAGAGAACTGAACATTGCAGTTTACAGACGTTTCCCATCTAATCTGATCTGCCAGGGAAGAATATGATAAATTGCCCAAATCCAGGTGTGCGAAGTTTGTAGAGACTCACACTGTAATTCCTGCCAAATGGGCTTCTACAAAGTATTGAATTAAGGGTGCAGATAATGAAGGGGTCTGAAACTTTTCTGAATCCACTGCATACTCATCTAGGTTATTATCAATGTAGTGTGAAAGCCTGGGAGCGTACAGCCGCACTAACCCCGACACAGACAGGTAGGACACAGGTTTTAGTCCACACAGCATACGGTTTATTTACGGTCCAGCACACAATGCACGCAGGACAAAGCACGACACAGTCCCTTTTTGCCACCAGTCCTTCCACCTCCACTCCTCCTCAGGCTTTGTCCTCTTCCTCCCAAATCTGGCCATTGAATGGTGGTGACTGGCAGCTTTTATAGGGCACCCAGAAGGAGTCCAGGTCTCCAACAAGCTTCTTCCAGCAAGTGCTGCCAAATAGGGCACTGAAAAATCCAGGCGCCCCCTGGTGGTGCTCACAGGCTCCGGTAGGGTTGAGCTTCCATGCTCATAACCCATGGACCCACTGTAAGCCAAGGGGGCTGTCCTCTGTTGGTCCAGAGGAGAAACTATCTTGCAAATACTCTGTCCCCTGGTCCTTCCATATTCTGGGCATCCCGGCCGTCCACCACAGTAGACATCGAAGACAATCAAAAACATCTAAACAAAAAAAGTATATTTTACCTTAAAAATCCTATTGTTTATATACATATTATGTATTCTTTCCCCATATTTGCACATGGTCAGCTGTGGGACATTCCACAGACAGATGTGTGCTTTTGCTGATCAATTGACATGACCACAGGTGGACTCCAAGCAAACTGTAGAAACACCTCAATGAAGATCAAGAGGAATAGATTCCAGGAGTCTGAATACATCTGTTCAAGAATTACACTACTCATGTTGCCAGAGCAGATCCATTAAGATCATAAAAGATCCCACTCTCCCGGCACATGGGCTGTTTGAACTTCTGCCCTCTGGAAAATGTTACCGCAGCATGCACTGCAGAACGACCAGATTTAACAGGAGCTTCTTCCCCCAGGCCATCAGAATACTAAACTCTGTTAAATAACCTTTGACCTTTTGCTCTCTTACTTAATGTGCACTTTATTACCACAAATAGGTCTTAAGTTTATATTAAATTGTATTGTAATATTGTACAATATTACATTGTATATACAGTGCATCCGGAAAGTATTCACAGTGCATCACTTTTTCCACATTTTGTTATGTTACAGCCTTATTCCAACATGGATTAAATTCATTTTTTTCCTCAGAATTCTACACACAACACCCCATAATGACAATGTGAAAAACGTTTACTTGAGGTTTTTGCAAATTTATTAAAAATAAAAAAATTGTGAAAGCACATGTACATAAGTATTCACAGCCTTTGCCGTGAATCTCGAAATGGAGCTCAGGTGCATCCTGTTTCCCCTGATCATCCTTGAGATGTTTCTGCAGCTTCATTGGAGTCCACCTGTGGTAAATTCAGTTGGTTGCACATGATTTGGAAAGGCACACACCTGTCTATAGAAGGTCCCACAGTTGACAGGTCATGTCAGAGCACAAACCAAGCATGAAGTCAAAGGAATTGTCTGTAGACCTCCGAGACAGGATTGTCTCAAGGCACAAATCTGGGGAAGGTTACAGAAAAATTTCTGCTGCTTTGAAGGTCCCAATGAGCACAGTGGCCTCCATCATCCATAAGTGGAAGAAGTTCGAAACCACCAGGACTCTTCCTAGAGCTGGCCGGCCATCTAAACTGAGTGATCGGGGGAGAAGGACCTTAGTCAGGGAGGTGACCAAGAACCCTGTCACTCTGTCAGAGCTCCAGAGGTCCTCTGTCAAGAGAAGAGAACCTTCCAGAAGGACAACCATCTCTGCAGCAATCCACCAATCAGGCCTGTATGGTAGAGTGGCCAGACGGAAGCCACTCCTTAGTAAAAGGCACATGGCAGCCCACCTGGAGTTTGACAAAAGGCACCTGAAGGACTCTCAGACCATGAAAAAGAAAATTCTCTGGTCTGATGAGACAAAGATTGAACTCTTTGGTGTGAATGCCAGGCGTCACGTTTGGAGGAAACCAGGCACCGCTCATCACCAGGCCAATACCATCCCTACAGTGAAGCATGGTGGTGGCAGCATCATGCTGTGGGGATGTTTTTCAGTGGCAGGGACTGGAAGACTAGTCAGGATAAAGGGAAAGATGACTGCAGCAATGTACAGAGACATTCTGGATGAAAACCTGCTCCAGAGCGCTCTTGACCTCAGACTGGGGCAACGGTTCATCTTTCAGCAGGACAACGACCCAAGCTTGTGGCATCATATTCAAAAAGACTTGAGGCTGTAATTGCTGCCAAAGGTGCATCGATAAAGTATTGAGCAAAGGCTGTGAATACTTATGGACATGAGATTTCTCAATTTTTTTATTTTTAATAAATTTGCAAAAATCTCAAGTAAACTTTTTTCACGTTGTCATTATGGGGTGTTGTGTGTAGAATTCTGAGGAAAAAAATGAATGTAATCCATCTTGGAATAAGGCTGTAACATAACAAAATGTGGAAAAAGTGATGCGCTGTGAATACTTTCCAGATGCACTGTATTGTATATATTATGTATAAATATTGTATCCATATAGTGCAATAACACAATCACTGTGAAACGATGTGCAATATTTTCTTTCATATTTTATTTCACCTACTGACTGGCTTACATTTATATATATCTTTTGTATTTATTGTTTGTACTGTGCTGCCTTGTGCTGTCTTACGCTGTCTTACCTACTTTCTGTGTAAGAAGTGAAATGTTTGTAGTGTCTGTATGTTGTCTTTTATGTCTGCACATTGAGCCTGGAGAAACACAATTTCGTTCAGCTATACATCCGTTGTTGTACTGTTGTATGGTATGAATGACAATAAAGTTCACTTACTTACTTACTTGTCAATGTGATATTTCATATTTTTAATAAATTTGCAAAAATAGCTAAAATTCTATTTCCACTTGCAATGTACGGTACAAAGTGTTGCTTGATGAAGGGAAAAAAATGGAGTGTTCGGGGGGGCTGGGTGGTCTCATGGCCATGGAACCCCTACAGATTTTGGTTTATTTTTTTCTCTAGCCCTCTGAAGTTTTTTTTTTTTTGGTTTTGTTTGTTTGTTTTTTCTGTCCTCCTGGCCATCAGACCTTACTTTATTCTTTTTTACTTAGTATTGCCTAATCTTATTTTTATATTTTTATTTTTTATATAAACTTTTCTTTCTTCTTCTTGATCCCTTGTATGAAAACGTGCTATAGACATAAATGTTGTTGTTGTAGTAGATTATATGAAGAATCTGATATTAACAGAATCAATTTCAGTCAATTAAGCACATAATAAATATCCCTAAATCGAGTTTTCTCAAGTGTTTATTAAATATATAACGGTCATGTTTGCATGTACATCACAGAAACACTCCATCAGAGTATTATATTAATCGACATGACCATATCTGTATTCACTGGCTCTGTTAATGGAAAGGAGATTCTGAGACTTGTTTACTGTGAAAAACATCACGTTTGCAAAATAAAATAAAATTAATGTCCATGGTTATATAGTCTGCACCAGGCATACTTACCTCGCTCCATCTTATATTTCAGAATGACTTTCACCTTACACTCCAAATCGTAACCTTAGATCTTCAAATGAGGGTCTGCTTAGAATTCCAAGAGCTAAACTTAAAAGAAGTGGTGAGGCGGGCGGGCGGCCTTCTGCTGTTATGCAACTAAAATCTGGAATAGCTGACCAATAGAAATTCGCCAGGCTGATATGGTGGAGCACTGTAAAAAACTGCTAACAACTCATTACGTTAACATGGCTTTCTCATAACTTCATTTTAGTGTAACCCTGATATTCTGTATATGCATTGAATTATCGTTTTTATCATGGCTCCAAAATCCATACTAACCCCTACTTTCTCTGCTGTTTTTCTTCTGGTTTTCTGTGGTGGTGATCTGCGCCAACACCACCTGATCAAAGCACCTTGATGTCCCTACATTGATGAATTGAAGGCCAGAAGTCCACATGACCGTCATCATCAAGTTCTTCCATGTGAACCCTGAATACCATGAGGACTGATTGTGGTTTACAAAGCTTAAAATCATCTTCCCCTTCCTGTATTTTGGAATGCCTTTCACCTTATGCTCCAAGTTGTAACCTTAGATCTTCAAATGAGTGTCTACTTAGAATTCCAAGAGTTAAACTTAAAAGAAGTGGTGGCACCATGCAGTCCCAACATTGATGAATTGAAGGCCAGATGTGCATCATCATCTAATTCTTCCACATGAAGCCTGAAAACCATGAGGACTGATTGGAGGTCATTTATGTTAGGTAGAATGCCTAGAGGGGGCTGGGTGGTCTCGTGGACACGGAACCCCTGCAGATTTTTTTTTTTTCTCCAGCCTTCTGGAGTTTTTTTTTTTTTTTTTTGTCCTCCCTGGCCATTGGACCTTACTTTTATTCTATGTTAATTAATATTGCCTAACTTTATCTTTTTTTCTCTTTCTTCATCCTGTAAAACACCTTGAGCTACATCATTTGCATGAAAATGTGCTATAGAAATAAATGTTGTTGTTGTTGTTATTTCATTTGGTTATGGATGTGTCGAGTCCTGGGATAAAAGACCAATCCCCCTGGCGCAGACTTTGTGCCAATGACATTTGCATAGGAAGAAGAAGACAGAATATCTGAGGTTTAATGATGTTCAGGATTCAGAAATTAACCTGTAGGGAGATCCAGGGGTCTGGAGAATCATGAGAGAGAAAGGAGGACCAGAGAAATGTGCAAGGATTGTACAGGTTATGGATAAGGGAGTGAGGAATCGGATCATAGTAGCATTGGGATAACAGACAAAATCTCATACTGATATTTAGTACCTGCCAAATAATGCAACAAGTACACAACACTTGTTTCACTCTAATTGGAACTCATCAAGTGTACACACTTTTGCTTCCCCTTGCGAGGATCGAATCTCGCATGTCAGCAGCCAATGCAAAGCCTTTAGACATTGCACCATGGCGGCTGATTCAGTTACTTGACAGGGTGTAAATTGGAGTATTGCATGCATAGCTCTGATCATAATCTGATATTTGAGTCATTACCTACCAGGAAACGCTTGCGGTTGATTGGTCAGTTGGCAGACATCTGCCACGCCCTCTCAGTTGCAAGAAGCAGATCATAGACATGATATACAGTACTCAAATCTACATCTGTCAAGTAAGCAATCCACCTGCCGTGGTGCAATGTCTGAGGGCCGGTACCAAGTAATCCATGGCCCAGTACCAGTCCACTGCCCAGGGGTTGGGGATCGCTGCATTAAATGACATTTGAAAAATTCTAAATGTCAGACAGCCACTCTACTATAAACCTGTGATTGATGGAGTACTCCTGTGATGGTTGTCTGTTTTGTCTCATCATACCAGAGAATCTTTATACTCAAGCTCTGTGAAGCTTCCTCAACCATGTACACCAAATTGAAGGAGTGCTACTGAGAATGTCACCCTTTCCTCTGAGACTCCCGTCAGCAGAGATTTATGCAGCTTTGTTGGTGTGACCATTAAGTTCTTGTTTATCACCTCACCAAGGCCTTTCAGCCTTGACAGCCAACTTCAGGAAAAGTTCTGCGGCCTCATGTTTAACACCGTGCATAGAATTCACACTAAAACATGGTGTACGCACAAAAAATATCAGGTGCACAAAACCATGCATAAGCCATCATCCACTCACTTCCGCTCCATAATCCCTAGTCAGTGTCAAATGTAACACAAGTACACACGCCAGGGTGCAGCCCCACCCTGACTTCTCTCAGAATTATGCCCCTTTGAATATGCAAATCAATATAAATAGATACATTCAGTGTTTTGTAAAAAGATAATTGCAAAAGGATGGGGGAAAAAAACTAATGCAAAGTAGAGGTCCTACTCAGTGACGTGGAGGCAAGAAAAAACATACACAGGCAGTGGAATGAACAACAAAAATTGATGGAGTGGCACTCAAAAGTTCAAGTTCAGAAAGTCAAACAGTGCCCGAAATAAAAAAGAAGTGGTTAGATGTCAAAATTGAGGTGAAAAGGCGAATCGTAGCCCACCATCAGAATGTCATACGGAAGCATATTCGGGAATATGGAAACAAAAATTAGTGACACAATGAAGTAAAAAGGTCGAAATGTGGACTTTAATCTTGAAATTTCCACTTAATCTCATAGTTTATTTTGTCATTAAAGTAGAACGTCATAACTTTCATCTTAAAATTGATGTTTAATTTGCTACAGTTTCTCAAATCCCGTTGTAAGTAAAGTAGCATGTTAAATGCTTTGTTTTCTATGTATTCCCTGACCCAGTCATTAATCACCACGTTCTTCTTAAACAGGGTTTCTCTTTCGTAGACTGGCGTGCGCAGGCAGTGATCGCAGCACAGAATACATTACATTCATGATTTTACAGCTCTCTGAACATTTTAGAATAGTAACATGTATACTTGATATCATTTTCATGATGAAATACATTAATGCATGTATTAAACATGTGGGGGCACGGTGGCGCAGTGAAAGCAATTAGCTCGCGCCCCTTCCAGGGATTGTTCTTGCCTCCCTCAAGATGCTTGCTTGGACACGTGCAACCCTGAATTTAATAATTTAATGTAGTAGTACTGTCTCTGTCAAACGTACCTACCCTCCAAATTCCTTCCCTTCCATTTTCTTTCTCCACATAACCAATCGCCACACAATGAGCTTTGTAATAAATGTAAAACCAGCTGTAAGTATACAAGGCAGATTCTTCAAAACTTTTATGGAACACTGAAAAATCTTTGTCACACAGGTTTATTTATTCCATCCATCCATCCAGGATCACACAAGTCCCAGCAAGCATCTAGTGCAAGACAGGAACAATCCCTGGATGGGGCACCAGCTCATTGCCACTGCTGTGAAATTGAGTCCTCACGTGTTTATTATTTAAATGAAGTTAACAATTTATATGTAAAATGTAATATGCACACCTTAATGGATTTCATTATAAAAATTATTTCAAGTATACATTCTAGTATTCGGGGCGGCACGGTGGCGCAGTGGGTAGCGCTGCTGCCTCGCAGTTGGGAGATCTGGGGACCTGGGTTCACTTCCCGGGTCCTCCCTGCGTGGAGTTTGCATGTTCTCCCCGTGTCGGCGTGGGTTTCCTCCGGGCGCTACGGTTTCCTCCCACAGTCCAAAGACATGCAGGTTAGGTGGATTGGTGATTCTAAATTGGCCCTAGTGTGTGCTTGGTGTGTGGGTGTGTTCGTGTGTGTCCTGCGGTGGGTTGGCACCCTGCCCGGGATTGGTTCCTGCCTTGTGCCCTGTGTTGGCTGGGATTGGCTCCAGCAGACCCCCGTGACCCTGTGTTCGGATTCAGCGGGTTGGAAAATGGATGGATGGATGGATTCTAGTATTCTAACTGCACAGCTCCAAGAGGATAGTTCATGGAAATCTAAATCGACTTAGAAGCCAGTTGTCATCATCTGTATATATGCGCTCTCTTCTATTGAATTGAACTGAATTCCTGTACTGTCATTGTATGGTATAATGAAATTCAATATGCAAATCCTCAATAAACTTAGAAACTTATTTTTCTATAAAATAACAATTATAATAATACAATAAGAAACAATGAACAATATACAATATGAAAGCAAGTACAATAAACATGTACATTCAGTGCAGATAGTGCAAATGGTTCATTAAGTGGCTCAGGTTGTTGAGTGTTATAGTTGTAGTGCAAGTTTCCAGTGAGGTCATTGTAATTATAATTACAAACAGTTCTACCAGGAGCACTTGATGGACTGATTGAGTGCATTTGCAGCTCTTGGGATGAAACTGTTTCTGAGTCTTGAGGTCCATGCAAGAAAGACTGCGTTTACCAGACTGGAGAAGTTCAAATAGACTGTGGCATTGCGGAATGGAATCCATGCAGATGCTGGTGGCTTTCCTTAGGCAGCATGTGCTATAAATGTCCTCCAGGGCTGGAAGCTGTATCCAGATAATCCTCAGTGATCTCGACATAACCTGCCGTAGAGCTTTCCAATCAGCTGCTGTGCGGCTATGACACCACACACAAATACAATGGGTTAAAGTACTCTGAGAGGTGCGTTGCTGAGAGTAACAACACTGAAGCAGCTGTGGTATTTGGAATAGTTTGTTCATTCCGTGCACCATTATATTGTTACAAAATGATTACAATCAAGTGAATTAAATTTGTAAACGATATGCAATTAATTTTGGTTTATCTGATAAATCCCGCATAACTGTTGCGAATCTGAAAAAAGGGAGACCACACAGAAACAGTAGCACTGCTTTAACGCTGGGTGTCACCAGTTTGTCAAACCGAGAAAAGTGCATACGCAAGGCAGGAAAGGCTACTGTGAGAATGTGCGTGGCTTTACACCAAGTATAGTTTTTATATATCGTGATGTGTGCGTGGAAATGGGCGTATGCAACATTTTTGTGCATACGCACCCTTTATACATGACGCCCCTGGTGATTCCAAATTTCTTTCATTATTGAGACAATGGTGCTCCTGGGAACATTCAAAGCTTTAAATTATGGCCTTATACCCTTACTCCTGATCTATGCCTCAGTTCAATTTGGTTCTGGGGGTCGACAGAGAGTTCTTCGGACTTCATGGCTTGCCTTGACATGCAGTGTGAATTGTGGGACCCTCTATCCATAAGTACACGTGTGCTCTTCTGTACAGCGTTCAATGAATTCAGTTCGCCAAGTGTGGACTCCAATAAAGTTCTAGACACATCTCAAGGAGAATGAAAGTGAACAAGATAACCTGAGCACATTTTTTTAGTGTAGCAATAATGAGTATGAATGAGAGATTTCAGTTTTGGAGATTTAATAAATCTGAAAGTCTTTCTGAAAACATGTCACCACTTTCTTATTAGGGGTTATTGATTGTAGATTAATGGGAAAAATGTCACATTTAACCACTGAAAATTAATTCTACAACACAATCAAGTGTGTAGAAAGTGAAGTGGTCTGAATACTTTCCAAATCAACTGTGGATTGGATATTTGGGTTTAAGCACATTTACTGTACACCTGCACTGCATATTCTTTACATTATATTATTTTCTTAATAAATAAAACCATCAAATGCAGACAATGCAACTTAAGGTAGACAGACACGTTCAGACAGTCCTCAGTGTGCTCGTGTGTGGAAATGAAAGATACAATAAGCAACTGTAAAGATTTCAGTGACTTTGAGTATGCCATGAATTTATCAATAACAGAAACTTCTGCGGGATGTTCAGGTGCTACAGTGCTGCACCTTTCAAAATACAGTCTATCCAGCCTGTGGCAATGCTGTGGTCTGGAATACATCACTGATGAAAGAAGTCAATGGAGGCTGGCACATCTTCTGCAGAGTTACAGACAGGTACGGTCAATAATTGCTGAGTACAACAGCAGTGCCAACAGAAGCGTATCGGAAGGCACACTTTGTCATATGTTGTCACAGATGGAGGACGGTCGCTGACAAGTGAGGAAGCTACAGGCGAAACTTCTCCTTTGATCTGTGCGAGTTTAAAACCAGTGTTGCCTACAACGTCAAATTAAGCAGACCATTTCGAAACAGTGAAATAATATTCATTTTGAAAATTAAGAGAACATGTTGATAGCTAAAAATCATGATTAAGAATACAGCAATACTGTTCATTAAAAAGGAGAAACAGCCTCTCTTTATAAAGACCAGCACACCTGGATACTATCGATCATGGGGCAGGCAAACTCAACTGTGGAAGTCTAAAGGAAGATAAAATGATCAGCTTAACGAAATAAAAAAGAGGTACCTATATCTATAAATATAAAAGGCAAAGCCCTCACTGACTCCTCACTAATTCTCCCACTTTCCATATAGGTGGGAAGCTGAAATTTCGCATACTCATTCCTTGCAGTGTACTTACAAAAGTTAGGTATGTTTCATGTCCTATTGCAACACACAAGGGGGAAAACGGGTGTACCCCCTAAACTGTATATATAGATGGGGAAAAGCCTCCTCACTGTTTCTGCGACTTCCAATATACGTAGGAAGCCCAAATTTCCCATGCTCATCCTTTACACTGTACTTACAAATGTTAAGTATATTTCATTTCGCGTCGTGCCCCGTAACAAACTTTTGAAAATAACATCTTCTTTTTGGTGGTTCTCACCATTATGCCGTAAGGAACTTTTGGAACTGACCTCTCCTTTTGGCGGTGTCATTCCTTATTGCCGTTAACAGAGGATTTATTTCACGGCAGAGACGCATAAGGGCTGCCCCCGGTCCCCCTTACTTTTTCTGCACATCCGCTGTCACCTACCACGTGATTGGCTCCTTGCCTATATACATTAATGACATCCCACGCTCATGTGCCTCCTCACTCGCTTCCATACTTTCCTCAGCTTTTCGTCGTGCTCAATGCTCCCTTCTTCTTTACTCCACCGCTTCAAGGCTGTCACTGTTGGGCTTCCTTACTTCCTCACATACGTCTTCCTGGTGCTGACTTCTGCTTTTCATTCCCTGCTCCACCTCTTCTCGCCTTCCTTCGTACTTTCTTACTCAACGGGTGCAAGTTTGCCCCGAATAACATGTCTATTCCGGTGATCACAATTTCACTGACCCGTACCCAGTGGTTTCCATGCCCCAAGATTGCGCATGCCAGCATGTCTGAAGTCTTCATACTTTATGGCCTAGGACCAATGTTCTTACCTTAAGAATAAACATGAGGGTTTACTTGAATTGCGACAAAAAAGCTGGAGAGTTCGCTGCTCTCCTCACCAAAATAGGTGATGGCAATTTAATTGAACAGAACTGTAAAATCAATGTTTCTTACAATCTCCGTCTCCTGGTGAATACCTTACAAACCCTTATTGAAAATGTTTACCCCAAACCTACAAAATCTGCATGAAAAGGATGTCTCATGGTTGAGGGAGAGAGCTATTCTAACACCAAAAAATGACATGACTTCACATATAAACACCATTTTACTTCACCAAATAACTTCCAAAACAAAAACATATAAGTCTGTAGACTCTGTTGTAGAACTAGAGGACGCAGTGCACTATGCGGTAGAGTTTCTTCACACTCTTAATCCGCTGGCCATGCCTCCGCAGACTCTACTTTTGAAGGTCGGCGCACCAATTATGTTACTACGAAACTTACAACCAGCAAAACTTTGTAACGGCACCAAGCTCTGCACAAGAACCTCATTGAGGCAACTGTCTTCACTGGAACTGGCTCAGGGGAGACTGGATTTACTCCTTGCATCCCTCTCATTCCCTCTGCTTCGCTATGACAATAAATAAGTCACAGAGCCAGACTCTAAAAATATGTCAGCATTGACATAAGATTGCTTCTCACATGTCCAACTGTACGTTGCATGATCAAGAGTAAGCTCAGCAGACAGCTTGGTCATTTTACAGCCCGAGGGCATCGTTTACAAAGAGATCCTTACATCCTAAAAATGTACATTTCTCATACACAACATTTACAATCATAAATTAAACTCTTAGACTCCGTATGGATTGGCGTTTCCCTTGCCCGGGAAAGGGTACCCGGGGCCCCACCCTGGAGCCAGGCCCGGGGGGAGGGGCTCGCTGGTGAGCGACTGGTGGCTGGACCTTCGACCACGGGGCACAGCCGGGCTCAGCCCGAAGGAGCAATGTGGTTCCGCTGTCTTGTGGGCCCACCACCTGCAAGAGAGGCCATAGGGGTCGGGTGCAATGTGATATGGGTGGTAGCCGAAGGCGGGAACTCTAGCGTTCTGACCCTCGGTTGCCGAAACTGGCTTTTGGGACATGGAATGTTACCTCTCTGGCGGGGAAGAAACCTGAAATGGTGCGAGAGGTTGATATATATACCGGCTAGATATAGTCAGGCTCACCTCTATGCATGGTCTGGGCTCTGGAACCATTCCTCTTGAGAGAGGCTGGACTTTGTTCCACTCTGGAGTTGCTGTGGGTGAGATGCGTTGGGCAGGGGTGGGATTGCTTATGGCCCCCCAGCTCGAGGCCTGCACATTGGGGTTCTCCCCGTTGGATGAGAGGGTTGTTTCCATACGCCTTCGAGTTGGGGGAAGGACTCTGACTGTTGTTTGCACTTATGCGCCGAACAGCAGTTCAGAGTACCCAGCCTTCTTGAAGTCCCTGGAAGAGGCACTGCGAGGTGCAGCTCCTGGGGACTCTATTGTCTTACAGGGAGACTTAAATGCTCACGTCGGCAACGACAGTGAAATCTGAAGAGGCGTGATTGGGAGGAATGGCATCCCTGATCTAAACTCGAGTGGTGTTCAGTTGTTGGACTTCTGTGCTGGTCATGGACTGTCCATAACGAAAATCCATGTTCAAGCATTAGGGTGTCCATAAGTGCACTTGGCGCCAGGATGCCCAAAGTCGCAACTCGATGATCGACTTTGTAATCATGTCATCAGATCTGCGACCTTATGTCTTGGACACTCAGGTGAAGAGAGTGGCTGAGCTGTCAACTGATCACCACCTGGTGGTAAGTTGGATCAGATGGCGGGGGAGGCTGCCGGACAGACCAGGCAGACTCAAACGAATAATGAGGGTCTGCTGGGAACGTCTGGTGGAAGAACCGGTCAGAAAGATCTTTAACTGCCACCTCCGGCAGAACTTCAACCTCATTCCGAGGGAGGTGAAGGACTTTGAGTCTGAATGGGCCATGTTCCGAGCCTCCATTGTCGAAGCAGCAGAACAGAGCTGTGGCCGCAAGGTTGTCGGTGCCTCTCGTGGCGCCAATCCACGAACCCGGTGGTGGACACCTAAGGTTCAAGAGGCCGTCAAGCTGAAGAAAGAGTCCTATTGGGTCTGGTTGACCAGTGGGACTATAGAGGCAGCTGAGGGGTACCGGCGGGCCAAGCGTGTGGTGGCATCGGCTGTTGCAGAGGCAAAAACTCGGGCATGGGAGGAGTTTGGGGAAGCCATGGAAAACGACTTTCGGTCGGCACCAAGAAGGTTCTGGCAAAGCGTCAGGCGTCTCAGAAAGCGAAAGCGGTGCTCCACCAACAATGTGTACAGTGGAGATGGGGCCCTGCTGACTTCAACTGTAGACGTTATTGACCGGTGGAAGGAATACTTCGAGGATCTTCTCAATCCCACCAACATGTCTTCCTTAGAAGAAGCAGAGCTGGAGGACTCCGGGGGTTGGGGGGGGGGGATGGGGGGGGGTGGGCCCGTCCATAAGGGGGGCTGAGGTCGCCGAGATAGTTAAAAAGCTCCGAGGTGGCAGGGCCCCTGGAGTGGACGAGGTTCACCCTGGGTTCCTCAAGGCTCTGAATGTTGTGGGGCTGTCCTGGTTGACACGTCTCTGCAACATCGCATGGACATCGGGGGCAGTGTCTCTGGATTGGCAAACCGGGGTGGTGGTTCCCCTTTTTAAGAAGGGTGACCGGAGGATGTGCTTCAACTATAGGGGGATCACACTCCTCAGCCTCCCCGGTAAGGTCTATTCAGGGGTGCTGGAGAAGAGAGTTCGGTCGATGGTCGAATCTCGGATTCAAGAAGAACAATGCGGATTCCATCCCGGCTGTGGAACACTGGACCAGTTCTACACCCTGGCCAGGATCCTGGAGGGGGCATGGGAGTTTGTCCAACCAGTCCACATGTGTTTTGTGGATTTGGAGAAGACATTCAACCGTGTCCCTCGAAGCATCCAGTGGGGTGTGCTCCAAGAGTACGGGGTACAAGGCTCGTTGTTACGAGCCATCCAGTCCCTGTACAGGAGGAGCAGGAGCTTGGTCCGCAGTGCTGGTAATAAGTCGGACTCGTTTCCTGTTGAGGTTGGACTCCGCCAGGGCTGCCTTTTGTCACCGATTCTGTTCATAAGTTTTATAGACAGAATTTCTAGGTACAGCCAAGGAGGGAAGGGGGTCTTGTTCGGTGACCTCAGAATCTCGTCTCTGCTATTTGCAGATGATGTGGTTCTATTGGCTTCAACGGACAGTGACCTCCAGCTCTCACTGGAGCAGTTCGCAGCCGAGTGCGAAGCAGCGGAGATGAGAGTCAGCACCTCTAAATCCAAGGCCATGGTTCTCAGCCGGAAAAGGGTGGAATGCTCTCTCCGGGTTGGGAGCACAGTACTGCCTCAAGTGGAGGAGTTCAAGTATCTCGGGGTCTTGTTCAAGAGTGAGGGAAGAATGGAGCGGGAGGTTGACAGACGGATCGATGCGGCATCCGCAGTAATGCGGGCTCTGCAGCGGTCCGTTGTGGTGAAGAGAGAGCTGAGCCAAAAGGCGAGGCTGTCGATTTACCAGTCGATCTACATTCCTACCCTCACCTATGGCCACGAACTTCGGGTAGTGACTGAAAGAGCAAGATCGCAGGTACAAGCCGCCAAAATGAGTTTTCTCCGCAGGGTGGCTGGACTTTCCCTTAGAGATAGGGTGAGGAGTTTAGTTATCCGGGAGATACTCGGAGTAGTTGCTGCTCCTCCGCATTGAGAGGAGTCAGTTGAGGTGGTTTGGGCATCTGATTAGGATGCCCCCTGGACGCCTCCCTGGGGGGGATGTTCCGGGCTTGCCCCACTGGGAGAAGGCCACGGGGCAGACCCAGGACACGCTGGAGGGATTATATCTACTGGCTGGCCCTGGAACACCTTGGGGTCCTCCCAGAGAAACTGGAGGAGGTGGCTGGGGAGAGGGAGGTCTGGGCTTCCCTGCTTAGGCTGCTGCCCCCGCGACCCGACCTCGGATAAGCGGTGGATAATGGATGGATGGATGGAAAATAGACTCTTTACAATCATCATATTCACTCTCAATACTAATATAAGCCTTCGACAATTACGTTATGTTATTTTTAAAATGTTTCCTTTTAGTAATTTTTCATTTCTATAATTAACACACTACTTCTCCGCTGTGAAGTGCGGGTATTTTGCTAGTTGTTTTTCAAGAAAATAAGCATCATAAAACTGAGAAAAGAAAGCTAATTCATTGTTAAAATTCATTGCAAAGTAAAATGTGTATTACACTTACTGAAAGAAATGAAGAAGAGAGATTGGAAGATACGACAACAACATTTATTTATCTAGCTCATTTTCATACAAATGGTGTAACTCAAAGTGCTCTACAAGATGAAGAAAGAAAAATTTATATGAAACAAAAATAAGATTAGGCAATACTAAGTAACAAAGATAGGCCGGAGGGAAAAAAAATCTGTAGGGGTTCTAAGGCCAAGAGACCACCCAGCCCTCACTGGGCATTCTACCTAACATAAATGATCTCAAATCAGTCCTCATGGTTTTCAGGTTTCACGTGGAAAAATTAGATGATGATGGTCATGTGGACCACTGATCAAGTGAAAAACCGGAAAAAGAGAGCAGAGAGTAGTAGGGATTAGTACGGATTGTGGAGCCTTGATGAAAATGATCATTCAATGCACATAAAGTATTAACAGGAATACATTAAAATTTATCAGTTTTAAAAAACTGTAGCAGTTTTTTTTTAAATGCTCCACCGTATTAGCCTGGAGAATTTCTATTTGTAAACTATTCCATATTTTAGGTGCATAACAGCAGAAGGCCGCCTCTCTACTTCTTTTAAGTTTAGCTCTTGGAATTATAAGTAGACACTCATTTGAAAATCTAAGGTTACGATTTGGAGTGTAAGGTGACAGGCATTCCGAAATATAGGATGGAGCAGATTATTTAAGACTAGAATCCCTGAAGCCTACGAAAAAACTTGCAATCCCGGGCCACCTTAAATTCCTTCGTACTTCTCCAACACAAAGACACTGATGAGGAGAGGTGAAAAGGAATTTAAGGTGGTCCGGGATTACGAGTTTTTTCGTAGGCTTCAGGGATTCTAGGGTTAAGGCTTTGAAAACTACTAGTAGTATTTAAAGTCAATTCTGAATGGCTCAGGTAAAAAATCTAACAACACTAAAACTGGTGTGATGTGCTCTGATTTTATTTTCCTGGTTAAGACTCTGGCAGCTGCATTCTGCATTCGTTGCAACCGATTGGTGTCTTTTTTAGGTAGTGCTGAAAGAAGTGTGTTACAGTAAACTAGCCAACTAAAAACAAAATCGTGAAGTAATTTTTCAGCATCTTGCAAATTTGTAAGGGATCTAATTTTTACTATATTCCTTAAGTGAAAAAATGCTGTCCTAGTAATCTAATTAATATGTGATTTAAAATTTAAAATTATCCCTAATTTCTTTACCTCTATCTTGACTTTTAAGCCAAATGGATCAAGTTTATTTCTAATACTCTCAATATATCCATTTTTTCCAAAAATTGATATTTCTGTTTTCTCCTTATTTAGTTTGAGAAAGCTAATACTCAACCATTCAGAAACACAAGTAAGACATTGTGTCAGTGAATCAAGAGAGTCGGGGTCATCAGGCACTATTGAAAAATACAGTTGTGTGCCATCAGCATAGCTGTGGTAACTCACGTTATGCCTTGAGATAATCTGACCTCATGGAAGCATGGAGATCGAAAAGAGCAGTGGACCCAAGAGAGATCCTTGTGGAACACCATATAAAATATCATCTACCTGTTAAGTAAGACTCAAACCAGTTAAGGATGTTGCAGCCACAGGGGATGCACAAAACAATGTGTTTTGTTCATGCCAGTCCCAAGCCCGGATAAATGGGGGAGGGTTACATCAGGAAGGTAATCTGGTGTAAAACGTTGTCAGATCAATATGCGGACAACAATACAGATATCCATAATGGATCGGTTGAGGCCCAGGTTAACAACAACCACCACCAGTACTGTTAGCCAACAGGGTGCTGCCAGAAATTGGGCTACTGTTGACCAAAGAAGGAGAAGAAGAGGACGGAGAACGTGTCTGGAGGCAGTTGGAGAGGAGGAAGATAAAGAGAGTGGAACTGAGAGTAGAAACTATGAATGTTGACAGTATGACCGGTAAGGGGAGAGAGTTAGTTGATGAAGAATGGAAAAGCCGTTTGTCCAAATGTCATACTTGTGGAAGCATGGAGGATGCCTGAGGAGTGGAGAAGAAGTGTACTGGTACTGATTTTTAAAAAGAAAGGGGATGTGCAGGGCTGTAATAACTACAGGGGGATAAAATTGATGAGCCACAGCATGAAGGTATGGGAAAGAGTAGAGGAAGCTCGGTTAAGAAGTGAGGTGATGATTAGTGAGCAGCAGTATGGTTTCATGCCAAGAAAGAGCACCACAGATGCAATGTTTGCTCTGAGGATGTTGATGGAGAAGTTTAGAGAAGGCCAGAAGGAGTTGCATTGCGTCTTTGTGGACCTGGAGAAAGCATATGACAGGGTGCCTCGAGAGGAGTTGTGGTATTGTATGAGGAAGTCGGGAGTGGCAGAGAAGTACGTAAAAGTTGTGCAGGATATGTACGAGGGAAGTGTGACAGTGGTGAGGTCTGCAGCAGGAGTGACAGATGCATTAAATGTGGAGGTGGGATTACATCAGGGATCGTTTCTTATTTGCAATGGTGATGGACAGGTTGACAGACAAGATTAGACAGGAGTCTCCGTGGACTATGATATTTACAGATGACATTGTGATCTGTAGCGATAGTAGGGAGCAGGTGGAGGAGACCCTGGAGAGGTGGAGATATGCTCTAGAGAGAAAAGGAATGAAGGTCAGTAGGAACAAGACAGAATACATGTGTGTAAATGATATGGAGGTCAGAGTAATAGTGAGGATGCAGGGAGTAATACTGAAAACACATTACTTTAACATGGCTTTCTCATAGCTTCATCTTAGTTTAATCCTGATGCTCTGGATATTCAATTAATTATCATTATTATTCATGGTGGCTCCAAAATCCATACTAACTCCTACTTTCTCTTCTGTTCCTTTTCCGGTTTCTGTGGTGGCGATCTGCGCCACCACCTGATCAAAGCACCATGAAGTCTCTACATTGATGGATTAAAGGCCAGAAGTCCACATGACCATCATCACCAAGTTCTTCCATGAGAACCCTGAATACAATGAGGACTGATTGAGGTCATTTACGTTAGGTAGAATGCCTAGATGGGGCTGGGTGGTCTTGTGGTCTGGAACCCCTGCAGATTTTATTTTTTTTCCAGCCGTCCGAGAGTTTTTTATTTTTTGTTTTTTCTGTCCTCCTTGGCCATCGGACCTTACTTTTATTCTATGTTAATTAGTGTTCCCTTATTTTAATTATTTATTTTGTCTTTAATTCTCTTTCTTCATCATGTAAAGCACTTGAGCTACATTGTTTGTATGGAAAAGTGCTATATAAATAAATGTTGTTGTTGTTGTTGTTGAGTAGAGTTGACGAAGGTGGAGGAGTTTAAATACTTGGGATGAACAGTACAGAGTAATGGGGATTGTGGAAGAGAAGGGAAAAAGAGAGTGCAGGCAGGGTGGAATGGGTGGAGAAGAGTGTCAGGAGTAATTTGTGACAGACGGGTATCAGCAAGAGTGAAAGGGAAGGTCTACAGGATGGTAGTGAGACCAGCTGTGTTATATAAGTTGGAGACGGTGGCACTGACCAGTAAGCAGGAGACAGAGCTGGACGTGGCAGAGTTAAAGGTGCTAAGATTTACATTGGGTGTGACGAGGATGGATAGGATTAGAAATGAGGACATTAGAGGGTCAGCTCAAGTTGGACAGTTGGGAGACAAAGTCAGAGAGGCGAGATTGTGATGGTTTGGACATGTGCAGAGGAGAGATGCTGGGTATATTGGGAGAAGGATGTTAAGGATAGAGCTGCCATGGAAGAGGAAAAGAGGAAGGCCTAAGAGAAGATTTATGGATGTGGTGAAGGTGATGGATATAACAGAGCAAGATACAGAAGATAGGAAGAGATGGAAAATGATGATCCACTGTGGCAACCCCTAACAGGAGCACCCGAAAGAATAGAAGAAGTAGAAGAACAAGAAGCCAGAGAGGCGATTTCTAAGAATACTGTGATTAATGGTATCAAATGCTGCACTCAGATCTAAGGGGATGAGAACAGATAAACGTCCTCTGTCCGCATTAACCCACAAGTCATTTACTACTTTAACCAGTGCAGTTTCTGTACTGTGATTTGTTCTAAAACCCGACTGAAACTTATCGAGATTAGCAGGTTTATTCCAGTATGCATTTAGCTGCGTAATGACTGCCTTTTCTAGAATTTTACTTAACAAAGGCAGGTTAGAAATGGGTCTAAAGCTGTCAAAAACAGGGGCTTAACAACAGCCGTCTTATGATCTAATGATGAGTTTACTATGTCAAGTGCACTATCTATCTATCTACAACAACAACAACAACAACAACATTTATTTATATAGCACATTTTCATACAAAAAGTAGCTCAAAGTGCTTTACATAATGAAGAGAAGAAAAATAAAAGACAAAATAAGAAATTAAAATCTATCTATCTATCTATCTATCTATCTATCTATCTATCTATCTATCTATCTATCTATCTATCTATCTATCTATCTATCTATCTATCTATCTATTACAAAAAAGCACATCATATAGCATATGTATATATTAAAGTATTTTTTATTTCATGATAGAGAACAACATGTAACTCTGACTCTTTGACTTCATTTTATGGTAAAAGATGGTAACAGACACATATTGTATTTTTAAAGCTTTTAGAAATTCAAAGTGCCGTCAAAAATGGGTGTGAAATTCTTCATAGGAAATGTTCCATATGCTCAGAAGCTGCAAGCAGCAACAGATCAAATGTACAGTCTTGGAAAATAAAATGAAATAAAATGAAAGCCCCCTGCCACCCTGAGTCAGATTAAGTGGGTTTGAGAATGTAATGCTGTAATATGAAAGCAGTGTTAGTGTTACAAAATCAGAAGCTCAAAAGCAGTGGGTTGTTTCAAGCCAATCCAAATCTTGCAGACTAAAATCATTACTCTCGTCCTCGGGAAAGACATGAGCGAGTGTTGGCATCGATAACGCCTGTTTCTTTGGGGTTCAGGATGCTCATATAACAAATGTAGTGCATATGCAACAAAAACAGCAACAACTGGTATGGAGTCTCACAGAGGAGTAATGGTGCACCAGAGCTCCTCTGGAGAAGGCACACAGCGGCAGATGGTGATAACAAAGGTCATCAATCATCTATCATCCCACAGTAAGCAATCAATGCATGATATACATGATTCAATCTTCTCATTTCAAATTTCAAGGTACAAAGAAATAAAAAATAAAGACACAAAAAGGTCCTGTCCTGAAACGTCTGCCTGACTTGTAGCGTGGTTAGCGCTTTTGCTGCTGAAAGTACTGTAGTCACCATTCAAAGAAAATGCTGTGAATATTCTAAAAGAGACTGCAATTCAAGATAAACTCCACACTTCTGTGTATGTTGGTCCTCGAGTTACCTGCCAGTTAGCATCTGAGCTACAGCTGTCACCCTTCATCTAGACTGAGCCCAATGTGATTGCTACTTTAATGAACCTGTATAGGGGATACTTTAAAGGAATATTTTTTATACAGTTATGTTACTTACCTTGTGTAGTTTATAGGGATGGCTGAAAAAAAATATTCTCTTATTTTCATACAGAAAAAAACCCTTTCTGACAGAACAGAAGTGTGTGGTGACCAAAGTTGGACAACAGCAAAAAAAATAATAATCATCCACATACGAAATCATCTGCTCATAATGTTCCAAATTCAGGCATTTTTATTGAGACACAAAAAACTACAGTCCTAAAATAAAAATGCAAAAAAACGTAATAAATTTGAACATGTACAGTATGCACTGTGTCCTGGGGGATTATCAATAGATGGGCTTGTGGCTTGTTCCGGTTTTCTGTGGTGTTGATCTGCACCACCACCACCTGATCAAAGCACCGTGATGATCCCTACATTGATGGATTAAAGGCCAAAAGTCCACATGACCATCATCATCAAGTTCTTCCATGAGAACCCTGAATATAATGAGGACTGACTGATATCATTGATGTTAGGTAGAATGCCTATAGGGGTCTGGGTGGTCTCGTGGCCTCGGGACCCCTGCAGATTTTATTTTTTCTCCAGCCGTCCGGAGTTTTTTTTTTGTTTTTTCTGTCCTCCCTGGCCATCAGACTTTACTTATATTCTATGTTAATTAGTGTTCTCTTATTTTAATTCTTATTTTGTCTTTTTTTCTCTTTCTTCATCATGTAAAGCACTTTGAGCTACATTATTTGTATGATAATGTGCTATAGAAATAAATGTTGTTGTTGTTGTTGTTGTGGGGACTCTGCTCTAATTGCACTCAACCCTTTTTACCCACCAGTTAAGTGCCCTCTCGGTTGCAAAATCTTTTTTTTTTTTAAATTTCCAGAATATATCAGGTCATAATCTTTTGAGTAGGAACAAGATCAAGGTTCTAGACCTATGAGTTGGTGAGTAATTGTGTGAGGGACGGACGGATATTAGCAATTTATATATACGCTGTCAAGCTTGGGTCACTGACTTGCACAGGAGACTCGGAAATGGGATCAGGTTTCAAAGAAACAAAATGTTTATTGCTGAAGTGGCAGGTACAGAAACAAGACCTTATTCAGAAGGGGATCATCATCAAAAGATAAGCACACAGCTTGCAACTGTCAAACATGATGGTCCACCTCCCCTCTCCTGGTTTAAAGTCCTCCTCATCACGCGGGTTCAATAGCTCGGCAGCAGACGCCGTGTGTGAGAGAGAGGGGGCAGCAGAGTGAGCCGTTAGGTTGACCGGGACTCGGTCTTCTGCATGTTCCAAATCTCATGTGAGAAGCATGTCACGCATGTCAGATGAGAGTGTGTTTGTTTCTCATTGACATGCTGTTTCAGATGGAGTTTCTGAAGGGCAGATGTGTTTCTTTGCCATATGTTTACTGTTTAACAGAGGGACAGCTCGCAGTTAAGAGTGTAAGAGCGTGCAGCTGGTGGCACTTATGTGGGAGCAGAATTAGAGCAGGGGAACAACAGATTACTGCACATGACCAATGGTCACCACCACTATGGGCAACTAACCAGCGGTGACACCGCTCTCAGTCAGTCATTTTCCATCCCGCTATATCCTAACACAGGGTCAGAGCCAATCCCAGCAGACACAATGGCGCAAGGCAGGAAACAAATCCCCGGGCAGGGCACACACACCCACACACCAAGCACACACTAGGGACAATTTAGGATCACCAATGCACCTAACCTGCATGTGTTTGGACTGTGGGAGGAAACCCACGCAGACACGGGGAGAACATGCAAACTCCACGCAAGGAGGACCTGGCAAGCGAACCACAGGTCTCTTTACTGTAAGGCAGCAGTGCTACCACTGCGCCACCATGCTGCCCATACCAGTCACAAGATATGTATATTTATATATATTGTAAGATGCTAGAGGTCGCTGTTGAATCTTTCAACCCAACAGACAGACACACTGAACACAGGGTAAAATCACCAAGAAGGTTTTTAATTATTCTTCCTGATGTCATAGTGCCTAAAAGCACCTCCACCACCATAAACAGGCAAATAACAAATATAGTAACAATAATTGCAATAAACAACACAAATCTCTCCTTCACTCCTTCCGGCAAGCTCTGTCCTACTACCTCCCAACTCCGGCTCGCTTGCTGGGTCTTCAGTAGTCCTTTATATAGTCCTTGACCCGGAAGTACTTCCATTTTTCCATCCCCGTGACTTACCAGCACTTCCGGGTCAGATGGAGGACTTGAGGTTTTTCTCAAGCCCGGAAGTACTTTGGGGCTTCCGACCCCGTGACTTGGGAGTACTTCCGGGCTATATGGGAAATAAAAATCCCCAGATCTTCCTGCAGCATTTTCTGGCGGCACCCACAGTACCCAGTAGGGCTATGATGCCGAACTACAGATTCCATGATGCCCTGTGGGAATCTGGGGCACCGCTATGCTGCAGGAAACTCGCCATCTGGTGTCTTGGGGAAGGCAGTGTCCCACCGTAGCTGCCTTCCTCCATCCTTCTCTTCTCTGTGTGTCCCGGCCATCTGCCACTATATATATATATATATATATATACATACATATACACACACACATGTATAGTCACACACATGAGCATGGAGGACAGTTTACAGGCTCAAATAATGTTATTCATCAGCCAGACCAGGAGTTAGTGTTCTCACCTGATCCTGTCTCCTCTTGCTCCTCTGCAGTTCAGCCGAAGGCCCTGCCTATCAATGACTTTACCACCAGTCCACCCACTGTTGACATCACCGCTGGGAAACCCTGATGACATCATTTCCGGTACCCAGAATCCACCTTCCTGCCACATCAGTACACATCCACAACATAAACAGAGCAGACTCAACCTGTTAGTCAGTTCAGTTGTGAACTCTGCTTATTTAAAGACATCTTTTGCTGATTTTTTCAGTATATGGGGTGGCCATTTCCAAACCTTTTTCTGTCTGCTGCCTAATGTTTAACCATATATAGATATATAGTAATAAGAATGAGTCGGAGACACTCATAAAGAGTTGGAGAAGCCACCCGTATATTATTTTCTCGGATGCAAAAGTTGCTTTTCTTTTGTAGCATGATGTGCTTAGGTCAGAGTCCAGGACAGAACTGCCTATATGCAGACAAGATGGCAGTTTTAGCAGCCCATAAAAGAAATGGCGTTCTCGTGCCTGGAAGTGATGTCATCCTTGGGGCCAGCAACAGGCGGGATTTCCCGGGAAAGGCCTGGCGTAGAATTACTAGTGTTTAGGCCCATCAGCTGTTTCCCATTCGCACATGTGTGACAAGATATATATATATATATATATATATATATATATATATATATATATATATACATATACATATATCTAACCATCCATCCATTTTCCAACCCGCTGAATCCAAACACAGGGTCACGGGGGTCTGCTGGAGCAAGGCAGGAACAAATCCTGGGCAGGGTGCCAGCACACCACAGGACACACACACACCCACACATCCACACACACACCACGGACAATTTAGGATCGTCAATGCACCTAACCTGCATGTCTTTGGACTGTGGGAGAACATGCAAACTCCACGCAGGGAGGACCTGGGAAGCGAACCTAGGTCTCCTAACTGTGAGACAGAAGTGCTATCACTGCGCCACCATGCCGCCCACTACACATATATAATATATATATATATACATATATATATATATATATATCCATCCATCCATTATCCAGCCCGCTATATCCTAACTACAGGGTCACGGGGGTCTGCTGGAGCCAATCCCAGCCAACACAGGGCGCAAGGTAGGAAACAAACCCCAGGCAGGGGGTTTATATAAAATATATATTATAAAATATATATATAAAAACATATGTCTGTCCGCGTTTCATGAGAGAACAACTTAATGGATTTAGCCAACATATGTCTGTCCGCTTTTCATGAGAGAACAACATAATGGATTTAGATCATGTTTTTTTTTCTATAATTTGCTTGAACATTCCGGTTGATTTTGCGACTTCTCTCATCGCACTACGAATCAGAGAAAAAAGTTCAAAAATCTAAAGAATCGCAACACTACACAAAGAAACACTCACAGAACTCTCAAATGCATTCAGAATGAACCACCAAGAGCTGTGGGAGACCCTCTGGATTTAAAGGCAGATGGAAGTTCCTGGCAGTGATTGGTGGGTGGCTACACCTCTTGGGAGACCATCCACAACATACATGGAACATCATTGAGGAACTGAAACCTAAACACAGTCAATAGTAAATAAACTTAAATAAAATGTATATATACAAAAGAATTAAAAAGAAAACATAAAACAAGAATTTGATTCCCAGTCAGAAGAAATATCCTGGCTGAGATGGAACTCTACACGTCTAAGATGTCTAAGTACAATTCAGCAATAATGTCTGCATGCACCTTCTATTGGAATGTACTTTGTAATGCATGTAGTAACAGAATGTATTGCATTTTTCATCCCAGCAGATGGCGCATCACAAACATTTGTAGTTATAAAATACATTGCATTTGTCATTCCAATAGTTGGCACATTACACACATTGGTAGTAATGGCATGCATTGCATTTGTAGCTGCGTTTGTCCCAAATTAGCAAAGTTCTGCAGGTTTTAGTTTGCTTCATAGGATGATTCTGGCAATAGTGTGACGCGTGTTCCAATAATTTCACAGACAAAATATATTTGTTTTAAAAGTTTTAGTAAAATTCAAAGCAGAACAGTTCACACAAAAAATAGAGAAAAAATTGATATCAGAGAAAGAAAAAGTCAATGTTTAAGAAAGTTTCTGTTTAAGACTTACTTATCTTGTTTCATTTCTCTAAGTTTGGTCATGCGGTTGTACATTACACACATTAAGCACAGTCAGAAAACTGTATGCCATCTCTTAATTGCAGACTTGTGTAACAATCCATGGTAGCAGTAGGACTATTTCCTATCTGGCTTAATTAATACTCTGTTTTTACAGAGATAGCTAAGAATGTTCTATTTCCTGTTAACTTACAGGAGGTAAAAGACTATACCATAACCTAAATAGGAGGAGGAGGTTAGGAGCACCCGCTGATACAGCGCATTGCTGCACCCACCACATGACAAACCAACTCAGGATCCCAGATTAGGACCCAAGTGCAGCCGTGCAACAGGTGACACCTCAGCATCACACTAGTTCAGATAGAGTGGAACAGTGTGAAGTTTTTTATGGTAGCTATGAGAAAATTATTTTCTGTTACTGAAATTAAGCAATTCTAACAGTAACATTAAATATTCTAAGAGTGGATCTTACAGCATTTGTCATTCCAACAGATGACACACCACAAACATTGCTGCAAATAACAATGCATTGTATTTTTAATTCTAACAGATGGCACATCACAAGCATTTCTTGTAATAAAATGCATTGTGTTTGTCAGTCCAACAGGTGGTGCATTAAAAATTTTGGTAGTAATAGAATGCTTTGCATTTGTAACTGCATTTGTCCCAAATTTCCAAAGTTCTGCAGCTTTTAGTTTGCTTCATAGGATGATTCTGGTAATAGTGTGATGCGTGTTCAAATAATTCCAAATATCTTTGTTTTAAAACTTTTAGTAAAATTCAAAGCAGAACAGCTCACACAAAATCAATATTAAAGAAAGGAAAAATTCTTGTTTAAGAAAAGTTCTGTTTAAGGCATATTTATCTTGTTTCATTTCTTTAACTTTGATCATACGGTTGTACTTTAGGCACGTTACGCACGGTCAGAAAACTGTACGCCACCTCCTATTTGCAGACTTGTCTAACAGTCCGTGCTAGCAACTAGACTACTTACTAATTGGCTTACTTAACACTCTGTTTTTACAGATAAAGCAAAGGAAGTTCTATTTCATAATAACTTATGGGGTAAAATACTATACATAAATTAAATAGCTATAAGAAAATGATATTCTGTTACTGAAATTATAAGCAATTCTAACATTAATATTCTAAGACTGGCGCTTACAGCATTTGTCATTCCAACACATGACACATCACAAACATTGGTGGTAATAAAATACATTGCATTTGCCATTCCAACAGATGGCACATCCCAAACATTTCTTGTAATAAAAGGCATTTTTTTTGCTCATTCCAACAGTTGGTGTGTCACAGACATTGGTTGTAAGAAAATGAATTGCATTTATCATTTCAACATGATGGCATGTTAAAAACATTTGTAAATAATAAAATTAGTTGCACTTTTCATTTCAGCAAAAGGCACATCACAAACATTAGCGCTGCTTTTATAAATCCCAAACCAAATGGCTTATAACACACACATTGGATCTGGACAGACACACAGATACTTGCCGTTTTATTATATTTAGAGAAATTTCCAAAAATAATTTAGTCACTTTAATAGATAGATAGATAGATAGATAGATAGATAGATAGATAGATAGATAGATAGATAGATAGATAGATAGATAGATAGATAGATAGATACTTTATTAATCCCAAAGGGAAATTCATATACTTCAGCAGCAGCATGTGAATTTCCCCTTGGGATTAATAAAATATCTATCTATCTATCTATCTATCTATCTATCTATCTATCTATCTATCTATCTATCTATCTATCTATCTATCTATCTATCTATCTATCTATCTATCTATCTATCTAAGTGGTTAAGTTATTTTTGGAAATTTCTCTCATTAACTAAAGCGTAGCACAATCAGATGCAAACGAGTATTTGAATGGAAAGCCCGCCTGCCATCATTACAATTATATTCACATTCAGAACTGGAGTACCTCAACATTATCTAGCAGCTTGCAGTGAAGATACACAAACAAAATGACCTTTTGCTCTTCAGATACACTCAAGTCTGAGGCATATTCTCTTCCTCAAAATGTTTTCCTCACACTTTTCTTCAACTTTTACTCATCTGTCAGTAAACTCTGCACTGCTGATATCAGGTGAAACACGATGTTAGCCAATGAAACAGCTGCTACTTGGCTAGACACCTGACCAATGAATGAGTTGGGGAGGCGGGTTTTAATTTAAATGCTCAGGTGCATTATGGGTTTCAGTTCTGGGGTAATATTACACACCTTACTAGAGTCCAGATGGTGATCCTCAGATGCCCATGCATGACACCGCGTTATTATTATTCCAGCGGCACTGGGTGTAAGGCAGGAAGTGCATGTGAAGGATCCTTTGTAGGCCTCAATATTACAGCCAAGAGGAAAAGAGCGTACTGTGTGCAATCTGTTAACAGAAATCTATAAATAAATCATCAATTTGACTAAACCTATTTATAAAACACAAACAAATTATCACAGGTGTCACGCTTATTTTCGAACTCACAGTGGCCCATTATGACATTTAACTCAGAGAGTTTTCGCTTTGTCATTATGGGTCCCTGAGTGTAGATTGATGAGAAAAAAATGGTACATGTAAAACTAAATCTACAACCCAATAAAGTGTGCAGAAAATTTGAATACTTTCTAAATCCAGTGCATTTGTAATTCATCTTAGGATCTTGTGATGATGAGTGTCTTTGTCTTGTGATGAAGTGTTTTGTGAAAGGTGCTTTATAAAATAAACACTGAAAGATCACACGTATTATAGTAGTTAGCATTGATGACACCTGAATAGATCTGGGAAAGGTCTATATAAATAGAATCTATTATTATTAGTATTATTATTTCTTGCAGCTAATTCTATGCTCAGTTTCTGTCTGCAAGAAGTCTGCCTGAGTCTCTGTGTTTTTTTTCTCAGTACATCAGTTTTGTCCTCACCTCCTATTAAATGACCCTATAAGAGTAACCTGTAAGGCTTGAGTGTTAGTGGGCCTTATGATGAAGTAGCCCCTGTGTTGCACCCAGTTTGCCTGCATAGGTTCAATGACCTTGAGTTGGATGTTTTATGATGGTTGCTTCATAACAAAAACACAAATCTGTGATGCTCAGCCAAGTTTTACACTGAAGGTGCAGGGACACAAACAGCAGATTACTGGACCAGATATCACGTGTGGACCCGACTTTGTTCAGCTCATCTCTCAATACCATTTTTCAAAACAGGTTATATGACTTAGCTCCTCTTATATAAAGAAAAACACAACTTGCAAACTTTGCCCTTTCGACAACTTTAACACAAACAGGAAACAGTAAGCAGCAAGCCAAAGTGACAGATGGGGACATGTGGCTTTGAAATGACAGTCCCTTGACCAGTATGATTCTTGGAAAGTATAAAATGTTGTGGCCTAAAGCAAATTGGGAGGCTAAAACAAACACACCAACATCAAATGCTTCATGTAGGTCTGGGATTTAACCCACCTATCCAGATGGTCTTAGGCAGATGTGCTTCCAACTGCCAGTATTGAATCCCAAATGTTTCATCACTGTAGACGGAAAAAGAGTGAGGGAGAGGGAAAACTTTAATGAATGAGAATAATGAGAGGAAGGTGTTAAACTGCAGCAGCCGTCTGCTCCCCAAAGATATCAACTATAATCCATAAAACATCTCAAGTGTGCTTAGCCTCACACAAGACGTGCTTTTTAAATGAATATTTTTAGAAAGTTGACTGAAGAAAATAGTGTGTCTTTTAAAGGAATTATTTAGCAGCTTCCAAAGATAATGCAAACTCGATGACACATGTACCTTTTAGCAATTGATTAAATCAGGAGCAATTCATAGACACTATACATGTAAAGACATTGTATAACAGATTAATGTGAAAGGCACTATATACTAGATAGATAGATAGATAGATAGATAGATAGATAGATAGATAGATAGATAGATAGATAGATAGATAGATAGATAGATAGATAGATAGATAGATAGATAGATAGATAGATAGATAGATGACACTATATAATAGATATATAATAGCGAGTGGGGAGCCACTTCATCCACCACTAATGTGCAGTATTCACCTGGATGATGAAATGGCAGCCATTTTTGCGGTTGTATGTGCACCACAAATTAGCTATTGGGTGGTAAAATGGTGATAGAGATAACCAATTAGATATGTGGATGATTAGGGTGCCAGAATGACCAGGATGTGGTAGGCAATTTAGCCAGGACATCAGGAAACACCCTACTCTTTATGAAGAATGCCCAGGGATCTTTTATGACAACAGAGAGTCAGGGCCTCAATTTTGTGTCTCATCTGAAGGATGGTACCATTTTTACAGCACGGTGTCCCTATTGCTGCACTGCAGCATTGGGATCTGCATACAGAGCACAGGATAAGCGTCCCAGGCTGGCCTCACCAACTCCTCTTCCAGCAGCAACCCAAGCTTTTCCTGCATGGTCTCCCATCCAAGTACTGGTTGTGCCTGAACATGCTTAGCTTCAGGTGGATGACCTTTTTTGAAGTGTATGTGGTATGGCTGTTGGCGATAGATAGATAGATAGATAGATAGATAGATAGATAGATAGATAGATAGATAGATAGATAGATAGATAGATAGATAGATAGATAGATTTGAAAGACACTATATAGCAGATAGATAGATAGATAGATAGATAGATAGATAGATAGATAGATAGATAGATAGATAGATAGATAGATAGATAGATAGATAGATAGAATTGAAAGACACTATATAGCAGATAGATAGATAGATAGATAGATAGATAGATAGATAGATAGATAGATAGATAGATAGATAGATAGATAGATAGATAGATGTATTAAATTGTAAAATTATATCAGCATATTGATCAAAAATATTGATCAACAATTCTATACACTCAGCAAAGACCACTATACAACTTTATATGAAGTGGAAATGAGCTTATGAACTGTACTAGGACTTGTGACAATGACTTTTGTTTTATTATGTCCATTTCCTTGCCCAGTCTGTTCTTCCTGTCAGTTTTTCCAGCTACGCAGAGCAGAAGGAGCTTTGAAGCCCAAACTAAGAACTGCTTCCAGGGGAAGCTTAATGATTATATCCAGGTTCAGGAATGGCCAAGGAAACCAAAGGGGCAAACTTTACACTCAATGTCTTTCACAATTTCGGAGTCCACCTGATAAAGACCACCAAGCTGAAATGTTGTGCCTCTGACCTTCTTTTCCTTGCATTTAGTGTGGAAGTAGTTTCTGTTTTTCCCCTTTTATAGATACACAATTTCAAATACAGAGGCTATTTTGTCATTTACGCTAATATAAAATGACAAAATAGCCTCAGCATTTTAACACCTTGTACTGTATATCCATAGACCAGAATGTTTATCTAAACTGAATTTGCTGTTTTAATGTCATACAGTGATGCAGTAGTTAAAATGACAAAAATGTATCTCATAGCAGACGGAAGCAAATCTCAAACATGTGGAGCCCAGTAGCTGCGGTTGTCCACATGTCTGTCTGTCTCTTCTGTCACAGCCCATTGCAACAAGCATATTAATTATTAAGCTTTAGTTACCTTGTGCTACTGAGCTCCTAACAGCAATTTTACCTTTTTATTTTTTCTCAGCAACAAGTCTTTTCTTCAGTATCCTTTGTTGTCTCCCTGAAACCTCGGCCTATATATTAAAATGCATGGACTGGAGGAATTGGAGTTTAGGAAAAAGGAAGATGCCCTGTTGGTGTAGCCTTTGCAGCACAGGATTTCACTGCTATCCACTTTTTAAAGGGTTGTGCCCAGACATGTATTCTCATTTTAGAATCCTAATAACCGGTGGGAAAGAAGCACAAAAGACAAAGAAAAGAGTTTGAGGTTCCAAAAGACGCGATGAGTGCAGTGTGGCCTCAATCGACTGAGTCCAAGATGGGACTAACTGGGGAAGGCAAGTGGCTGGTTTTATAGACAGTGGGAGGGAAGAGGAGGGTCCAATGGAGAACAGATGGAAGTGAGGTGAGTAGGAGGGTGTGGTCTGAATGACAGAAATGGAACCTGGTTGAGGTTTAAGTGGTCGTTCCTTCTGGTGACTTGCAGAGGAGGATGAAAAGACATTAGTGCATTTCCTCAACCCTTGACCCAGCGTTTTACCCTTTGTTAAGCCCATCGACCTCCCCCAATTCACATGTGTGTGACACCAGGCTACTGTTAAAGATTTTGTAGTCTACACATGTCTGTTGCACTCTGTCAGTCAGTGCATGCCTTTGCTTTGCACACGGTTTCAACAGCTGCAGGTAGAAGTGTCCACAAAGATAAACTTCCTGAGACAAATTTTTGGCCGACCTCTCTATTCCTTCTCCAGGCTGAAGGAATCTGTCTGTAATCTTTCAGAAATCACAAAATTTGAGTCGGAGAGCTGAACGTAAAGTGCTAAACTCAGCAGCACAATCATGAGAGTGTTAAAAGCAATGTGCGTTACATAGTCTGATTACTTTTTACCGTAGCAGGTAAATTGTCACAAATGCTTATTTTATTAAAGTTAAAATACCTGCTGTGATAATCAGAAGGATGAGTGAAGTCCCAAAGAAATCTTGGGTTGCCAGCCAGGCCACCTCGTTTAATGCAATTGTCCAAAAAAGCTGAACAAAAACAAGCACTCGGTGGAGCGACAGAAATTTACATTTATTTTTAAATGCTTGGCAGAGAGGCGGCATGGTGGCGCAGTGGTAGCGCTGCTGCCTCGCAGTAAGGAGACCCGGGTTCGCTTCCCAGGTCCTCCCTGCGTGGAGTTTGCATGTTCTCCCCATGTCTGTGTGGGTTTCCTCCCACAGTCCAAAGACATGCAGGTTAGGTGCATTGGCAATTCTAAATTGGCTCTAGTGTGTGCTTGGTGTGTGTGTGTGTCCTGCGGTGGACTGGAAAAGATAGCTGCTCATCAATCACCACTTCAAGGTTGCGTACTGACTTGGCAGTTGTCAGTGACAGTGAGCCAGGCTGTACACAGATGGGGCGTTGAACAGACTGGCTGTCCGGGATAACAATAAGCTCAGTTTTTGCCAGGTTGAGCTGTAGATGGTGGTCCTTCATCCAGGTTGAGATATCAGTAAGACATGCAAAGACTCTAGCTGATACAATGTTGCCCTCTGGGGGGAATGCCAAGTACAGCTGTGTATCATCAGCATAACATTGATAAGAGAACCCATGAGATTGGCTATTAGGCCCAGCAAGGTGTTGTACAGAGAGAGGGCACAGCACCGAACCTTGAGGCACCCCAGTGTAGGTCTGATGTGCCCTTTACAACTCTCCTCGCCAGGACACTCTGTAGGATCTGCCCAAGATATATGACTCAAACCATCTGAAAGCAGTCCCAGCAAAATCAGAACTCAGGCTTGAAAGTGCCATCTCTGCCAACTAGGGGCTCGGCTGAGCGGGTCATTCAGTGGGAGTTCCGTCATGCGAAAAAACTCCTCTGGGAATTTCTCGATTTTACAGCATGAATGCTAACATTTTATAAAACTGCTTGTGTTCTGCTTGAGGATTCCTAACAGGAGGAAAAAAATCAAGTTTTTGTTTCATACACTCTTTAGGAGAAATCTGCTGTGATCCTAAAGTCAAACTCATAATCCTCCATCTAAAATTGGAGAGCAACGGATTTGGATGGCATAACCACTGATCCAACGTAAACTGTTTTTTAAGAAGTTCAGATACTCCTCGGGTTTCAGGGGGCTAATGCAGTTTTTGTGTAGCTTTTTAAAGATGTGAAAAGAAGAACTATTATGTCTAATGCCTTTTTTAGTTAAAAAAACTACAAACATTTGGACATGTTTAATATACTGTAAACTGGCACTGCTTGTTTTTAAACCGCTTTGATAAAGTGCATAACAAGCATAACAGTTTTGATGTGAAATTCAATTTCTCATGGCAAGCAAAATGTTTTATTTGTTTTCTGTACATACAACAAGTCTCAGGCATGTTTTATATAATGTTTTAAATGTATAGACCACATTTGTTAACAAAACACTTAAAAACTAATGGTCCCTAGGGAATCACCAGGTATTCATAATTATGTGTAAAAGGCTGCTTTCCACTTATTTTATTTCAAATGTAAACTTGATTTTACTTTGCATATCTAATTTTGTTAAAACAAAAGCATTGAGTGTCTCACATGTTTCAGAAAAACTGATTTTAATTAAAAGGGTAAGTTTAAATTGACCAAATGTTCTGTATTCCCCAGGACAGTTCCTCATTTTAGGCCAATTTTGGTGTCCCGACTTATTCTTAAAAAGTCCTTATTTGCTATTGTATTTTAAACATGACTCATTTCTCAGTTCAGTAATTGATGTCAACAGGGCAACCTGCATGATTTTTGAGGAAGCAAACATCGTCCTATGCATTAAAAATGACCAATCATATCAGTTCTATTTTAAACAGGCAACATCCCACCAATCAGATACAGCATTCTGTATTTATGAGATGAGGTTTCCAACCTGGGACCTGCATAAGTGCAACATCAAGGCGCTTTCTTCAGCCTTATGCTTAATCTGCCAGTATGACTACCATATATACTGGCGGGTAAGTTCTCCTGCGGGTAAGTCAGGGCTTGATTTTATAATTTCTGGTATTTTATACTGTCAGTCGTATAAGTCGATTGTGGAAAACTCATACTATTGGTCCAAGAGATAATGATATGCTAACGCCCACCTGCGGGAGTAACCACGGAGCACACTGCCTTTTTTTTTCACTGTATTGTGACCGCACAGTAATACCCAAACTATTCCAAAGCAACATTTGCACTGTTTTGTGTTTTTTTGTATCTCACACCCTCATACAACTTTATTGTAAGAGCATCCCTTATCTACGATGGATTGTTCGATAAGAAGAAAATATGAAGCTTGTTTTAAATTAAAAGTCAATTTTTTGGGTTTCAAGGCTCGACTTATATGCAGGTATATACGGTATGTGTTTGTGCTCGTATCACAAAGACCTTCAGACAGAATTTAGATTTATAATAAAGCAGTAAGGTCTGTGCATGTGTCTAGTAGGAGTGTGTGAACATCTACGAAAATTAATAATTCTTTGCATTTATATAGCGCTTTTCTCACTACTCAAAGCTCTTAGCAATTGCAGGTTAAGGGCCTTGCTCAAGAGCCCAACAGAGCAGAGTCCCTTTTGGCATTTTACGGGATTCAAACCAGCAACCTTCTGATTGCCAGTGTAGATCCCTAGCCTCAGCCTTGTCTATGATTATATCTTAACTGTTGTTTAGATGATGTGCAAGCTGAAATTATCGAATATGTCACTCACTCTATCTATCTATCTATCTATCTATCTATCTATCTATCTATCTATCTATCTATCTATCTATCTATCTATCTATCTATCTATCTATCTATCTTATAGTGCCTTTCACTACTCTCTATCTATTATATAGTGCCTTTCATTTCTATCTATCTATCTATCTATCTATCTATCTATCTATCTATCTATCTATCTATCTATCTATCTATCTATCTATCTATCTATCTATCTATCTATCTATCTATCTATCTATCTATCTTTGCAAAAAACAATGAAAAACACATGTTTAAAGTCCACGCATTCACAGTCTCATGTAACTGAACAGAATAGACTCCTGCACGTCCACAAAGCAAGTGCATAGGCGGAGAAGGTCCTCACTGCGGGTCATGGAATGGAGCAGAGATAGAGCTCAGAGGAGCGGGGTGCAGAGCTCATAGCGCAGGGAGGAGTTAGGATTTCATATATGCCCACGTAAGGTTATCTGCGCTTGCATAGTTAGATGTGGGCGGCTCAGAGTTTGTCACTCCATCCCATCCTGTTTTCCGTTGCAAGGAAATTTACTCGATCTGCCAAAGCACTTCTTTCTTTTCCTCCCAAAAAGATTGGTTCATAAAATACTACTTAAGCTCCAAAATATTAAGATATTATACATTTCAGAATAAGCTTATTTCTGCTGTCTTCTGTTTAGCACTTAGGTGTTAACCTGGTTCAAAGCCCACAAACTGTAATGATGTAACGACACGTTAACAGTTCATTTAACACTAGAATCCCTGAAGCCTATGAAAATGCATAATCCTGGCATACCTTAAATTCTTTCACACCTCTAAATAAGCGTCTTTTGTTTTATAAATGTGTCAATCAGCACAAGCAGCAAGTAGACTGCTATCCTATCCCCCCAGTGCCGCAGCTCAACTCAGGGAAAAAAGTTCTCCTAGCTCAAGTCTGTTTATCTGGTAGTGAGGTGTCTGAAGTTGTATAAAGTAAATAATATCTCGTTATTTGGAACACTTGCATTTCATATGTGTTCCATGTCTACAACGTTCTGTGTAAGCGTAGGATAACAGGAAATGGTGAGGCAAGAAATGTTGAACACATAATTAAAGCAGAAACTTTTTTCATGTTGTTGTAGTAATGACAAAATTTAGACATGAATTGTATAATGTCTGAAGTCCAAATATCAAATAAACACTTTCACAAAAGGTACAAAATATAACAGAGCAAGTGTGCTTTTATTCAATAATATAACCGAAGAAAAAGTAATTATGTTAGGGTACAACTCTGACACAATTGCTTGGGTGGTGCAGCAGTAAGAACTGCTGACTCATAATCAAGAGGTTGCTGGTTTGATTCCAGGCGCTTCCCAGAATTACCATTTTGAGTAGTGAGCTGCTCTTATTGTTACTATTATAGAATAAAAACATACATTTGATTTGAGTCTGTAACAACTGGTGTAAATTTCTGGTACTTCTAAAGGTTGGCTTTTTTTTTATTCAGTTTTTTTCTCTCAGTTGCGTTCACGCTCGCCCCGATCTGATACTGCTGTTTTCACATAAAGACGTGCTATAACAGAGGTGAACTCAGATGAAGATGAGGGCTCTGCATCGGAGAAAGAGGACAGAAGCCCTCCCTACAAGAAATGTCCACTCACAATATAAGAACAACGCAGCTGCGCCAGGTGGATGCAGCAACAGGTCATCCTGCCAGTGAATTTGCCACGTGCATGTCCTTCAACGAAACAGCAGGGCATACCGAACTCGCCAAGGTATCATGCAAAGTTCTGTTTGTGATTATGTTTTGTGATGGTCTTTATATGAAAAACATTTATATGTTACATATTGTCGCAGTTGAGGTTCCGATCCACCTCTTGAACCCTCAGGTACCACTCCAAACACCAGGTATAAGTATAAATTATTATTACAAAAATAGCCCCAGTCAGGCTCAGCTCAGCTTTAGGTTAAGTCACAGGATCTGTGTTGCTGTTTTGTTCTGCTCACAGAGTGACGCCTCCTTCTGTCGATCTCGCCATATACAGCGAAAAAAATGGAAGGGGTGGAGTCAGGCGCCCTCATTGGACATCTTCTCAGTGATAGTTGAATGAAAGAGTAGAGGACATGGTTAATAAAAACGCCCTCTTCATTTTATTTCATGTGCTAATAAATCGGTACCACAAGCAAAGTATGATACTTAGCGCAATGAGAAAGTTGCAAAATCAACGGAATGTTGAAGCAAATTATAGAAAAAAACCCGATCTAAATCTGTTAAGTAGTTCTCTCGTGAAAAGCGGACAGACATACAAAACAGGTCTAAAAAACTATAAGAAATTTTGCACTTGGACCACAAAATTTTTAAAACCATTTCTTAGCGAGCACCTATAGGCCAAGGGTAACCTACATTCCAAAATTCAAGTCCCAAATCCTCATGGTTCGGGGAGATTTTGTGATGATTTGATTCAGTGGTATTTGGCTTTTATATATATAGATTATATTAGTTTGTTCAAATACTTTTGAGCCCCTGAAAATAGGGGGACCATGTAAAAAAATATCTGTTTTTTCTTAATAGCTGATGCAATATTTTTGTTAAACCCCTTGAATTGCTTCATTTCATATCGATTGAGGTAGAGTAGAGAGCCAAAATGATGAAAATTGTGCCACTGTCCAAATACGTATGGAGCTGACTGCAGAATTACTTTTTATTGAATTGTGTCTTATAATGCAGAGTGTTTTTGTAAGTATGTCTAATCTGAAGTGTGCCATATACCAAATTAAATGAAAATTAATTTAAATCTTTTTGAATTGCGAATATAATATGGATACAGCTGTTTCCATTATGCATTATTAAAAAAAAAGATTATTTTACTGTAACAAACAAAACATCTAGCATGATTTTTATGATTAGTTTTCTTTTAAACAAAACCTAAGAATTTCCATTTCATTTTTGATAACGTGAGAGCTTTCCTACTTGTTAGAAACATATTCTTTATACTGTATGTTCTATTTTTAAGTTTCCTTATTGCTATGGCCTTCATGCAACTAGAACCTCTTGAATTCAATGGCGGTTCTACTTCTCCTTTTGCTCTCTTGATCTTCCTTGAGGCTAACTCCTTGGCTATTTCTATAAGGACATACGCTATCATTTCAATTATTGTTTTCTGAATCCAATTTCCCTCTGGATGCTGCTTATTGGATCACTCGCTTGATTATAAGACTTGAAACTTGAACCCAGAAGCGGCACAAAGATCTCTTCAAAGCGAGTCATCTGTTCTTCCATGATGCATATTGTCGGCAGATTGAGAGGTCAAAAGAAACATGCAAAATGACTCACTTAACTTTGCTTTATTTGCAGAAATGTACCAAAATATATTTAACTCCTTCTTAAGATATCCATGGTAGGGCTGTGAATATATTAGTGTTTTCAAGAACTTTCTTATTTTTTGCAATAACTATAGCAATTGCTAATGGAAATCAAAATTAAGCTTGTCAGGCCTGTGCTGAACCCTTTCATTTTGGTTCCTTCTTTATGAAGAAGCACTTCAGATGGGACTCTCTTGTTGGTTAGTGGTTGAGGGCTTAATTGCATGGATTGTCTTCTGAACTTATTATTGTATTTGCAATGTTTTCTACATTATTGGGTTTTCTTATTGTGTTTATTTCTTTATAAAATAAGAAAACATTTGCTGGTTTCTACCAAGCTTGAAATAGTCCACTCTATAAAGGTAGGGGTGTATGATGGCACACACTGCATATGATATACAAGCCGTGCCCAGTGGCTCTGCCAGTGTATTAGTAAAAAAGTACAGTGAGGAGGCCCCTTCCCGGCTCCCCACTCCTGACGTCATGCTTCCTCCTCCCCTCGGCCCACAGCCTTTCTCTTGGATTAGCGTGAATATATCACTCCTGCAAGCAAACTATGATTCTCAGTACGATGAGAGAAGTCACAAAATCAACTGGAATGTTCAAGCAAATTATAGAAAAAAAAACAATTTAAATCCATTAAGTAGTTCTCTGATTCGCTAGCTAAACAGAGGTAAGGAACACCCCGAGGCTGGCGTGTGAGTGAGGAGGGCCCCACACCCCTCTCCTCAGCCCACTGTGAGTCTGTCGGATTCACACAAATAAACCGGTACTGCAAGCGAACTATGATACTTAGCGTGATGAAATAGGTCACAAAATCAACCAGAATGTTCAAGCAAATTACATAAAAAAAACCCAGATCTAAATCCGTGAAGTAGTTCTCTCGTTCGCTAGCTAAGCGGATGTAAGATACGTCCCGAGGCAGGTGCGTGAGTTAGGAGGGCTCCTCCCCCCCTCCCCTTGACCGGCTGTGTGTCTCTCGGATTTGTGCAAATAAATCGTTACCGCAAGTGAACTATGATACATAGCATGATGAGAGAAGTTGCAAAATCAACCAGAATGTTCAAACAAATTATACAAAAACAAAAAGTTTAAGTAGTTCTCTCATGAAAAAAGTGGACAGACATACAGACAGACAGACAGATATTGGATTTTATATATAGAGAGATGTGAGGAGAGAGGTTTGTGGTGTTCCATTTAAATACATAAATAAAAGCACTTTGATCACTTTGCACCAACCCCTTGCTGACTGCGTGTGTGTGTCCTCATTTGCCCGGCTCATCCTCGGGTATGTTATTGATGGTTACAAGTTCAAGCAACCAGGGAGCAGGGAGCTAACCCGGACCATCACAAATGGTGGCAGAAGTGGGATAATCCAGTGGCAGTGAGCAATGAAGATGGAAGAAGGAATAGCAAGTGGGATTGGTGCCTGACTGTTTTCACAAACCCACGTACGTACATAAGCCTGAAGAGGACCATTTTTATCATTTTGAAATTTTTTTTTGACTGATTATTATTACTGATTTTATTATAATTTTAAAGTTCTTATTCTTTCAGTGTCCTGTTTTTAGAAAGGGGCTTTAGTCTTTGTTTTAGTGGTTTTAGTGCAGTGATGTGGCCACGCCACAAACCCTGAGAAGGGAAGAGTGTGGTGCCTGCAAGTGCAACTGACGGGTTGACGTAGGGAGGTGTGTGATGGGAGACGTTTGTGGCATTTAATGTAAATAAATAAATAAATAAATAAATAAATAAATAAATAAAAGCACTTTAATCTCATTTCACCAAACCCTTGCTGACTTGTGTGTCTTCATTTGCCTGGCTCATCCTCGATTACATTATTGAAAGTTCCAGGCTCAAGAGGCTACTGCAAACAACCAGGGAGCGGGGAGCCAACCTGGAACATCATACCTCTACCACTCACTAATGGCTGAAGTAAGGCAGTATTTTCTATCATTTTTATGTGGTAACTGGGGGAGTCCAGGATCTGAATGATGAACGACCTGCTAAACTGAAATTGAAGCTTAAACTGAAAGATTCAACTGCTTTAATTGTTTCTTGTTACTTATAAATCTCAGTCCTGTAAGTAAACAGGTAAGTAAATCAGACCTGTTTTACTTAACCGTTATTTCCATTAATCTCATTAGTAACCTACAATTACTAGCTAGATCAATATGACTTTTACAAGCACGTTTTCAAAGGATGCAAAATATCATCTAATTATCGTTATCGTCAAAGTCCCCGAAAATATCAATATATAATTTTTTGCCTATATTGCACACCAGTTAGTGCCCAGACCTTCCGACTAATCTGATTGGTCAGTTTAGGTTTGGTGTGAATGATTGGTTAGGTGACAAAATCGAAAGAGGAAGAGTGATTGTGAGACACATGAGGAAGAGAAACAGCTGTGGACAAGTGAGGAACTGTAAGATCCAAGACAAAGAAATGTTGGGGTGCGAAATCGGTCATCCCTGTTTGCTTCTTTCAAGTTTAACTGAAATCCTGGAATAAGTTAAGTCGTTTTTCTCTGACCTTTCTCTAGTGCTACTATGTCTTTTATGTGACATGACTGAAGATTTGAAAATTATGAAAGGAACAAGTACAAGCAAAATTTTTATTGACAATAAAATTTCCTCGCTCCATGTCATAGTGAGTACTGATATGGACATCTGACAATAAACTGTTGTCTATGTTTGTCACCACACACTAAAATACATGCAACTAAACATACAAATCCATACTGCTGGGTATTTTATATACCAGGATAACTCGATTATTATCTGTGTTTTCGTGACAGTATTGTTTTTGCTGGCTTTACAGCTTTCCCCACACCCATGTTGAAAACGGTGTGTCTGTGGTCACAGTCATTACGTTTCAACTTTAATTAATTAGTTTCTCTTGTTGTTTTCAAGGTGTACGCATGACCAGTCCACTATATGTTTGCTCCAAAGAAGCGAAGTGAGTAGTGATTCACATTTTACAGGGAAGTGATGGCAAAGGTGGCAGGGAATGAGAACGGTGCCCGTACATATGCGCCACATGGCCGCTCCCTGCTGACCGCTACCGAGAGTTGATTCTACAAATAAACAAAAAGAGGAATAACCTTGGAGGTCAATCATCGCCCCGAAAGCGGATAGTACAGGTCAATAGGTTAAATGGTTTGCGAGCTACAGGTGATTTAAAATCCTGGACAGACAATCGAACAGCCACGGTAGCGTATTATTAGAACATTAGAACACTCTAGATGAGAACAGGCCACTTAGCACAACAAAGCTCACCAGTCCTATCCACTTATTTCTTCCAAAAAAACATCAGGTCAAGTTTTGAAAGTCCCTAAAGTCTTACTGTCCACCACACTACTTGGTCGCTTATTCCAAGTGTCTATCGTTCTTTGTGTACAGAAAAACTTCCTAATGTGTGTGCAAAATTTCCCCTTAACAAGTTTCCAACTGTGTCCCTGTGTTCTTCATGAACTCATTTTAAAATAACAGTCTCGATCCACTGGTCTAATTCTCTTCATAATTTTAAACACTTCAATCATGTCACCTCTTAATCTCCTTCTGCTTAAACTGTAAAGGCTCAGCTCTTTTAATCTTTCCTCATAACTCATCCCCTGTAGCCCTGGACTCAGCCTAGTCGATCTTCTCTGGACTTTTTCTAGTGCTGCTATGTCTTTTTTGTAGTCTGGAGACCAAAACTGCACCCAGGACTCCAGACGAGGCCTCACCAGTGTGTTATAAAGCTTGAGCAGAACCTCCTGTGACTTGTACTCCACACATCAAGGCGCTATATAACCTGACATTCCGTTTGCCTTCTTAATGGCTTCTGAACACTGTCGGGAAGTCGATAGCTTAGAGTCCACTATGACTCCTAAATCCTCCTCCTATGGTGGACTCTCGATTTTCAGACCTCCCATTGTGTATTCAAACCTCACATTTTTACTTTCTACGTGTAATACTTTACATTTACTGACATTAAGTTTCATCTTCCACAAATCTGCCCAAGCCTGTATGCTCTCCAAGTCTTTCTGTAATGATATAATGGATTCCAAATTATCTGCTAATCCACTTATCTTGGTATCGTCTGCAAACTTAACCAGCTTGTTTCTTATATTCCTATCTAAATCATTTATATATATTAAAAACAGCAGCGGCCCCAGCACTGACCCCTGCTGGTCACCATTCTTAACATCGGCCAGTTCTGATGAGGTTCCTCACACCATCACCCTCTGCTTCCTGTGTCTGAGCCAATTCTGCACCCATCTAAAACATCACCCTGAACTCCCACTTCTTTTAGTTTGATGCCCAACCTCTCATGTGGCACATTATCAAGAAGATATACAAGAAGATAATGCAGTTTTTGTACTATAGCATGTGCACCTTTTTGCTATTCTTGTACTTTGTTTCAGAGAACATAGTGGAGTGAGGAAGCAAGAGCTGGAGCCTCTCATACTTCTGTGGACAACTCAGCCCTCCTTCACAGGTCCACCCGCCACATCACAGATAGTGCACATCTCTCCGGCCTGGACAGAGATCTAAGCTGGTGTAGCGGAGGGGAGGATGGTAACAATAAGAGAGTGAAGAAGAAGCTGAAGCAGCACAGGCGGCACGACCTCACAGAGAAATTTGAAGCAAAGATTCTGGAACTTAATAAAAAGGATTTTCAGATAAAAGAAGACTCCTACTGGCATAGGAGGAAAGACAGAGAGAAAACTTTATTTAAAGTCAGAATATGGTTCCCAAAAGCAAACAGCAGGCACAGTGTACTCCGGAAACTTTACTAAAACAAAAATGCTTAGAGGGTCAGAGGAACATTTGTTTTGTTTTTTTGTTTTTTTTTTTTTGTTTCTTTCCTACTCCACAAGTTTCATTTCCTGTTTTTTTAGGAATAAAACTTTATCGGTCGTTAGCTGGTGTCTTTTTTAACTACTTAATATAAACAATGTGCTTGCTTCATCATTCCGAGTATCTCTTTAAATGAAGGAGCCATTAAAATCCGAGTAAGCACAAGTTCAGCTAAACTCCAACATTCCTCCTCAAGTTTTTTTCTTAAGATGATCTCCAGAAAGTACTAACTAGTCTGCCAATTAGTAAATAGCTGCTGACCAAATCAGAGAGTTTAAAGGTCACCTTAAATCCCTTCGCACCTCTCCATTAGCATCTTTTGTTTTGTAAATGTGTCAATCAGCACAAGCAGCAAGTAGCCTGCTATCCCATCTCCGCCATGCTGGACCTCAACTCTCCCAGCTCAAGCCAAGGCTCCTTATCTGCGTGTGAGATCTGGAGTTGTATAGGGTAAATAATACAGTATATCATTATACGTTCACGTGGTACAACGAACTTGCCTCTCCCTTTCTGAGTTGATGGCACTTATCTCCATTCTTTTCACAAGAGCAGCGCTGTAGCTGATGCCTGCTCAGAACTGTTTGCTGTACCGGCAATCAAAGATACGATGTCCTGTGACCGCTATCAGACTGGTCAAAGGCAGGACCATAACAACAGACAGCTTCTTTGCAGTGCTTGCCTTCGCTAATAGACTGCTCTGCACCACAACAGAACTCTGCTTGGCACCATAAGTAAAATGGGACTTCCACCTACAGCTAAAGTCACTTTAGTACGCAAGCAATTTTCCACGCTGCTGTTTAGATCTGATAGTGCTGTGCTGACAGTGTATGCCCCCTAAAAGAAGAAGCCTTTGATTTTAGTCTGTAACAGCCGGTGTAAAGTTTGGGCGCAAACACCACACCGTCAGATCTAAACAGTAGAGTGGCGTACTGAAGCGACTGCAGAGATGCTGTTGTGAAAAGAATGGAGATAAATGCCATCAACTGAATAATAAAAAAACAAGCGCTAACTTTTACAAGTAGCCAAAATTTGTTACAGGTGTTACAAACGGTGTTACGGGTGTTACAGACTCAAATCAAATGTATGTTTTTATTATATTGTAGAAATAATAATAATAATAGCTGCTCACTACTCAAAACATGGAGCACCCGGTCTCAAACCCGGGATCTTCGTGTTATAAGGCAGTAGTTCTTACCTCTGCACCATTCAAGAATACGTGTAAACTCCCTGTCGATTGACATTTGTGCTTGAGTTTTTAACTCACTGACAGCCACATGTAAATCGAATGCTTTATTTTCCCTTTGGTTATATCCATCCATCCATTATCCAACCCGCTATATCCTAACAACAGGGTCACGGGGGTCTGCTGGAGCCAATCCCAGCCAACACAGGGAGCAAGGCAGGAAATGAACCCCGGGCAGGGCGCACATGTTTATTTGATATCTGGACTAAAGTCTTCACACATTTTAAACTTCACGTCAATTATTGGTATAACATGGAAAAAGTTTCTGCTTTAGGTATGTGTTCAGCATTTCTTGCATTTCTTTCATTTCCTTTCATCCTACACTTACTCAGATTGTTGTAGACATGGAACACACATGAAATACGTGTATTTCAAATAACGATATGCTGTATTATTTACCCTCTATAACTCCAGGAACATCACATGCAGATCAGGAGCCTTGGCTTGAGCTGGGAGAGCTGGGCTCCGTCAAGGCAGGGGATGGGATAGCAGGCTGCTTGCTGCTTGTACTGATTGAATCATTTACAAAACAAAAGACACTGATGGTAGAGGTACGAAGGGATTTAAGGTGGGCCAGGATTACAAGTTTTTACGTAGGCTTCAGGAATTCTAGTGTTAAGTAATAACAACAACAATTTAGTTCTTGCAAAGCTTAAAAACACACAAGGAATGCCTAGATGGGCTGTAACAGACAGCCTCCCCAGGCTTGACTCTCTAAGAAGAGAGGGCTGTTTTTATATGCTTCAGACTGGAAGGGGAGGGACTTTTGGGAGTGATGGGGGTGTGGTCATTCAGTCCCCTGGGATGTTTTTTTATTATCTGCGGAGGGAAGACACAAAACAATTGTCATGGGGTAGCACCACATATCTGATCACAGCTAGAACAGCAGTCCTCAGACACGCATGGGTGACAACCCCTATTGTTTAACATTGTTACTGTGGTGTCATAGCCAAGAAGAGTGTCCTCTAATGCACTCTGGATTCAATTTTGATATGCAGTATTCTATTATTTGGAACAAGCCACATCACAAATTTGGCCCAAAAACTGAAGGTACTCTCTAATGTAGGACAGTGGGCCACAATAGACCACAATATGTGTGGCTGACAGCCTCACCATGCCACAAAGAAGGTATGCTTGCCGTGAGACACATACACTTCAGGAGTTTCTTATGAGTAAAAGTTTGGGTTGCTCAGGGGGAAACATCAGAATTAAAGCAGTTTATGTTTCCTCTAGAATTAGAGAAAAGCCATCGAAGGGCAAGGGCAGGTACACTCTTCCCAAGCCTGTCTCTTCTGGTCCCCAGGAGACGTCCCCGGACTGGACGGCATTAGTGATGGCTGAAGCTCCCATCTAAATTATATTCACAGCATGAAAAAAGAACGACACCACGAACGGACCGCAACAACTATCTTTCTTTCTCCTTTATTTCCTCCAGAACTTTAAATGAGTTGTCCTGATGAAGTGCCAGCTCTTTGTATCATTGTGCCCTTGCATTTTTACACTACTGAACAACCTCACGCGTCTCTTGCTCAGACATGAAGAGAACCAAAAAAAGGCCATACAGAGTGTCAAAACCACCAGTAATACATTAACAGTGAACAAAGAACTACCCTAACCTGAAGCTTACCTGCAGGCGGCCTTTGAGAGTCCGTCTTTTTCATCTTCTGATGTGGTCTTGTGTGTGCGTTAACTGCATTTCTTTAAATGTAGCCCCCTGGCCAAGTGCAAGTGTATTCATGCCAATACACACAAAGTTAGGGTAAGGGGAAGACTCCATATTTTTTCCTTGTATTTTTGTTTTGTTATCATTTATTACTGATATATTAGCTATTAGGTATTTGTTTAGTCCTTTTGTCTTATGATTGAGTTTGCTTGTTGAGTGTCTGCATTTTGTCTCCCACTTTAATGGTCAGTGATGGTACTCCGGGTGAGGATGGGCACTGGGGGTATTTGCTTTTTCTTTATAAAGGAAAAGGCGGCATGCCAGCGTGAAAGTAAAAGCAAGTCAATAAAGATTCAGAACTGGTCTGCCATCCATTGTATTGGGCAATGATCGATTGGTGAACACCAGTACAGTGGCAATTTGTGTTCCATGGAGAGCTGCCTTAAACGTGATACACAGTGACACTGTGTTAATGCTGGATGGATTTTGAATAGACAAAGACCCAGTGCAGTTTAGAAAAAAGACAGAATAGGGTCTGGTCATCGATGTGAATGAGGAATGGGGTAAAAGAGAGCACATTACAGTCAAAACTACAGTTTGTAATTCTGACATTGAAATTCAGGCTTTGTTCATTTGTCCTTGTTATTTGCCCAGGAGATAAATTACAACGTCCTGATTAACCTTCTTAGCTTTATAGACCTGAACATTCCTTGGGCTATTAAACCAGTGCTAAAAGCATTAGTACCGAGTGTAATTCAGGCAATGGTAGAGACTCCTTGTGTGTCTCATTATTGTTTGGCTGCTCATTAAGGAAAAAGAAACAATTAAGGGGTCTGAGTCACGTCAATTTAAATTAAGACAAAACAAGTTAATCAACAGCCAAAACGCCTCACTAATTAAGAAGATTGTTAGAATGAAAACCTGCAGCTGTTGCGGCCTACCAGGACCAGGATGGACACCCCTGCTCTATATTATCAATCTGTTATTCTTATGACAATGTGGCTTATCATCATATTATCGTTATGTAATAAAATAGTATTTTTATAAATCTAAATATTTGGTTTTCCCAATAATTGAAAATTGCTGGAGAGGGTAGGGGTATAGTGCCAAAATACTGAGGAGGACAGGGTTCAATGTGTTAAGTGTAAACTTCTGGCACCTTTGGGCAGATCTGACCACAACTTGATTCATCAAATTTAGCACAGTGGGGAGGATATCTTTTTTTTTTTAAATTTAATTTCAACAGACCATCTATGACGAATAAAAAATTTGGACGGCGTTTTCCCTCGCCCGGACGCGGGTCACCGGGGCCCCCCTCTGGAGCCAGGCCTGGAGGTGGGGCTCGTTGGCGAGCGCCTGGTGGCTGGGCTTGCACCCATGGGGCTCGGCCGGGCACAGCCCGAAGAGGCAACGTGGGTCCCCCTTCCCATGGGCTCACCACCTATGGGAGGGGCCAAGGAGGTCGGGTGCAGTGTGAGTTGGGTGGTGGCCGAAGGCGGGGACCTTGGCGGTCCGATCCTCGGCTACAGAAGCTGGCTCTTGGGACGTGGAATGTCACCTCTCTGAAGGGGAAGGAGCCTGAGCTTGTGCGTGAGGTTGAGAGGTTCCAGCTAGATATAGTCGGGCTCACCTCAACGCACAGCTTGGACTCTGGAACCAATCTCCTTGAGAGGGGCTGGACTCTCTACCACTCTGGAGTTGCCCCCGGTGAGAGGTGCCGAGCGGGTGTGGGTATACTTATTGCCCCCCCGACTTGGAGCCTGTACATTGGGGTTTACCCCGGTAGACAAGAGGGTAACCTCCCTCCGCCTTCGGGTGGGGGGACGGGTCCTAACTGTTGTTTGTGCGTATGCACCGAACAGCAGTTCGGAGTACCCACCCTTTTTGGAGTCCCTAGAGGGTGTGCTAGAGGGCATACCTTCTGGGGACTCCCTCGTACTGCTGGGGGACTTCAATGCTCACGTGGGCAATGACAGTGAGACCTGGAAGGGCGTGATTGGGAGGAATGGCCCCCCCGATCAGAACCCGAGTGGTGTTTTGTTATTGGACTTCTGTGCTCGTCACGGATTGTCCATAACGAACACCATGTTCAAGCATAGGGGTGTTCATATGTGCACTTGGCACCAGGACACCCTAGGCCTCAGTTCGATGATCGACTTTGTGGTCGTGTCGTCGGACTTGCGGCCACATGTCTTGGACACTCGGGTGAAGAGAGGGGCGGAGCTATCAACTGATCACCACCTGGTGGTGAGTTGGCTTCGATGGTGGGGGAGGATGCCGGTCAGGCCTGGTAGGCCCAAACGTGTTGTGAGGGTCTGCTGGGAACGTCTGGCAGAGCCCCCTGTCAGAAGTAGCTTCAACTCCCACCTCCGGCAGAACTTCGACCATGTCCCGAGGGAGGTGGGGGACATTGAGTCCGAATGGGCCATGTTCCATGCCTCTATTGTTGAGGCGGCTGACCGGAGCTGTGGCCGTAAGGTGGTCGGTGCCTGTCGTGGCGGCAATCCCCGAATGCGTTGGTGGACACCGGCGGTGAGGGATGCCGTCAAGCTGAAGAAGGAGTCCTACCGGTCCCTTTTGTCCTGTGGAACTCTGGAGGTAGCTAATAGGTACCGGCAGGCCAAGCAGAATGCAGCTTCGGTGGTTGCTGAGGCAAAAACTCGGGCATGGGAGGAGTTTGGGGAGGCCATGGAGAACGACTTCCGTCCGGCGTCTCAGGAGGGGGAAGCAGTGCAGTGTCAACACTGTATATGGTGGTGATGGTGCGCTGCTGACCTCGACTTGGGACGTTGTGAGTCGGTGGGGGGAGTACTTCGAAGACCTCCTCAATCCCAATAACATGCCTTCCAGTGAGGAAGCAGAGCCTGGGGACTCGGAGGTGGGTTTCCCCATCTCTGGGACTGAGGTCACCGAGGTGGTCAAAAAACTCCTTGGTGGCAGGGCCCCGGGGGTGGATGAGATACGCCCGGAGTTCCTCAAGGCTCTGGATGTTGTAGGGCTGTCTTGGTTGACACGTCTCTACAACATCGCATGGACATCAGGGACAGTGCCTCTGGATTGGCAGACCGGGGTGGTGGCCCCCCTCTTTAAGAAGGGGGACCGGAGGGTTTGTTCCAACTACAGAGGGATCACACTCCTCAGCCTCCCTGGAAAAGTCTATTCGGGGGTTCTGGAGAGGAGGGTCCGTCGGATAGTCGAACCTCGGATTCAGGAGGAACAGTGTGGTTTTCGTCCTGGTCGCGGAACAGTGGACCAGCTCTACACCCTTAGCAGAGTCCTGGAGGGTGCATGGGAGTTCGCCCAACCAGTCTACATGTGTTTTGTGGACTTGGAAAAGGCGTTCGACCGTGTTCCTCGGTGGATCCTGTGGGGGGTGCTCCGGGAGTATGGAGTACCGGACCCCTTGATAAGGGCGGTTCGGTCCCTGTACAACCGGTGTCAGAGCTTGGTCCGCATTGCCGGCAGTAAGTCGAACCCGTTTCCAGTGAGAGTTGGACTCCGCCAGGGCTGCCCTTTGTCACCGATTCTGTTCATAACTTTTATGGACAGAATTTCTAGGCGCAGCCAGGGTGTTGAGGGGGTCCGGTTTGGTGGACTCAGGATTGGGTCACTGTTTTTTGCAGATGATGTTGTCCTGTTTGCTTCATCAGGCCGTGATCTTCAGCTCTCTCTGGATCGGTTCGCAGCTGAGTGTGAAGCGGCTGGGATGGGAATCAGCACCTCCAAATCCGAGACCATGGTCCTCAGCCGGAGAAGGGTGGAGTGCCCTCTCAGGGTTGGGAGCGAGATCCTGCCTCAAGTGGAGGAGTTCAAGTATCTCGGGGTCTTGTTCACGAGTGAGGGAAGAATGGAGCGTGAGATCGACAGGCGGGTCGGTGCAGCGTCCGCAGTGATGCGGGCTCTGCATCGGTCTGTCGTGGTGAAAAAGGAGCTGAGCTACAAGGCAAAGCTCTCAATTTACCGGTCGATCTATGTTCCTACCCTCACCTATGGTCATGAGCTACGGGTTTCCTTCGGGTGCTCCGGTTACCTCCCACTGCCTATAGACATGCAGGTTAGGTGAATTGATAACACTGAATTGGCTCTAGTGTGTGTATGTGAGTGTGTTCACCCTGTGATGGACTAGCATGCTCTCCAGGGTTTTTTCCGTCCTTGCATCCTATGATAGCTGGGATAGGCACCAGGACAGTCCACCACCCCAACCTTGATCTGGATTAAGCGAGTTAGAAATGAACATGACATGACATCTGGGATTTCCATCTTGCGTGTTGGTCTAAATTTCATGTTGTTTAAGTCACTTTTTTCACTGTAAATTATTTTTAACACCCTGAACTGCATAATCTGTTAAGGACCTGTTTGCAATAATGTCAACCTTTTTTTTAAACATCTCCCTCCTTTTTATTGACTCTCACTGATACCTTTGGATCAGGTTGGTTTCAACTACTCACAGGGCAGCTGTCTGTCTTTTTGGTGGCAGCGGTGGGATTGAAAGATGAAAAATCTGCATGATGCAGTGATGGCACCAAAGAAAATAACACACTACATGTTCTGCATTAAATTAATAATATATTATAACATATGAACACTTGTTTTAAACATACATACAATATGTATATATACTGTATATTTTTTTTTTATAGAAGAAAACAATAATATAGATTCAGTGAGTACAGATGTTTATTCCACAAGTAATGTATCTGACTCAATAAACAACCAATTATACACATAACATATCATATAACAGCCAAGGACATGTATAACCCAATATGGAAAAATCATATAATATTTACAGAAACCAGGGGACAAGATACAAATCGCATACCAGTAAACAAAATCATGTATAGAATCAAGACATATTAAACATGACCAAAAACATAATCTAGCAACTAACAAGAGTCAACAGCAAATAAACATTGTGAGCCACACATGGATCTGATAAATAATATAAATGTATATGTATGGCCGACACGTTTCAAGGAATTCCCCCTTCTTCAGGGCCCAGCAACCAAGTAGGAAACGTGAAAAGAGTAACATAATCAACTATTGAATATTTAACAATTCCATTATATACCTCCAACCATGCGATTAAAAGGATAACTATCTATTATATACTGCTTAAATAATTAAAGGAACACTTTTTAATGAGAGTATAGCATCAAGTCAATGCAACTTGTGGGCTATTGATCTGGTCAGTTAAGTAGCAGAGCGGCTTGTTAATCAGTTTCAGCTGCTTTGATGTTCATGAAATGAACAACATGTGCAATAGAGGGGTTACAATGAGATGACCCCCAAATCAGTGTAGAAGATGGTCCGGACACAGACAGGTAGGCATGTTTTAAGCACCACACACACGTTTATTTACACTATATGCTATTTACAGAAGTGGACACAACCCCATAACTCCCCAAAAGTCCAGGCCCTCACACAATGCCTCTTCCTACTTCAGGCCACCTCCACTCCTCTCCACCAAGACTTTGTCCTCTGCACTCCCGACTCCAGCCAATGAATGGAAGGAGTAGGCCCCTTTTATCCCCACCCAGATGTGCTCCAGGTATCTCCCGATTAGCTTCCACCAGCACTCCCCAGTGTGGCGGAAGTACCGGCTGCGCACCCACAAGCACTCCGGGTGTCCCTGGTCTTCTTCCCCCCAGCACTTCCGGGTGTGGCGGAAGTGCTGAGGGCCAGGGCTCTTTTCTGGCATCCAGGCGCCCCCTGGCAGTGACCACAGGCCACATATCATCCAGAGCGGCTGCCCTCTCATGGTCCAGAGGAGGTGTAGTCCCTCTTCTGGTCCTCCTGGGAGTCCAGGCTGGGTACCACAGGTTTAATGGTTTAACAGGTGGAGGCCACTGACATTTTTCCCTCCTCATCTGTTTTGTCACTCGTTTTGCATTTGGCTACGGTCAGTGTCACTACTGGTAGCATGAGGCCATACCTGGAAATGGGTGTACCCACTAAATGTATATATAGATAATGGAAACCCCTCCTACTATTTCTACGACTTACAGTACATAGGAACCCCAAATTTCCCATGCTCATCCTTTACACTGTACTTACAAACGTTAAGTAGTTTTCATTTCGCGCCATGCCCCATAATGCACTTTCAAAAATAACGTCTTCTTTTTGGCGGTTCTCACCATTATGCTGTAAGGAACTTTCGGAACCGACCTCTCCTTTTGGCAGTTTCATTATTTATTTCTGTGAACAGAGGATTTATTTCACGGCAGAGACGCACATGGGCCGCCCCCGGTCCCCCTTTCTTTACCTGCATGGCCGCTGTCCACTCCCTGCCTATATACATTAATGACATTCCACGCTCATGTGCCTCCTCACTCTCTTCCTTACTTTCCTCAGCTGTTCGTCGTGCTCACTGCTCCCTTCTTCTTTACTCCACCACTTCAAGGGTGGAAGGACTGCTCATTCTTCTTTCAGGCTACCTCTAAACCTCACCCATACTGATTCCAATTCAAACACCTCCAATTTCTAGTAAGGGTCTGCTTCGCTATGACAATAAATAAGTCACAGGGCCAGACTCTAAAAAAGGTCACCATTGACTTGACACAAGATTGCGTCTCAGATGGCCAACTGTACATTGTATGTTTAAGAGTGAGCTCAGCAGACAGCTTGGTCATTTTACAGCCGAGGGTGTCGTTTACAAAGAGATCCATACATCCTAAAAATGTGCATTTCTCATACACAACATTTACAATCATAGATAATTAAACTCTTTACAATCATCAAATTCACTCTCAATACTAAAATAAGCTCACGACAATTACATTGACAATCATGTTAGGTTATTTTTAAAATATTTCCTTTTCTTTTTCAAACTTCTTTAACACACGGGTATTTTGCTAGTCACATACAGTCATATGAAAATCTTGGGAACCCGTCTTAATTCTTTGGATTTTTGTTTCTCATTGGCTGAGCTTTTAAAGTAGCAACTTCCTTTTAATATATGACATGCCTTATGGAAACAGTAGTATTTCAGCAGTGACATTAAGTTTATTGGATTAACAGAAAATATGCAATATGTATCATAATAAAATTAGACAGGTGCATAAATGTGGGCACCTCAACAGAGATATTACAGCAATACTTAGTTGAGCCTCCTTTTGTTAATCTAACAGCCTCTAGACGCTGTCCTCCTATAGTCTCTGATGAGTGCCTGGATTCTGGATGGAGGTATTGTTGACCATTCTTCATACAAAATCTCTCCAGTTCAGTTCAATTTGATGGCTGCTGAGCATGGACGGCCTGCTTCAAATCATCCCATAGATTTTCGATGATATTCAAGTCAGGGGACTGTGACGGCCATTCCAGAACATTGTACTTCTCCCTCTGCATGAATGCCTTTGTAGATTTCCAACTGTGTTTTGGGTCATTGTCTTCTTGGAATATCCAATCTCTGCATAACTTCAATTTTGTGACTGATGCTTGAACATTATCCTGAAGAAGTTGTTGATATTGGGTTGAATTCATCTGACCCTCAACTTTAACAAGGGCCCCAGTCCCTGAACTAGCCACACAGCCACACAGCATGATGGAATCTCCACCAAATTTGACGGTAGGTAGCAGGTGTTTTTCTTGGAATGTGGTGTTCTTCTTCTGCCATGCAAAGCACTTCTTGTTATGACCAAATAACTCCATTTTTGTCTCATCAGTCCAAAGCACTTTGTTCCAAAATGAATCTGGCTTGTCTAAATGAGCATTGGCATAAAACAAGCGACTCTGTTTGTGGCGCGAGTGCAGAAAGGGCTTCTTGCTCATCACCCTGCCATACAGATGTTCTTTTTGCAAATTACGCTGAATTGTAGAACGATGTACAGATACACCATCTGCAGCAAGATGTTCTTGCAGGTCTTTGGAGGTGATCTGTGGGTTGTCTGTAACCATTCTCACAATCCTCCACATATGCCGCTCCTGTATTTTCCTTGGCCTGCCAGACCTGCTGGGTTTAACAGCAACTGTGCCTGTGGCCTTCCATTTCCTGATTCCATTCCTTACAGTTGAAACTGATAGTTTAAACCTCTGAGATAGCTTTGTGTAGCCTTCCCCTAAACCATGAGACTCAACAATCTTTGTTTTCAGATCTTTGGAGAGTTGCTTTGAGGATCCCATGCTGTCACACTTCAGAGGATAATCAAAGGGAAGGAAGCACAACTTGCAATTGACCACCTTAAATACCTTTATATCTCATGGTTGGACACACCTGTCTATGGCTTAATGAGATCATCCAACCAATTTGGTGTCGTAAGTAATCAGCATTGAGCAGTGACAGGCATTCAAATCAGCACAATGACAAGGGGGGCGGCACGGTGGCGCAGTGGGTAGCGCTGCTGCCTCGCAGTTGGGAGATCTGGGGACCTGGGTTCGCTTCCCGGGTCCTCCCTGTGTGGAGTTTGCATGTTCTCCCCGTGTCTGCGTGGGTTTCCTCCGGGTGCTCCGGTTTCCTCCCACAGTCCAAGGACATGCAGGTTAGGTGGATTGGCAATTCTAAATTGGCCCTAGTGTGTGCTTGGTGTGTGGGTGTGTTTGTGTGTGTCCTGTGGTGGGTTGGCACCCTGCCCGGGATTGGTTCCTGCCTTGTGCCCTGTGTTGGCTGGGATTGGCTCCAGCAGACCCCCATGACCCTGTGTTCGGATTCAGCGGGTTGGAAAATGGATGGATGGATGGACAATGACAAGGGGACCCACATTTGTGCACAGCCACTTTTTCACATTTGATTTAATTTCATACAACTAAATACTGCTTCACTAAAAATCTTTGTTCGGAAAACACCCCAGTAGATGTTCCTAGGAAAGGAAAGACATACCACTGTTATCTTTTTTGTTGAAAGGAGAGTAAATTATTATGCAGGCTGAGAGGGGTTCCCAAACTTTTTCATATGACTGGATAATAATCCATAGCAAGTACTATAAAACTGAAGAACGAATTTACCTTAACCCATCATGCAACCCAAAGAAGGTACCTTCTGCAGTTCCTGTTGCATCAGAGGAACTCCAGTCCCCAGAGTCATCAGGTGTAAAGTCGTCAGGAGTCAAGAAAACGGAAAAGATTTTCTGCAAACACAGGAGCACAAGACAAAAAAACATCAGGAACAGAGACGGAGATCCCAGTAGTACCAGTACATGTCACTGCAAGCCAAGGTACAACATGAGTGCTTGCAGAAGGACCGGGAGCCAGGTGTTCCACTTCTTAAGATACAAGTCCTATAGTCACTCATGTGACGGACATCAGCCCTACCGGTGCAGCTGCAGGATCTCTGCATGTGGTCTGTGACTGGCTACCATTCCCATATGAAGATTACAGGTTGAGGCGTCACCATCAATATACTGTAGAGCCCAACCAGCAAAAGAGTTTGAAAGTCACATCCAGAAATAAAAAGAAAATTTGCATTGAAGGGAATGTCATTAAAGAATAAACCTTTTTTGGATTTCCTATTTCCAAGAGTAGTTTGTGACCAGTAGGGAGCGCCATCGAGCCCCAAACCCTTCAACACACCCAAACCAACAGAACATAAGATCAAGTTGAAATAATGGTTTATTTAAGAAAAACAACCTCTGTATACAGACTGTACGAATACATTTCCTCTTTCTCCACCTTTCTTCCTTTCCTTGCTTTTCTCTCTCTCCAGACGAGTGTTGTCCACTGCCTCCCGTCTTTGACTCGCCTGGATGAGCTCGATTGCTCTTTTCATGCCAGACCTGAGAGCACGTTTGGTATTATGGGACTACTGCCTGGAAGTACTTTAAGGTCAGGTGGAGGTTCCCTGCAGCTCCCGATGGACCACCGCAGGGCTATTCTGCTGGACTACGGCTCACTGCCAGCCCCTGCGGGCATCCAAGTGGGCACCATAGTGTGTTGGGGGAGCAAAGAGTCCATGTAATTACTCTCCCCTATCCTTCCAATAAATTGTCCTCCCAGGGTAAGGTACCTTCAACCATCCCAGCTGGAATGCCAGTCCATGCCAGGTGTCCATTACAACATATTCACCAACCTTGAAGGTAGGCAGCACAGAAGAGCATTTGAAAGGATGCTTATTTTTGACTAATAATTTCAGAATACAATCTCATTGAGCTCACAAATGTAATCTAAGGGTGTTTATATTCTGGTACTCCAACTGGGAAATAATCAAAAAATTGAAAATGGAAGAGCAAATTTATTGTAAAACAGAAGAATTACTGAAGGCCATATAATCTTCTGTGGCATCTTTCTCCAGCGCTATCTGCAAAAATGTCACAAACCGTTATTAATAATTGGAAAGTGGAATATTAATTACACTTAATGAGACTTTGACAAAGAAATGCTCTCTGACAATTGCCGGCATGCCATAAAGCTTAACAGCTTTCTCCAGTTGCTGGAAATAAGGTTTGCTATTTTTGACTCAATCTCATTAAATCAAACACACATTAATCAATTCTAGCGTGACTCACAAACACAATGACAAGCATACAGTTTGGATTTCAGGACTCAAAAATGTAAAATATCAATTTCAATCATTTCCATTTTATTGACTATTCCCCTTTCGGTGTTTCCTGATCATTTCCTATCAGATCAGAAGAATTGCATAAACGACACGACACCATTCAGACTATCAGACTAAGTTACACGCTCTGCTCAGGCTAATAGTTAGTGAGGATCGTATTCTCATCAAGGACAGAACTGGTTGTGATCAGTGTTAGGAGTGTGTGGGCATACACTTCTTAAAGGAAAGAGGCAAAGGATTTCCTACACACGGTGAATAATGCGTTGCAACCAGGACGCCCTCAGAATGGAAGGACAGGGGGAGACAGCTTATACAGTAATCCCTCCTCCATCGCGGGGGTTGCGTTCCAGAGCCACCCACGAAATAAGAAAATCCGTGAAGTAGAAACCATATGTTTATATGGTTATTTTTATATTGTCATGCTTGGGTCACAGATTTGCGCAGAAACACAGGAGGTTGTAGAGAGACAGGAACGTTATTCAAACACTGCAAACAAACATTTGTCTCTTTTTCAAAAGTTTAAACTGTGCTCCATGACAAGACAGAGATGACAGTTCAGTCTCACAATTAAAAGAATGCAAACATATCTTCCTCTTCAAAGGAGTGCGTGTCAGGAGCACAGGAAGTGAGAGAAAAGCAAACAAATCAATAGGGCTGTTTGGCTTTTAAGTATGCGAAGCACCGCGGCACAAAGCTGTTGAAGGCGGCAGCTCACACCCCCTCTGTCAGGAGCAGAGAGAGAGAGACAGAGAAAATCAAAAATCAATACGTGCCCTTCGAGCTTTTAAGATGTGAAGCACCGTGCAGCATGTCGCTTCAGGAAGCAGCTGCACAGAAGGTAGCAACATGAAGATAATCTTTCAGCATTTTTAGACGAGCATCCGTATCGTCTAGGTGTGCGAATAGCCCCCCTGCTCAATCCCCCTACGTCAGGATCAGAGAATGTCAGCGCAAGAGAGAGAGAAAAGTAAGTTGGGTAGCTTCTCAGCCATCTGCCAATAGTGTCCCTTGTATGAAATCAACTGGGCAAAGCAACTGAGGAAGCATGTACCAGAAATTAAAAGACCCATTGTTCGCAGAAATCCACGAACCAGCAAAAAATCCGCAATATATATTTAAATATGCTTACATATAAAATCCACGATGGAGTGAAGCCGCTAAAGGCGAAGCGCGATATAGCGAGGGATTACTGTACAGGGCTTTGTCACCCCCAGGACGTTAGATGGCAGTGAGCCCAGGCTAGAATCCCTGCATGGGTGCCCACAAGGTATGCCAGGCATTGTAGTCCTATAATGATGAGTTGCTTATATTTTTTACTTTTATGGACAGGGGTGTCATATCACTTATACTCTTCAATTTTGAGGAGTAGGAGAAGTGAGCTGCTGTGACTGAGGTTCGTGCAAGATGCCGCACAGCCACAGAGATGTTTCTGATCTGTCGGACAGGCGTTTGGGGTTTTCTTCCTTGGCCTACCAGTCCCTTTGTGATTACTGAGCTCACCATTGTGGAGGCAAAAGCCAAACTTTTAGTATAAAATGAGACTTAATTTTACATTCTGGTGCGGTAAAGGAAAATATTATTACTACCGTATTGAATAAACAATATCATTATTAGCAAATAAGCGGGTAGAAGAGGCTGAAATGAGCTTTCACTCTCTTAGAGAGTGAGAAGTGTACACATTTGGGAGAGGCCCGGAGTAGAGCCGCTGTCCCGCCTCATTAAGAGGAGCCAAACTGAGGTGCCAATTGGGGCATCTGATATGGATGTCTCTCCGATGCCACCCTGTGAAGGTTTTATGAGTAAGACCAGCTTGGAGGAGATGCAGGGCAAGATCCAGAGTTCACTGGGAGGATTATATCTCCCAGGCAGCCTGGGAACGTCCTGGGATCCCACAGTATGATTATGTGATTAGGTACGTATTGGCCTCACTGCTAAGACTGTTGTCCCAATGGCCCGGTTTCAGACAAGTGGTGAAAAATGAATGAATTACAAATTATGAATTATAAATGAATGAATGAATGAATGAATGAATGAATTATTAGCAAATTCTTAAGTCATACCCTCCTTATGCGGTAGCACCAGGCAGTCCAACTCCGCCTACATCTGACCCCGCCCCATCCTGTGTCCAGCAGTGCAGTGTTATTGCTTCAGCGCACACAGCTGGAGTTGTTTTAAAGCTTTGTTGTCAGAAGCAGCTGTCAAACAAGTAAAGGAAAAAATATTAAAAATATACAAGCTGACGTAGCCACTGTCAAGGAAAAATCAACAAAGTAAACTAACTCGTGGTCGAAGTCGCACAATTTGTTTGTGTGAAGTTAGATAAGGTCACAAATTCAAGGGGAAATGTCACAATTGTGCACATCACATTGTATTCAAGATATCTTAACAAAAAATTGAGCTGTTCTAACATACATTGATCAGCAACAACATTAAAATCACCTGCCTAATATTGTGCAGGACCCCCTCGTGCAGTCAAAACAGCTGGGTGCTCTGAAGGTGTCCTGTGTTTTCTGGCACCAAGATGTTAGCAGCAGTCCTGTAAGCTGAGAGGTGGGGCCTCCATGGTCCGGCTTTTGGTTTTCTAGCACATGTTTAACAGATGAGGTGGTCTGCTTTGGATCTCGGGCAGTCTCCCCACTTTGTCCATGCCATCACTCTGATCAGGTTCATCTTTGTCTCAGCTGTCCACAAGGCCTTTTCCCAGAATTCTTCAGGCTGTTTTAAGTCCTTTTTCACAAATTGGCCATCCGGTTTTTGTGGTTTGGCCTCTGTGTTTCTGTTCATGAAGTCTTCTGCTGTTAGTCGTCTTTGACACACACACACATTGGACCCCTGAAGACTATTTCTGATCTGTCAGGCAGGCGTTTGGGGGCTTTTTTGTTACCATGGTGAGGATTCTTCTGTCATCTGCAGTGGAGGTCTTTCTTGGCTTACCTGTCCCTTTGTGAATGCTGAGCTCACCAGTGTGTTCTTTTTTGTTAATGATATTCCAGACAGTTGATTTTGGTCATCCTAAGGGTTTCCTGATTATGTCTAATGGTTTTATTTCTAAGTGCAATGTTAATATTTGTGAGGCACTTTAATCACAAGTCTGAATTGTTTGATTTGTCATTTTAAACTGTGGAGCAGACGGGTAGATCAAGGAAAATGTGGCTTTCTCCCAAAACATTGTGCAGTACACTGTAACTAGAAACTTAGGCCCACTTCTCAGTCTGGTAGTGTCTCAATAAAATAAAAACAATCCTGAGGGCAGTCCCTTATATTGATTTTATATCCTCCCATGGTTTGGGAACGACCATTAGTCCTAACTCACATTAGAATTTGTATCTTTTACATAGCCATCCAATTCAAATACAATAATATATTGAAAGTATACCTCATCTTATTAGTATAATCTCAGAAATAGCCATTGTAGGCTTAAATGCATCTTTAAGTAGACATACATATCACATTGCTTATTTCTAGCTGTTGTTAGTTCTGAAATTTCTATTAAAATCATGTCCTTGTTATATAAAATTTGGTATGGGATTTGTAAAAGCAGTGTTAATGTTTATGATGTGCCATCTGTTGGAGTGACACATATAATGCATATTTCCCTGTTATATGCCATTTGGTATGGTATGTCTAAAAGCCCTGTTAATATTTGTGAGGCACCATCTGTTGGAATGACAATCGTCAAGCATTTTATTACTACAAATATTTGATGCGTCATCTTTTGGTATGACAAATGCAATGGATTTTATTATTACAAATGTTTGCGATGTTCTGTCTTTTGTAATAACATATGTAATGCACATGTCTCTGTTATATGCCATTTTTATGAGATTTCTAAAAGCCCTGTTTTTGATTGTGATGGTCCATCTGTAGCAATAACAAATGTAAGGTATGTTATTACTACAAATGTTTGTGATGCACCATTTGTTGAAATGACAAATTATATTATTACAAATATTTGTTGTAATAGCAAGTGCAATACAAATGTTTCTGTTATATGAGACATGATAGTAATATTTTTAAAAGCCTTGTTAATGTTTGTGATGCGCCATCTGATGGAAGGACACAGACATAGCAACTAGGTGGACATGCAGATAGACACAAAGACACCAATCATTATATTAAAGTGAATAATATATACATATTTTCATTCTGCTTTTCCAGGTGTTCTGGTTATTTACTCCAGTATTTAGTAATTAGTGGGTCTGATGCTGAAGAAATTGCAGCCTTTCATCATTCAGTGTTGTCTGCCCGGGTGTTGGCTCAGCTTGTTTTTAAATGCCATTATTAGGGCACAAAGAAGGGAGCGAACTACACATAAAGGGCAAAATAATAGTAAATTAACTGAAGAGAATTAAGTATTTAAAGCTACTGTAAAAATATAAATATTTCTGAATATCTTATCAATATTAAAATCATAATGCTATGCTTTTCTGAATGCAGAATAAGAGAATAGAAAAAAAGACAAACTAATTCAATTATTATCAATTATTATTACTGATTGTGAATCCAAAATCCTTCAGCCACTGCCACAGAGAGTCTCCAGGACTGAGTATGGGAACCACTGATGAGAATGAAGGCTACGACTCAAAATTATGGAAAAAGTCATCAAATTGTGACCTGTCCTTAACTTACACATCTTTAGGAATATGGGACAAAAATAGAGGACCCTCATAAAAGTCCACCAGAGACACAAGGAGAAGTTCACAATAAGACTAGATGTGATGTTTGAACCCAGTACACTGAAAATGTGAAGCAGCAATAACTGTTGCACTTCCATATTTCTTGAGCTATACCTAATTAATACATAATACAAAAAAACGTTTAGTTTAATGTTTCTTTAGGCATGGTGGGTACCAGACGTAAAGGTCTGTTAAACTTTAAAATGTAATTACTTTCGGACACAACTTTTTTTTTTTTGGTTCATCTCCAGCAGCCTACATTTTCCTGCTTAAAAACACATACCTAGATGTCCTTGCTCGTCTTCTTATCATCACCCTTCTCTTAAATCCTCTTAGTCACTGATTTCAGGAAATTCATTCTGCCCATTGATTTTAATCTTTGCTCACACTAACCTGCATCTAAACTGAAAGAATGAGGTATTAAGCAGGATGTCACAGGCAGCTGTAAATCCACTTCAGGGATTATGTGTGTGTGTTTATGTATAAACACACACACACACACACACACACACAGATAGATAGATAGATAGATAGATAGATAGATAGATAGATAGATAGATAGATAGATAGATAGATAGATAGATAGATATGAAAGGCGCTATATTATAGATAGATAAGGCTCTATGTAATTAATAGATAGATATGAAAGGCACTATATGATAGATAGATAGTGTCGCAGATTGAGGCCCTTGCCATCCTCTTGAACCCTTCGACCACTCCAGACACCAGGTAAAAGTCCAAATATTACTTTTATTGGAACAATGTACAGTGCACAAAGCACCCTCCACTCCACAATATTCATAAATTAATAAACAATACACTATAATCAATCCTCCACCCTCCCAGACACTTCGCCACCCTTCCTCCCAGCTCAGCTCAGTGTCTGGGCTTTCCCATGAGTCCTTTATACACCCTGACCCGGAAGTGTTTCTCCCTTCTGTCCATGTGATCATGAACACTTCCGGGTCGGATAACAAGCTCCTTTCTTCAACCCGGAAGCACATTGTTTCCTCTTGTCACGTGATCATGACGAACTTCCGGGTTCTAGAGCAAGTAAGAGTCCGGCAGTCTCCCCACAGCGACTCCTGGTGGTCCCCAAGGTATCCAGCAGGGCTGTGCATATAAACTACAAAGTCCATGAGGCCCTGCTGGAATTTGGGGAACGTCCACACTGTTGGGAGAGCTCCATCTGGCAGCCTGGGGGTGAGGGCCGGAATATTTAGCCGGCCACACACCACAATAGATAGATAGATAGATAGGTAGATAGATAGATAGATAGATAGATAGATAGATAGATAGATAGATAGATAGATAGATAGATAGATAGATAGATAGATAGATAGATAGATAGATAGATAGATATGAAAGGTGCTATATTATAGATAGATAAGGCTCTATGTAATTAATAGATAGATTTGAAAGGCACTATATGATAGATAGATAGATAGATAGATAGATAGATAGATAGATAGATAGATAGATAGATAGATAGATAGATAGATAGATAGATTATTACTTGTATATGGAATTATTCATAGACAGGGAGGAAAGAAGTTAAATAATTAATAATAACCAATAATATTAAGCAGGGTGTCGCAGTCAACTGTAAATCTACAGGGATTTTGTGTGTGTGCTTTTATGTATACACACACATGAGCAGACACACGCACGCACACACACACACATAGATAGACAGTATATTCATATTCACATTTTGCTTATAATAAACTTCTTTTTCCCTCAGATCATTTTTTTTCCTCACATGTGTTCAAAAGTTAAGCAGACGCTCGCTCCTGCAAGGTCATAAGTACAGAAAGGTTCTCATATTCCAGCAGCAGAAAATGCAAACTGATGTGAAAAAACTCAATAACAGAATGAACTGCTGAGCTAAAGTAACATAAACACAATCAATTTCTTGCCTCATTTCACTGTAAAATTGACACAATGGAGAGCAAATACACTGTGATAAGCACAGTAAGTTTGGTTTGCATGAAAATACGTAAATGTTCTGTTAACTTGTGAGTTCTTGATATTAGTCATCAAAAAAAAAAAAGAAAACTTTGAGTTCTGTAAATTTTTCTCTTAAACGTCAATGAACTAAAATGAGAACAGACAAATCTAAACAGTCTGAATAAGTCAATGTTCTCAGTCATTTTCTAACCCCATTTACTCCTGAGCAGGTCACAGTGGGGTTGCCTGTGCCTGTCCCAAATAGCAGAAGGGTACAAGGCAGGAACAAACTCTGAACAGGCCTCCAGTCCATTGCAGGGCAAACACACACCAACCACACATTAGGGCCAATTTAATAACACCAATCCACCTAACCTGCATGTCTTTGAAAAGCGCGAGGAAATGGGTGCAAACCAAAACTGTCATGGGATGAACATGCACATTCCACGCAGGGAGGACACAGGACGTTAATCCCGATCTCCTTACTGCGAGGCACTGTGTGTCAGCCAAGTTCTAAGTCATTTTTCTTTATTTCTTTATGCATATCAGAAAATAAGAAGTTTGGCAAATGACAAAAGATAATTCAGTTCATTAATCTTAGGTAATATGAAGACTTTGGTTCTTATATACGGAGGCTCCCAAATTAAAAGTGAAAATACGTAATGGTATTTTCAGTTGCTTTCATTATTTACATTTTAAATCAAAGGGAACATCTTCCCACCTGTATTTGCACTTGTACATCAATCTGAGATATTACCCAATAAGTAACATTTCGTGTAGCCTGCAGGGGGCGCACGGCTCCCCAACCTTAGCACAGACAGACACAGGACACAAGTTCTACACACACGTTTTTTATTTTTTTGTGGGAAACGCTTTCATTCGTTTTTCACCTGCTCAACACAGTACAGCAAGCACCAATAATACAATACCAAAAAAGCACTTTGCCTTTGCCGTCTCTCTTCTTTTCTTTCTTTCTTTCTTTCTTTCTTTCTTTCTTTCTTTCTTTCTTTCTTTCTTTCTTTCTTTCTCTCTCTCTCTCTCTCTCTCTCTCTCTCTCTCTCTCTCTCTCTATCTCTCTATCTCTCTTTCCACCTCCATTCCTCCCAGAAAGCTTTGTAACCTCTGGCAGCACTTCCAGGTGTGGAAGAAGCACTGCCCATGAATCCAGCTCCACTTCAGGCAGCACTTCCAGGTGCGGCAGAAGTGCTGCAGATCTTGTTTCCAGAGCCATTCAGGCGCCCCCTGGAAGTGGCCACGGACCCCAAAAGGTTTGAGCTTCTAAGCCCCAAGCCCGTGCTCCTGATGCAACCCAGGGGGGCTGCCCTCTCATGTCCCGGGGTATAAATTGCCTTTCTCCCGGTTCTCTGCTCCTACAGGTCTCCCGGTAGGGCACGACACCCCCGGCTATCCATCATGATATATATATATATATATATATATATATATATATATATACATTTACAATAAATAGTATAACTGGATGCAATGAAAGTAAAAACAAATACGCAATTATTGTGACGTCGTATCTACAGAACTGCTAAAAATGGCAGAGCTAACCGACTTTCAGTCCTCCCAGCACGAAGAGGTGAGTCCAGGTGGACGGACACAAGATGTGACATCAGATGGGTTCTGGCCATCAATCATCCTGTTTGCAGAAGGAGTAAGAGAGACAGATGTTAGGACATAGTGCCAACCAATGGTGCGGCAGTAGGATTGCAGTCACCAATAACTAGAGCCCTTCAGCTCTCCCCTATGCACACATGCACAACAATATGTACCTGTGTGTGTATATGTATATACAGTATATATATATATATATATATATATATATATATATATATATATATATATATATATATATATATATATATATATATTCATTGATCAGTCACAACATTAAAACCACCTACCTAATATTGTGTAGGTCCCACTTGTGCTGCCAAAACAGCTCTGACCCATTAAATCCTGGACTCCACAAAACCTCTGAAAGTGTCCCCTGCTATCTGGCACCAAGACATTAGCAGCAGATCCTTCAAGTCCTGTAAGCTGAGAGGTGGGCCTTCTATGTTTAGGACTTGTTTTTCCAGCACATCCCACAGATGCTGGATTGGATTAAAATTTACAGAATTTGGAGGCCAAGTCAACACCTTAAACTCTTTTTGATGTTCCTCAAACCATTCCAAAACAATTGTGGCATTGTGGCTGGGTGTATTATCCTGCTGAAAGAGGCCACTACCATCAGGGAGTACTGTTGCCATGAAGCGGCGTGTGTGGTTTGCAACAATCTTTAGGTAGGTGGTACATGTCCAAGTAACATCCACATGAATGTCAGGACTCAAGGTTTCTCACCAGAACACTACCAAAAGCATCACACTGCCTCCACTGGCTTGCCTTCTTCTGGTCATCCATCCTAGTGTCATCCAGGTCTCCAGGTAAACGATGCACACGAACATGGCCATTTTTCTGGCTTCTAACACATTACCTCCAAGAACTGTTTGTTCAAGTTATGTCAAGTCAAGTTGGGGAGCAGTGCATTGCTGCACCCACTACACAATGAAACAACTCAGGATCCCGGTTTGCAAACCCCCCCAGGCAGACACACGGTCCAGTCCCACCCTCCAGAAATGACCCTCTATCTGCCGCAGCCAGGTGTTACATGGGTGATCCCTTGGCCTGGTCCAGCCACTCTGGTCTCCAACAATGAGGATCTTATGAGTTGGATCACCCTCTGGGAAACATGCCACATGGCTGTAGTGCCGTAACTCGGGACTCCATGAGCAACACAAAGTCAAACTAACAGTACCCAAGGGTTTTCCGGAAAGACACAGTACCAAAGGAGTCCAGTCTTCATCTCAGGTCACTGGATAGCATCCATGTCTCACAACCATATAGCAAGACAGGAAGCACCAGGACTCTAAAGACTTGGACCTTCGTCCTTTTGCAGAGATATCAGGAGCATCACACACTCCTTTCCAGCGGCCTCATGACCCTCCATGCTCTCCCAATCCATCTGCTGACTTCATAGGAAGAGTCACCAGAGACATGAATGTCACTGCCAAGGTAAGTAAACCTCTTGATGAGGTCGACACTCTCTCCACAGACACACACACTGCTGATGGCTGTGCCCAAGATGTCATTAAAGGCCTGGATGTTGGTTTATATCAGGACACTCGCAGGCCCAGACACTCAGACTCCTCACTCAGTCTCTTGAGCGCCCCGATCAGAGCCTCCATTGACTCCGCGAAGATCACAGCATCGTCAGCAAAGTCAAGATCCGTAAATCTTTCTTCACCAACAGATGCCTCACAGCCACTGGACCCCACAACCTTGCCCAACACCCAGTCCACACAAGCATTGAACAGAGTAGGAGCAGAACACACCCCTGACGATCCACAGAATCAACTGGGAAAAACACAGAGGTTCTGCCTCCACTCTGCACAGCACAGTACCAGTGTACAGGCCAGCCATGATATCCAGCAACCTCGAGGGGATCCCGCAAACCCTCAGGATGTCCCACAGGGAAGTTCAGTCAATTGAGTTGAACGTTTTGCGAAAATCAACAAAGGCTTCAAAGAAACTCTGCCGATATTCGCGTTTGCGAGCCATGAGAACCCTCAGTGCCAGGATGCGGTCAATGGTAGACTTCTTAGGTGTAAAACCAGACTGTTCTGGTCGCTGGTAGGTGAGCAAGTGATCACGGATCCTATTGAAGATGACCCTAGCAAGGACCTTACCCAGCACATAGAGCAGTGTTATTCCCCTGTAGTTGCAGTATATAGGTGTAATGGTGGCCAGGAAAGCAGACATCTTGAAATGCCAAGGAAAGGTTGGGGTACAACCCTGGTGACCCCTTTTAATATTAACAAAAACGATAGCAGACAAATGGCTCAAACAAATAAAAAGTCACTTCATAAGAGCAAGCATGCAGGAGCTCTGTCCTTCCCGAGTGTCAGGTGAGGATCTGATTCCACCTTCCAGGAACAGGCCGGCTTTATAGGATTGAGACCAGAAGGGGTGGGGCTTTTTCTGGGTGGTGGGGCGGGGTCAAACATCCTTCTTTGATATCTTTTCTTCACTGTGGAGGAGGAGGGAGAAGATAATGTTAGCGTCAGAACACCATCTCATCTGGGGGTAGAACTGCTTACCTGAGTCGGGAGTCGGGAAGGTGGTCCCCAGATGTGCATGCGTGATTATATACATATATACATTACATACACTTTTTTCATCCTCCACAATAGTGCTGCACGCCAAAATGGGATTGACGCATCTGTCGAGGGTTGCTTGTCCATTCCCAAGGCAACCACAGGTTCATAGCACCACCAAGGCAACCATAAGCCTCCCCACATAACACGTCTGTCACCCGATGGTTGATGCGGGGAGCAGTATAACCCGGCCACTGACCTGGCCCCATCCCAGCTCATTTGCTGTGTCTGTATGTGTTGATGTGGTAGCTCCTGTTTGAATAAAGACCCTGACTGTTGGTTTTCTTGAACTCTTTGGACTCAGTGACTTCTTTCGGGTGCAGCACAGTGACTCACGCGTCACAACACATACAGTAGACACAGTTTATATCAATCAGTCTACAGTGGTGTGAAAAACTATTTGCCCCCTTCCTGATTTCTTATTCTTTTGCATGTTTGTCACACAAAATGTTTCTGATCATCAAACACATTTAACCATTAGTCAAATATAACACAAGTAAACACAAAATGCAGTTTTTAAATGATGGTTTTTATTATTTAGGGAGAAAAAAAATCCAACCCTACATGGCCCTGTGTGAAAAAGTAATTGCCCCCTTGTTAAAAAATAACCTAACTGTGGTGTATCACACCTGAGTTCAATTTCCGTAGCCACCCCCAGGCCTGATTACTGCCACACCTGTTTCAATCAAGAAATCACTTAAATAGGAGCTGCCTGACACAGAGAAGTAGACCAAAAGCACCTCAAAAGCTTGACATCATGCCAAGATCCAAAGAAATTCAGGAACAAATGAGAACAGAAGTAATTGAGATCTATCAGTCTGGTAAAGGTTATAAAGCCATTTCTAAAGCTTTGGGACTCCAGCGAACCACAGTGAGAGTCATTATCCACAAATGGCAAAAACATGGAACAGTGGTGAACCTTCCCAGGAGTGGCCGGCCGACCAAAATTACCCCAAGAGCGCAGAGACGACTCATCCGAGAGGTCACAAAAGACCCCAGGACAACGTCTAAATAACTGCAGGCCTCACTTGCCTCAATTAAGGTCAGTGTTCACGACTCCACCATAAGAAAGAGACTGGGCAAAAACGGCCTGCATGGCAGATGTCCAAGACGCAAACCACTGTTAAGCAAAAAGAACATTAGGGCTCGTCTCAATTTTGCTAAGAAACATCTCAATGATTGCCAAGACTTTTGGGAAAATACCTTGTGGACTGATGAGTCAAAAGTTGAACTTTTTGGAAGGCAAATGTCCTGTTACATCTGGCGTAAAAGGAACACAGCATTTCAGAAAAAGAACATCATACCAACAGTAAAATATGGTGGTGGTAGTGTGATGGTCTGGGGTTGTTTTGCTGCTTCAGGACCTGGAAGGCTTGCTGTGATAGATGGAACCATGAATTCTACTGTCTACCAAAAAATCCTGAAGGAGAATGTCCGGCCATCTGTTCGTCAACTCAAGCTGAAGCGATCTTGGGTGCTGCAACAGGACAATGACCCAAAACACACCAGCAAATCCACCTCTGAATGGCTGAAGAAAAACAAAATGAAGACTTTGGAGTGGCCTAGTCAAAGTCCTGACCTGAATCCAATTGAGATGCTATGGCATGACCTTAAAAAGGCGGTTCATGCTAGAAAACCCTCAAATAAAGCTGAATTACAACAATTTTGCAAAGATGAGTGGGCCAAAATTCCTCCAGAGCGCTGTAAAAGACTCATTGCAAGTTATCGCAAACGCTTGATTGCAGTTATTGCTGCTAAGGGTGGCCCAACCAGTTATTAGGTTCAGGGGGCAATTACTTTTTCACACAGGGCCATTTTTTTTCTCCCTAAATAATAAAAACCACCATTTACAAACTGCATTTTGTGTTTACTTGTGTTATATTTGACTAATGGTTAAATGTGTTTGATGATCAGAAACATTTTGTGTGACAAACATGCAAAAAAATAAGAAATCAGGAAGGGGGCAAATAGTTTTTCACACCACTGTATATGTATATGTTAAAGCCAAAACCCGAAGTTCAGCCATTTCCCAAATTGGCTGGCCATTAAGCATTAAGCAAGTCCAAATTACTAGAAATGACCAGAATATATGCTACTTTGGCCGGCCATTTCACAAAGTGATGAGAACTCCCTGGCCAAAATCCAATGCGCTGATGTAAGACTGTACGCTCAAGGTGCGAAGATGCTTTAAAACTTTCAGATGCAGATTCAGAAGTGAGTTTTCCATTCTGCACAAGAAACTTGTTCAGACGCCATTTGAGACGGCCTTTCCCTCACCCAAACACTAACCTTAAGGTCAATAAAATAGGTCCCTGATGTTAAGTCACTATTTTAGGGCTAAAATAATAACAAAATTTGAAACCTACTTATATACCTAATCTTAATTATTGTGAAACAACCAAGTGGCGTCCGCTTTCTGAACAAGAGCCGCCAAAGCAACACTCAATGCAATTGCACTACTAAGTGTGCAACAAATCGCTGCTCATGTCTTTTTTCTTCCGACTTTGGCCGATCGCCCCATGCTGTTTTGCAAACTGGCTGGCCAGATCCTGAAATCGAGGAAAAGATCAGACATTGGCCAGTCAATTTGCAGCGACATTGGCCATTTCCCAATTTGGCCGGACACTTCCCGCTTTGCCCAGTTTCGGGTTTTGGCTGTAACATATATACTGCATATTTACAGATAGAGGTACCTTTAAACTAACACGACAGTGCATGATTGTTATTTTATTATGTGGAACTCATATTTTTAATAATCTAATAATACAATTGTTATCTTTGATATTTTTTTAATATATAGGCACATCTCTTTTGAACATTCTAATGCATGTGCTAAGTTGAGATCACATTTGAATGCAGACATTTGCTGACAGTCGTTTTCTAATTCAGGCTTAATACCTAGGAATAAGATTAGTGACAGGTTACTATATCATTGTGCATTTTACCGATAGGGAAATTTTTTATTCAAATCCTTTATTGTCTCCATTTGATTTGCATTATAATGAGTGTTCAGCGTTTTCCCCCCATCAAAAGTAAGTAGACAGTTATCATTGTTTATAAAGATCTTCACATTTCCACATGGGTGTATTCACCAAATGGACTACTTACAGCTGGTGAATGACGTTATTTAATGGTGCAACATGTCTTTTGTTGAGCTGCGGTTCGGCAAAGGCTCACCTGCCACTTCAAAAGTCTCGTTCAGCTGAATGCGTTCTTTCCCATTGAATTATTGAACCTTTGTATTTAAGATATTCTGCATGAATTAGCTATTTGTTGTTTATTCAGTCTAGTTCAAGACCGCATTTAATTTTCCATTGATCTTGCTGGCCCCCTTTCAAATGAATGTTCCTTCATTGCATTTTCGGTAAAAAATAAATAAATAAATAAAATGTATCCATCTTTCAATCCATCGGTGCCTCGTTTTATAAATTGTAAGGATTAATAAACAATCGAAAGCGCCAGCCAATAAATAAATGAGGTGTCCTTAAACATTCGCTCCCATGTTGTGACAAACCTACTGAAACGTATTTATAGGCTCCAATGGGTTTTTCTTGTTTTTTTTTTTTTCCTTTTTGTCATGAATGACCTTTTTAGCTGCTGTTTCTCTTTGGGGTAAATGATTATTTTTGTTCACACCCAATCTCCCTCGCTGTGATTTCTTGCTCCGGACTACTGATCAGATGAACTGGAAACATCCTACTAGAGACAAGTCAGAGGATAAGACAGCGGGGAGTCCTGCCGACTGCCAAGAACACATGCTGCTTTTTAACACAGAGAGCTGATAAAAGAGAATAACAGGTAGCACTGATTGAATCTGCCTTGCCCGTGTAAACACGCTCGTGGGAGAGAAGGCATTCAGTCATGTGGTTTACATTAGGCTACCATACTGAGTTTTACAGGGTCACTGAGCAAGCACTAATCAATGTCTTTTAGTAGGTTACACAAAAATAATGAGGTCTGTCTCATCTTTACTGGGTAATTTACAAATTGCAGTCTAGGGATAAAAATAATAATATCAAAAGCTGTTCACAAATTCCATAAAAATGGATTTAAGCAGTTCGGCATAACCTTCAGAACTGTTAAAAAACCATGATCAAGCAGTTTTATTATTATTTTTTTTTCCTTTTCACAAAATGTGAAGGAATCAGGGGTAGAAACACTGCGGGTGTGATCTAAATAGGGTGCTAACATTACAAAGTTGGGTAACACGTGACTTTAACTTTGTAACGGCCGGTTACCCAAACTGGCCTGAACACTACCAAGACTTATTCCTTGGATTACTTGAGATTTCTTGCTCTAATAACAAGCCATTCTCCTTATATGTTGTCTTATTTTTTCCCAACACGACGAAATAATCAGAAAACAGTAAACATCCATCCATTTTCCAACCTGTTGAATCCGAACACAGGGTCACGGGGGTCTGCTGGAGCCAATCCCAGCTAACACAGGGCACAAGGCAGGGAACCAATCCTGGGCAGGGTGCCAACACACCGCAGGACACACACAAACACACCCACACACTAAGCACACACTAGGGCCAGTTGAGAATCGCCAATCCACCTAACTAGCATGTCTTTGGACTGTGGGAGGAAACCGGAGCGCCCCCCACTAAATCCAATATAACAAAATGGAAAGACTAAGGAACCACTACAAACCTGACAAGAGAAGGCCGCACAAGGATGGGCAATTTATCAGAGATGCAACAAAGACACCAAGGATAACACTGAAGGAGCTGCATAGATCTACAATGGAGATGGGAGTATCTCTCCACAGGACCACTTTAAGCCACACACTCCACACAGCGGGGCTTTATGGAAGAGTAGCCAGAAAAAAGCCACTGCTCAAAACATGTTTGGAGTTTGGCCAGCAACATGTGGTGGACTCTCCAAACGCAGGGAAGTAAGTTCTCTGTTCAGGTGACACTAAAATTTAACTTTTTGGCCATCATGGGAAACACCATGCATGGCACAAACCCAGTACTTCCCATCACCCTGAGAACACCATTGCCACAGTGAAGCATGGAAGTGTCAGGGTCATGTTGTGGACATGTTTTTCATTTTCAGGGACAGGAAGACTGGTCAGGAGTGAAGAAAAAATGGATGACACTTAATGCGGGGTAATTCTTGAGGAAAACCTGCTTCAGTCTTCCAGAGATTTGAGACTGGGATGTCCTTCCAGCAGGAAAATGAATGACCCTAAACATACTGGTAAAGCGACACTGGAGTGGTTTGAAGGAAAACATTGAAACGTCTCGGAATGACGTTGTCAAAGCCCAGACCTCAATCCAATGGAGAATCTGTGGTATGACTTGAAGACAGCTGTGCTCCAACGCAACCCATCGACCTTAAAGAGGTTGGAGCAGTTTTGCCTTAGGGAATGGCCTAAAATCCCAGTGGTGAGGTGTGCTAAGCTAGTGGAGACATTCAACAAGAGACTTGCAGCTGGAATTGCAGCAAAAGGGGGCTTTACAAGGTATTGACTTTGGGGGATGAATACCTACGCACACTCGGGATTTTTGTTTTTTTTGTCTTAATTACTGCCATTATTGTTACAATGATTACCAGCTTACCTTGCCTCCTTCCAGAGTATCCAGATTGCATTCTTCTTGTTTTTGTGTTGGACGTAGGAGTGAGGGAGAGAGATTTTAATGGACGTCAGAGACCACTAAGGAGGGCGGTATTTTGTTGGAGGTCCGATGACGGATGCTGTTTTGAAACTGGATGGTGGAAGAATGGAATTTTGATGTGGGAACCATGGAGGAGAGTAGAAGATGGAGATTTGCTAGAGAAACAATGGCGCTTTGTTGAAGGGATGAGGATGCCATAAAATGGACACCTTATACAAGGCTGCCTCAGCAAACTGCCTCATAAATTGTATAACCTTTGTTGGTTTTTTTTGGAAAAACTAGTACTAGGGTGTTGTACCATCTCAGCCATTATGGATGTAGTGAGAAGTCTAGCAAAATGACCCCTTTTAATTGGTGAACTAAAAAGATTACAATATGCAAGCTTTTGAGGCAACTCAGACCCCTTTTTCTGGCGAGATGTAATACAGAAACTGGAGTTCCCTGTAGTTATATACACACTAGGACAAGTAACAACATTGGTAAATCTTTAAGTGAGACATCTTAAATGTAAAAAATTAATAGACCTCTTCAGGCTAAGATTCATTTAGCAAGAGAGGAGAACAATGTCTAGTCAAGATCGTTGGATAAGATAACTGTCCAACAAAGTTGTAGCGATCCGTTGCTGCTAAGATTCACACCATTAAATAGACGGTGATTTTTTTTTTTTGGTGGAGATTCCAGAGACGCACCCAGACTTGATCCGACCCCCATGCACTCACAAGCAGAGACAAAAAAGCTACCGGTAATAATACAGCAAATAAAGAATGTATTAAACAATATTAAATAAAAACAACGATCCCACCCCAGTCCCTTTACAGCGATGTACAATAAATACACCATAGTGTGGGGGAGGACCGATCTCCTCAGTCTGTCAGTGGAGCAGGACGGTGACAGCAGTCTGTTGCTGAAGCTGCTCCTCTGTCTGGAGATGACACTGTTTAGTGGATGCAGTGGATTCTCCATGATTGACAGGAGCCTGCTCAGCGCCCGTCACTCTGCCACAGATGTCAAACTGTCCAGCTCCGTGCCTACAATAGAGTCTGCCTTCCTCACCGGTTTGTCCAGACGTGAGGCGTCCCTCTTCTTCATGCTGCCTCCCCAGCATACCACCGCATAGAAGAGGGCGCTCGCCACAACCATCTGATAGAACATCTGCAGCATCATATTGCAGATGTTGAAGGACGCCAACCTTCTCAGGAAGTATAGTTGGCTCTGTCCTCTCTTACACAGATCATCATTATTGGCAGTCCAGTCCAATTTATCATCTAGCTGCACTCCCAGGTATTTATAGGTCTGCACCCTCTGCACACAGTCACCTCTGATGATCACGGGGTCCGTGAGGGGCCTGGTCCTCCTAAAATCCACCACCAGCTACTTGGTTTTGCTGGTGTTCAGTTGTAGGTGGTTTGAATCGCACCATTTAAAAAAGTCCTTGATTAGGTTCTTGTACTCCTCCTGCTCACTCCTGATGCAGCCCACGATAGCAGTGTCGTCAGTGAACTTTGGAAGTCCGATGTATATAGGCTGAACAGGACCGGAGAAAGTACAGCCCCGTGTGGTGCTCCTGTGCTGCTGACGACAATGTCAGACCTGCAGTTCCCGAGACACATTTACTGAGGTCTGTCTTTAAGATAGTCCACGATCCATGCCACCAGTTATGAATCTACTCCCATCTCCGTCAGCTTGACCCTAAGGAGCAGAGGTTGGATGGTGTTGAAGGCGCTAGAGAAGTCCAGAAACATAATTCTTACTGCACCACATCACTCTTTAATATTTTCTTTATCAGTATGCTGCTGCTGGAGTATGTGAATTTCCCCTTGGGATTAATAAAGTATCTATCTATCTATCTATCTATCTATCTATCTATCTATCTATCTATCTATCTATCTATCTATCTATCTATCTATCTATCTATCTATCTATCTATCTATCTATCTATCTATCTATCTATCTATCTATCTATCTATCTATCTATCTATCTATCTATCTAAAGTCCATGGAAACGGCAACGGATGAAATACAATGATGGAGGTAGATAGTCCAGATAGTCTTTCCTGGCGAAATGAAGACGGATGAACGGTATCAGCAGCGCTCCTTTCTTCACAGGATGGCAACAAATAGTCCTCATGTGCAGAAAGACACAAGACAGACCATAGCCCAAAACAAGAGAGGATCCAGGACAAAACAAGAATCCACAGATATCAGAATGGAAGGTAGACAAATAGGAACTTCAGATACGAAACACAAAATACCTCTCTTTTTTGGTATCACTCGCCTCCTTTTAAATGTAGCGCTGGCCTCCTTGTACCCAACAGCCCCTGCACCGTAAGATAGATAACCAATAAGAGCCACTGCAGGGACTGCTGGGAGGTGAAGATTCAATCCTCAGTAGCACTGCTACAAAGTCTTTTGAAGTTTCAGATGAGTTTTTCAATATAATGTGGGTCTGCAGTCAGGTTGTCTGTGTCAGTCCGAGAGATGGAAATAATCCTCCTATCTGGCCATATAACTCTTTCCTCTATTCAAACCATGTTGTAATTTGTTAAATTTTAGCATGAGTTTAATTTCCCATTGTTTTCTCTCTTGCTGTGTTCTGAAGTTGCCCATAAGGACTGGGACTTTGACGTCCCTCTCACAGTGTCCATGGCTGCTGAAGTGGGCCGCTCCAGGAACATCTGTGTTGCCATGCTTGATGTGGAACCTGTGTGAGTTAATTCTGTCGTGGAGTGTTTGTCGAGTTTATCCCACATAGAGTGCAGTGTCAGGACATTTCATACACAAAATGAGGTAGACCACATTGGATGATCTGCAGGAAAATGATTCCTTGATGTGATGTTCTAGTTGGCGGTGTGGTATGACTACATGGTCTGTATTATAAATATGAGCACACGTTTTACATCTTTTCTGTAGGCAGGGAGATGTGAAATTTTCTGTTGCTTCAGGAAGCAAACCTGGGTCTCCTTACTGCGAGGCAGCAGCGCAAAATAAATATAAAAATTAAAAATTACTGCAGACTGTCTAGAGATGTGAGGGCTGCCTGGACAATTCACTAGGCAAGAAAATCAAGTGAATTTGTAAAGCGGACTTTGAAACTTCAACCAAACCACCAAACTATTTTCCAACAGGAGTCATTACAAATTTAAAATCAGTAAAATCAATATGTTTAGCTTATACACAGTATTTTCCATAATGCTTGGGACAAAGACTCATGTTTCCTCAATTTACTCCTCTCTCCACAGTTTAAAATTACAAATCAAACAATTCTGATGTGATTAAAGTGCACACTGCAGACTTTCATTTAAGGGGATTTGCATACATTTTCTACGCGGTCCTCCCACTTCAGGGCGCTATAATATTTAAAATTACACATCAAACAATTCAGACTTTGTGATTAACATGCTCATTGCAGGTTTTCTTTTAAGGGGATTTGGAGACATTTTGGTCACACCATGTTGAAATGACAACACTTTTTCTATACATGGTCCCCCTATAATATTTGGAACAATTGGCATCACAGATGTTTGTGATTCCTCAGGTGGGTTTCATGGCTTCATAAGATACCTCAGCTTGCTTCTACTATTTGGAGTCTGTAGCGACCATTGTTCAACATGAGGGCAAGAGCTGTGCCAGTGAAAGTCAAAGAAGTCATTATGAGGCTGATAAACAAGAATAAAACCATCAGATACATCAGTAAAACCTTAGGATGACCGAAACTGTCTGGAATATCATGAAGAAGAAAGAACACATTGGTGAGCTGAGTAATCACAAAGGGACTGGTAAGCCAAGGAAGACCTCCACTGCTAATGACAGACGAATCCTCAGTATGGTAAAGAAAAAGCCCCAAATACCTGCCCCACAGATCATACACAGTCTTCAGGGGGCCGATGGTTGTGTGTCAGAGACAACTATCAGCAGAAGACTTCATGAACAGAAATACAGAGGAGGCCACACTGCAAGATGAACACCACTAGTGAGCCACAAAAACAGGATGGCCAGATTACAGTTTGAGAAAAAGGACTTCAAAGGTCAAAGGTCTTGTGGACAAATGAGACAAAGGTGAACCTGATCAGAGTGATGGCAAGAGCAAAGTGTGGAGAACAAAGGGTACTGCTCAAGATCCAAAGCAGACCACCCCATCTGTTAAACATGGCGGTACTGGGGGTGTTATGGCTTGGGCATGTATGGCTGCCACAGGTCCTGGCACACTTCTCTTCATTGATGATAGAACTGCTGACAGTAGTGGCACAATGAATTTTGAGGTGTGTAGAAACATCTGATCTGCTCAAGTTCTCGTAAAGGCCTCCAAACTCACTGGGCAGCACTTAATCCTATTACAAGATAATGCCAAACCAAACATACTGCTGAGGCAACAGAGGAGTTTATCAAAGCTAAAAATGAAAAATTCTTTAATGGCCAAACCAGTCACCTGCTTTAAAACCAATTGAGCAGGCCTTCCATATGCTGAAGAGAAAACTGAAGGATGTAGAAGTTTAGGCTTGGTAGAGCATCACCAGAGAAGATCCTCAGCACCTGCTGATGTCTGTGAATCACAGAAAGAAAATTATAAACAAGAAAATTAAACCTTCGGTGAAACATGGAGGAGGCTTGGTTAATTTTTGGGGCTGCTTTGCTGCATCTGGCACAGGGTGCCTTGAGTCTGTGCAGGGAACAATGAAATCTCAAGACCATCAAGAAATTCTGGAGTGAAACGTCCTGCTCAGTGTCAGAAATCTCTGTCTCAGTTGCAGCTCATGGACACTCCAACAGGATAAGGAGCCAAAACACACAGCGAAGAGCATCCAAGAATAGCTGAAAACACAAAATTGGACTATTTTGAAGTGGCCTTCTATGAGCCCTAATTTGAATAAATCAAACATCTATGGAAAGAACTAAAACATTCAGTCTGGAGAAGACCCCTTCACATCTGACCCAGCTGGAGCAGTTTGCTCAGAACCAGTTGGGCCAAACAACCTGTGGACAGGTGCAGAAGTCTCATGGAGAGCTCCAGGAATCGCGTGTGTGCAGTGATTGCAAACTCTAAAGGTTGTGCAACAAAATATGAGGTGAAGGGTCCCATCATCTTTGTTCAAGCCAGTTTCATTTGTGTTCTTTTTGGAATCTAAACTCTAAAGCAAAGTCTGATTTTTGTTAAATACGGGATGGGTGCCAATTACTTTTGTCAGTTTCAAGTTACTTCTGAGACAATTGTGGGTTCTTCTTGTTTTGTTGAGGGGTACCAACAAGTTTATCCTCGTTAGGTTAGGTTTAACGGGGTCTGAAGCCTATTCCAGTATCATTCAGAGTTCCTGTGTTTTGCGTTTAATGTATTTGTCAATGCCATTTTCTGAACTCGGATTAACGTACTGAAGCATTAAAGATAATTTAGTAATTGTTATTGCTGTTTTCTCTTTGCTGTACATTTGTTATCAATTCCATGCATGGTTTCGGTGATTTTCCAAGTCGGCTAATTAGCTTTGACTACATCTGCATTTATGAATCAGTTGTCTCATCCTATCTGGATCACTTTGTAACTGTCACTTTGCATTGTTCATCAAAGGAAAACAAAATAGAATGTGCTCATTTAGCTCCTAATTGTGTGGATTACTATGGAAAAATCCTTAAACTGAAAATTCTGTCATATCTTTGCTTGCCATTTCATGCCTAAGTGGCAATCATAGTTTTGCTTACTCTGAAATTTTACAAAGACTTTGTCTATTTTTTCCTTTAGTATCCCTCTCTTTAAATTATATTAACTCTAATAATGACCCCCCCCCCCCCCCCATCTCTTCAGATCAGACTGACATGTAGTGAAATGTAGGGCTCTTGTACTTTTCATTACAGTCCCACAGTTGGCCATTGAAACATTTCATGGGCATTCTGAAATCATGCAGACTGACCATACAACGCCTTCAGAAAGTATTCAGACACCTTTACTTTACATATCTTGTTATGTTGCAGCCTTGTGCTGAAATCATTAAAATTCATTTCTTTCCTCATCAAGCAGCACTCTATACCCCAAGATGACAAAGCGAAAGTGGGATTTTAGGATTATGTTTATGTTTAAAAATGAAACACTGGAATATCAGTTTGATACAAAAATTCAGACTTTACTCAGTCTTCTGCTGAAGCACCTTTGGCAGCCATTCCAACATGGAATGTCCTTGAGTTTCATGCAACAAAGTTTGTCCACCAGGATTTGGGTGATTTTCTGCCAGTCTCAGCTGCACAAAGATGGCAGCACTGTGACGATTCTGTTTTTTGATTTCTCCAGTGCCTTCAATACCATCCAGCCATCCCTGTTAAGGGGTCAACTCTGAGATATGCAGGTGGATGAGCCTGTGGTGTCCAGGATGATAGACTATCTGTCTGTCAATCTGCAGTTTGTGAGACTCAAGGACTGTGTGAGCAACACTGGAGCACCTCAAGGAACAGGCCTGTCTGCTTTACTCTTCACTGTGTACACCTCAGACTAGAAATACTGTATAACAGCAGGTCAGGTCACTTGCAGAAATTCTCAGATGTGTCTGCACTTATGGGGTAGAGAGGGCACAGAGGAAAGAAATCAGGTAGAGATGTTTGTTTCTTGGTGCAAAGAGAATTGTCTGCATCTTAACATCAACAAAACCAAGGAACTGCTCATTGTCTTTCACTGAACCAAAGAGCCTCTACGTCTGGTCACTATTCAAGGAGTAGATCTAGAGGTGGTCCACTCCTACAAGAACTTAGGGGTCAATATCAATGTCAGATTGGACTGGGCTCAGAACACAGAAGAACTATAATAATAATAATAGTAATAATAATACAGAAGAAAGGGCAGAGCAGGCTCTTCTTCCTTAGGAGACTGCATTCCTTTAATAAAAGAAGTGACATCCTTCACATCTTCTATATCTCTGTGATGGCCAGTGCGATTTTCTACCCTAAGGTGTGCTGGGCTGGTAGCATCACTTCAAGAGAGGCTTACCAAATCAACAAGCTAATTTAGAGGGCAAGCTGAATTACGGGACCCCCTGGAGATAGTAGCTTAGGAGAATTAAAGTAAAACTGAGTGCCATTATGAACAATGGTGAACATCCTGTCTTTGACATACTAACACTGAGGACTTTCAGCCAACAAATCTTTCAGCCAACATCATAAATGTTATGCTAACATCAATATGCTTGCATAACTCCTTACTGGGACTTGGACTACCATTTCAGATGTTTCTTAATTTTCTTGCTTTTCAATCCTTCTGGTGTGTGTTCAGACTATAGTGTGTGTGCATATGTGTATGTACATATATATATATTGTGATAAGCAGCCTGGATTCAGACAGGCAGACAGCGATGGTGCAACCCACTCACGTTTATTATACATAATTTATTATTTACAACAGTGCACACAACCCCAAACAACTCCCCAAAAAGTCCAGACCTCTACCCAATGCCTCTTTCTTCAGGCTGCCTCCACTCCTCTCCAACAAGACTTGGTCCTCTCCTCACCCGACTCCAGCCACTGAACGGAGGGAGACGGCCCCTTTTATAATCGCCCGGATGTGCTCCAGGTGCTTCCCGATAATCTTCCGCCGGCACTCCCCAGTGTGGAGGAAGTACCGGCTGCGCACCCGGAAGCACTCCAGGTGTCCCTGGTCTTCGTCCCCCCAGCACTTCCGGGTGTGGTGGAAGTGCTGAGGGCCAGGGCTCCGTAGGCATTGGGGCGCCCCCTGGCAGTGACCACGGGCCCCTATAGGGTTGAGCTTCTAAGCTCTGTTCCCGTGGTCCCCATAGCCACCAGGGCGGTCACCCCCTCGTGGTCTGGAGGAGGCCACAAAACTTTGCCCAATGGCTCACTCGATAAAACTGTCAAGCCGAGTTTAGTTATCACTGGAGTACAAGCACATGCAAGCCTAACATCCATTTTACAATAATAGCATCAGCCCGGGTAATATGCGACAGGCCATGCTTGACAATGTTTGACAGAAACCAATGGACGAGTCAACCTCCGGCAAATTAACGGTAGCAATTGCTAAACGGATAGCCCCAGCATGCAGGCTGATTTACATAGTGGAGGATGAAGGTCTGTGCGACATAATTTGGATCGCGTCCAACAACCCAACTTATGAATTTCAATTGAGAGCCACAGTCGTAACTAGTATACAGAAGCTGTATGATTCAGAGAGGGCAAAACTAGCTAAGGAGTTGGAGATCACGGAGACGATTGCCTTACTGGTGACTACTGGACATCACTTGGAAATCATAGCTACCTCGGGTATCGATGAAGAGTGGAAACTGCATTCACATGCTTTGACGGTCATGAAAACATTGGAGAGATATCATGCCGAAACATGCGCCGAACATTTTATGGTTGTAGCAAAGCAGTGGAACATTGAGAATAAAGTAAGAACACTCAGTACAGATAGTGCACGAAATTTAATTTCAGCGGCGAGACAGCTGCCTTTCGAACACTTGCCATGCATCATGCACAGCATTCAACGTTCTGTCAGAATAGTGCATTTGACGGCACACTTTCCAAATGCCGAAAGGTGGTGGGGCACTTCAAGCACAGCCCATCAAATACAGCAGAACTTGAGAAACAGCAAGTCACTTATGGCCTGAAGACTGAGACACTCGTACAAGACGTACCTACTAGATGGAACTCCACTCTGGAGATGGTGAAGCGTGTGCGAAGAAACGAACAACCACTAAGAGATGCACTAGCCCTACAAAAAAACTAACGTGGACATGCCAACAAATGCTGAGCTGGAGAAACTTCAGAAGCTGGAGGCATTGCTCGAGCCCTGCAGGTAATACACACGTTTTTATTTTTTCTAGCAATCTCGCAAGCTGTAATTGAAAAATGTGCATCTCCATCGATCATTAGTGGGAGTGTGGAGTCTTTTACTTTAGCGGCAAGTTCTTTTTTCATACTGTCGGATGTTTGGCCAGTCCTTTAGCATATAACTTGTTATAAGTCGGATTGATATTTATGCCGTTTTTAATGTAGTAAATATGAATGGGTCAAATTTTGTGAAGGGATGTTCATCTTTTGCGATACAGTACACAATGTTTACTTTGATTTTAAGAACCTCCTCATTAACTGTTATTATTTTGTGTGTCATTAGCAGCGGTCACAGATGACGACATGCCATGTGGGGTTTTTTATTTACTTGGTTTTCTGAAAAGCTATACTTATGAGTTATGTCGTTTTAAAATCGGGTTTCCAGTAATGTACGACATTGAGCCTGCCAACATTTCTCCCGATGCTTATCAGTACCTGCAAAACATTGGATTGATCATAAAAAAGACTGAGAAATCTTCTAGTCACTATTCATTAAACTGGTACGTTGTCAGTGTCAGATAATGAGACATTTAGTGACAGGGGCCACCTCCTCACATGACGCAACAGTAGTAGCACAGAGTTTAAGTTGGATTGGGAGGGGGGCTTGCCATCCACTACTCGTTGCCTATTATCTCCTGTTAATGTTGTGATATTACATTACAGTACATCCACAAAGAATGTTTTTTAATTGCAAATTTGATAAATAAAAAACAAACAAAAAAAACTGTCACACTCTGCAGACCTAATAAAGTCCAGTTATAGTTAAGTATGACTACCTCTGTGTAATCCTCAAGTCTATCTTATAGCTGTTTTGGTATTGTTTTTATGTGTGAGTGAATACAAATGCATACAAGGCCCTCACAGTTTAATTGATATCGAATTGATTTTGGCTGATACTTTACTGAACTTCTTGGAGGAGAGAAGTTTGTTTCATGTTCAGTGGTGCTGCCCACTTTATACCATCTCTCTCAGGTGATGGAGAGTTCAGAGGATGACCCAGCCTATATAATAAAGTTGAAGCAAACCTTCACCATGGACATGGAGAAACAGAAGGAGAAAACAAACAATAAATGGCTAAAGATTTCCACAGCACTTGACCCCAAGTTTAAGGACCTTAAGTGCCTACACAGAGCTGACAGAGCTGATGTGTGGTCATTGATTGCTGTCATCCTCAAAGAAGAGATACAGCAACCAGTGCAAGCTGCAACATCAGAACCCCCAAAGAAGAAGACACCTCTCTTAGTGGCTTCAGAGTCACAATCTGATGAAGAGGAGAAGGACTGTATTCAAAAATATCTGGAGCGCTATAAAGCAGAGCCTGTCATCAGCATGGAGGATTGCCCCCTAAAGTGGTGGTTCACACATGCTCTAGTATACAAAGAGCTAGCTTGCCTTGCTCGCAAGTACTTGACAACACCTGCCACATCAGTGCCTTGTGAGAGGTTTTGGCTTGGTTTAATAAAATGGAAATAGTGTATTATTCATAATAATCCAAAAGGCCAACCTTCTGTTTCTGCTGAGAAATTAACTTGGCTAACTACATTAACAAAAGTCATGAGATTAATTGCGATCACACTTTTTGATTGCTTGACAGCACTAATATATACATATATATATATATACATATATATATATATATATATATATATATATATATATATATATATATATATATATATATATATATATACATATATATATATATATATACGAGCTGTATATACCCGGCGTTGCCCGGGGTAGAAGTAACCTAATCGGTCAAACACTTACATATATACCAAAGTAAACCTAATCGGTTAAACAGCTTCATATATACAGAAGCGAACCTAATTGGTCAAACAGTTATGAATGTGCAGAATGATTTTACAAACATTATGCGTGTTAACAATCATTAAAAAGAAAAGATTGAGGAACTGTTCTTCTATATGTGATGAAGCCACTAATAAGACAGATTTTTTTCAGGACCCAGCTGTTTCATAACTAAACTACTGCCACCCCAAAGTAATGCCTAATAGTGGTTTTTGGGGTAGGTGTGGAATAAAAAGGGTGTTTTTTAGTCAGTAACAATCTGACAGTACCCTTCAGTATGGGCTGAAGGGTGCCTATGTAAGGTTTTACATCCTTCCCGTATGGAAAAAAAAACATACTAAACTTTTTTTTCATCATTACAGATAATCTCATTCAAATCGAAGTACGCATTCTCAATTTATTTTTATCTAATTTTTACTTTTTCACAAAGCCATCCCATGCCAATTTGTATGAATAAACTTTTGCTAGAGAGTTACCAAAAGTTTATTCATGCACATATTTTAATACAGATAATCTATCTGTAATCAAGGTTCTCATTTTCATTCTAATTTAAAATAATAATAGATACTCATTTTTTTCTTCTGTTTTAGAAAAACCAATCTATGCCACCTACGTCTTCGTCAAGTCAGCTTCATCCAGCTTCATCACATATAGAAGAAGAGTTCCTGAATCTTTTCTTTTTAATGATTGTTAACACGCATAATCTTTGTAAAATTATTCTGCACATGCATAACTGTTTGACCAATTAGGTTCGCTTCTGTATATATGAAGCTGTTTCATCGATTAGGTTTGCTTTTGTATTTATGTAACTGTTTGACCAATTAGGTTTGCTTATGTATATAGATTAGCTGTTTGTCCGATTAGGTTCGCTTCTGTATATATGAAGCTGTTTAACCGATTAGGTTTACTTTGGTATATATGTAACTGTTTGACCGATTAGGTTACTTCTGCCCCGGGCAACGCCGGGTATATACAGCTCGTTATATATACATATACACATATATTTATATATATATATATATATATATATATATATATATATATATATATATATATATATATATATATATACACATACATACATACATATACACACATAGATGCACTTACAATAACATAGAAATCAATATAAACAACATTAACATCATTATCATATGAGAATATGAAGTAATATATAAGAAGCACATTTCATATAAATATAAATTATTACACAGTAAAATCTTCTTCTATAATTTGCTACCGTGGCTTTTCGTTGGTCTGTCCAGGATTTGAAATCACATGTAGCTTGCAAACCGTTTGACGTATTGACGTGAAATGTGGTACACATATAATACGTCACGTCTGCTATCAGCTTTATGGGTGATGAATGTATTACTCTTTTTATGTTTATTTTATTTTAGAATCAACTCCTATCTGCGCACACCAGGGTGGCCGTGGGCGGATGCGTATGGTGTATTCACTCCATGTTATCGTGCATTGCGCTGTCACTGGTATTTTGATAAAAGAATTTGAACAATATATAAGAAGCGTATAAATTATTAAACAGTAAAACATTAACATTTAAGAAGTAAAGTTACATTGAGTACTACTGCAGTGCCTTCGGGTATACCTCATTTTTTCTTTGCCCATTACATGCTTAAATGTATACATTTTTTGGTGTACCTACCCGAGAACACGCGACATATAACCGACTGTGGGAGAAGCATGGATTTTAAACACACGTTGAGTTCATCTGCTGGTCTCCCTCGTGGAATAACTGGTAATGTTTGAGTAAAATCTACAGCGAGTAAAACGACATTACCTCCTTTTTTTTTTTACGATCTGTGAGATCTTGCTTTTTTCGGTTCAAGGCTTCATTATCTCTTTTATGTTCAATGTTGTACTTAATAAGTAGTAATTATCCCAAACCATCATCTTTGAATGTTGCAAGACTTTCGCCTTGTATGTAGATCGGGGTAATTACATTCATTGCATTCCTAGTCTGAATCACAATCTGATTGTATGGGTGGTTACCTGGCACTGTAGGGTTGCCACCCGTCCTTTAAAATACGGAATCGTGCCGCGTTTGAGAATGAAATTGCGCGTCCCATTTTCAATCAATACTGGACGGGATTTATCCCGTATTTTTTGTATCATTTTTTTTTTAAAGCAGCGTCTCATGCAAATCATCCCACACGCATTTTATGAAGATGCCTCCTTTCCTACTTTTGATTGGGTAATACTTGATGTCATCGTTAGTTTGATTGGTGTTTTTAACTGTCCAGTGAGTAGGGCGTGTCTTTCAACCGTAAGCAGATTTTTTGCAGTGGTATGACTGACCTCGACGACGGCGACGTTATACGTCAAAAATAAATTACGATAAATGACGATTTTAGCGATACTTTATTACGACGGCGGCTACATAGACACGATCAAATAAAAACAAAAAAATCAAATAATCATTCTACATTTTCAAAACGTCGAAAAAACGACGGAATGAAAAAAAGGCCCACCCGACGACCCACCCATTCCATTTTTATATATATAGATATATATATATATATATATATATATATATATATATATATATATATATATATATATATATATATATAGTCCTGCGGTGGGTTGGCACCCTGCCCAGGATTGGTTCCCTGCCTTGTGCCCTGTGTTGGCTGGGATTGGCTCCAGCAGACCCCCGTGACCCTGTGTTCGGATTCAGCGGGTTGGAAAATGGATGGATGGATATATATATATATATATATATATATATATATATATATATATATACAACACAACCTCAATTATCCGGTTTAATGACCAGCGCCCGTCATCTGGATAATCAAAAATCACGGCTAATCAAAAATAATTATAAAAATTTGCAAATGCTAGAAAATCAGACAGGAGACGCTGCTTTGTGTTCTTGCAGCGCTTCAGTTTTATTGACGTGTGGATCTTGCAAAGTGTTAGGATGTCACTAAAATTTGAATCCGCTTCCTGCTCAAGAAAGTCTAGCAATGTTTCGGCACAATTTAGCGCTTCTGCAATCGAAACTTTCTTTTCTGAAGGTTCGTCTTCAACTGTGTCATCGTTGCTTTCTTCCGGCAATTCCGCACTTGACTTCGCTTCTGCAGCAAGGGCGGCATCATCTTTCACTTGATATCCAGGCTGATTATTATGAGAGAGTAGCCATTCTTCGATGTTTTCTCTGTCGACGTCTTCAAACAACATGGACCGTGCGAGCCATACAAAACTTATTGACGAATGGCAGTCGTCTGAATTTGGAAAAAGGGGAGGGAGAGTGTTCGGAACAAGTCCTCTGCATCAGATTAAGTCTAATGGTTTTTCATAGCAGGGGATCGCCTGGCTGGTGCACAGATGCTATACAGTACTTTCAATCCTTTTAGAATAATTCTCAGAAACCCATCGACAAAGAAAACTTAAGCTGTGACACACGTAGTGTACATTCCTGTAGTCGGAATTCTTGGCGGTGAAATCTTGGCGGTCTTGTGATGTCTCACACTTTTTTTCTAGGTGATCCCGGATAACCAAATGCACGGTTAATTGAAGACCGGATAATCGAAGTTCCACTGTATAGAGAGAGAGAGAGAGAGAGAGTTTCTGTAAATGCCAAAATTTCTCCAGTGTTCAAATAAAGATCTATCTATCTATCTATCTATCTATCTATCTATCTATCTATCTATCTATCTATCTATCTATCTATCTATCTATCTATCTATCTATCTATCTATCTATCTATCTATCTATCTATTGTCAGATACACACACACACACTTAGGGGGCAGACAAAGGGCCCAAACAAGCATGGTAGTATGAAAGATGGGGGATTGGAATAGAGTATTAATGCCTTTTCTCTTCCTCTAACAGAAAAACAACAATCATGAAATACCTCAAATCCGTACAACAATAATACTTCCAGTCCTCCGTAACAACTCCACACCCGGGTCCCTCTGCCATAGATGTTGAATCCGTCCACTACCGATGACCTCACTTCCAGTCACATATCGATGACTTCACGTCCGGCTTTGTCTGGTGACAGTCAACCCCATCCCCCGAAGTAGACATTATTTCCATACCTCATTTCCTGCCAACTCAGTTCCGTTTCTTTTTTGTCCCATTTCCTGTTTATCTTCTATAAAAACACCTCGAAGAACCAATTCCGTTGTGAAATGTATTTTTGTTACAGTTTTGACCATGTTTCAGTCTCAAAAGATTACTTGTCAGCGGCAAGGAATTCCCCAACCCTTGATCTTTTTTCTTTGCGTTTTTCTTTTTCACCCTATCTATCTGTCTATCTATCTATCTATCTATCTATCTATCTATCTATCTATCTATCTATCTATCTATCTATCTATCTATCTATCTATCTATCTATCTATCTATCTATCTATCTATCTATCTATCTATCTATCCACTCAAGCTCTATCAGGTTAGATGGAGATCACAGATGAACACCTGTTTTCATGTCTGTCTAGAAATATACTCTTTGTTTTAAGGCTGGGCTCCGGCTAGGACGCTCAAGAACATTTACAGAGTTGAACGTGATCCACTTGTGTGTTGCCCTTGCTTTGTGCTTTCTGTTGGAAGTTGAACCTACTGTATGTCCCCGTCTGAGGTCCAGAGCACTCTGGAGTAGTTTTCATTAAGGATATCTCCGTACTTTGCTCCATTCAGCTTTCCCCCAACCCTGACTAGTCTCCCAGTCACTGATGCTGCCACCACCATACTTCACCATTGGAATGGTGTGGCACAGGTGATTAGTGGTGCCTGGTTTCCTCCAGATGTGATATTTAGAATTCAGGGCAAACAGTTCAATGTTGGTTTCACCTAAAAATCATCAACCCCACACTGAAGTGGGAAATAATCAAGAAATTAAATCTTGGATTTTTCAGACCAGAAAATCTTGTTTCTCACAGTCTTAGAGTCCTATAGGTACCTTTTTGCAAACTCTAAGCAGGCTTTCATGTATTATTTGCCCACTCTGCCATAAACCCAGGATTATTGGAGGGTTGCAATGGTGGTTATACTTCTGGAAGTTTCTCCCATCTCCACACAGTTTCTCTACTGTTCTGCCAAAGTGGCCATTGGGTTGTTGGTCATCTCTCTTACCATTTCCCTTCTTCCATGATTACTCAGTTTGGCTGGGCAGTCAGCTCGAGGAAGAGACGTGTTTATTCGGCACTTTACACCAGAACATGGTGAGGAGTGCTGCACAAAAAAAATTATATTGTATTGTTGTATCATATTACTGAGTTGACCATCATAGATTGACCATTGTGAAAAAAGTCACCCTCAGACACACAAAAAGATTTGGGTCAGCCACCCATATGTTGTACCTAGCTGCAAAGATTGATTGAAATTGCACAGATATGCTCAGGATGAGTTATCAACATAAACTGATGAGCAGTGGCAAAGATGGCGGCTTTAAAGGCCATCAAAGGAAGTGATGTCACTTTTGTGGCTGGAACCGGAAATGGCGTCTTTCTTGGCGCTGGAACCAGATGTGACGTCTTGTATGAGAAATCAGGCAGGTTTTCCCTTGTTGGGTCTGCAGAGAAAATAGAGAAAGGTTTAGTGTACCCCGCCGCCCCCTAGACTGGCGTGGAATTACCTTCTTTTGGTCCACTCAGCTTCCTCCTACTCTCATGTGTGTGACACCATCTAGCTCTGAGAAGTGGATTACTTGTATTCTGTTTTGTGCATTGTATTTACACCATTTTTAACACCCATTGCACATCCAGCCTACCCGGAAGGGGGTTTCTCTTTGAGCTGCTTTACCCTAGATTTCCTCTATTTTTCCCTGCAAGGCATTTTGGGGAGTTTTGTCTTGTCTTCTTCGAGAGACATTGCTGGGGGCTGTCAATTAAACAGAGCCTATGAAAGCCCATTGAGGCATTCCTTGTTGGATGTTGCATTATACAAAAATACACTATTTGGACACACTTCTTAATTATCAGACGCATTACCACAGGAGTATAAACTCAAGCACCTAGCCAAGCAATCTCCTTCTACAAACATTTGTGAAACTAAATCCACTCTTAAACCCCATAGTAAATCTGGGGAGAGGCCTGAACATGGCAGTTTACAGACAATTCCCATCCAGTTTTAGGAAGATTGAGAGGATCTGCCAGGAAGGATGGGATCAACTGCCCAGATCCAAGTGTCTGATGCTTGTAGAGACTTACTTAAGAAGACTCAAAGCTGATTTGGAGTTTCTATACTGTACTGAATTAATGGTCTGAATTCTTACGTGAATGAGATGCTTCAATTTTTCATTTTTAATAAATTGGCAAACTTTTCTGAAAGCATGTTTTCACACTGTCATTATGGGTTATTGAGTGTAGACTGATGGGCAAAAATAGCAAATTTATCCAATTTAAATGAAATCTACAATACATTAAACTGTGCATTAAGTGAAGGGGTCTGAATATTTTGTGAATCCACTGTATACTTCTACGTAAGACCTGTGAATCCTTTATATTCAGAAGTAATGTTACCAGAGTATCAAAGGTTCTTAATAAACCGCACTGCACAGAAATGAATAATCATTCAGAAATGCTTTGTTCATTTCATGAAGACCAATAGAAGCCTTTGTCAAAACCTCTTGGGTTAAAAGCAGTGTTGAGGTAACAGAGAAAATCCCAGTGCGAGTAGGTCTGCACCAGGGATCTTCTTCAAGTCCTTACCTCTTTGATCTGCTTATGAATGTCTTGACTTGTGGGATAAAAGACCAATCCCCCTGGTGCAGGCTTTGAGCTGATGACATTGTGGTGTGTAGCACCAGAAAAGAGGAAGTGGAGAAGAGGTTGGAAAAATGGAGAAAGGCTTTGGAAGACAGAGGATTGAAGATAAATAGAAAGAAGAAGAGAGGATATCTGAGGTTTAAAGATGATCAGACGTTTGCCTGCAGGGAGAGCTATTGAAAAGACTGGATACATTAACATGAAGTTGAAGAAAAGAGTGGATACATTTAAATATCTAGGATCAGTGTTAGCCCAAGATGGAAAATATGATGCAGAGAAAACCCATAGAGTGCAGTGCAGATGAAACAATTGGAAGAAGGTGTCAGGAGTATTGTGTTATCGAAGAATTAAGGCAAAGGTTAAAGGTCAGGTTTTAAAGACCGCCATCATGTACAGAGCTGATACAAGAGCAGTAAAGGGAGAGCAGGAGAAGAAGTCAGATGTTGCAGAAATGAGAATGTTGAGATGGGCGTGTAGAGTTGCAAAAAAAGGCATCGGGGTATTGTGTGATCGAAGAATTAAGGCAAAGGTTAAAGGTCAGGTTTGTAAGACAGTGACAAGACCAGCAATGGTGTATGGAGTTGAGGCATGGGCAAGAAAGGGAGCAATGAAGTAGAAGTTGGATGGGCAGAAATGAAAATGTTGAGATGAATGTGTGGAGTTGCAAAGAAAGGACAGAATAAGAAATGAGACAATCAGAGGTTCAGCAAAAGTGGGAGAGATAACTAAGGAAGAACAGGAAAGGAGGTTGAAGTGGTATGGACATGTGAAGAGGAGAGACAATGAATGTTTGGGTCAAAAGAGTGATGGGAATGGAAGTCCAGAAGAAGAGAAAGCCAGGAAGGCCAAAGCAGAGGTAATGGACAAAGTAAAAAAAGATCTGAAGGAAAAGGACTTGACTGGTGAGGAGGTGCAGGACTGAGCTGCTTGGAGAAGGTTGATCAGGTACATCGACCCCACACAGAAGTGGGAAAAGATGAAGAGGAAGAAAAAGAAGCCTTTGTTAAAGTCTTGTTACTTAACACTATGGAAGGTAACTCATAGATGCATGTCTAAAGTATTGCCAGATCAATGGATTAAAAACAAAACTGGTGGTAAAACTTACCAAACCTATGAAGCTAATGGACTATTGAGCCAAAAATAAAAGGTTGGATAGTCAGCTGTTCCACGCTGCTTGTTGCCTGTTTCCCTGAATTCCCCCATCCAAACGGAAAGGAAATGTTCCAGAATTAGGAGCCTGCTCATGAGAGGCCAGAGCTACCTTTGCAGCAATGGTACTGAAGGAAATGATCATCTGATGTGCAGAAGTAAGAGAAAGAGTTCTAAGGGGAGACCTAGCCAGTCACTAATCTCTTTTCTTAACTAGTCCTATCCAGGGGTGGATTGGGGGGGACAGTTGGATTCTGTCCCATCAGGAATTGGGTGAGTGACGGGAACAAACCCTGGAGAGGATGCCAGACTGGGGAGAGAAACACACTCATACAGCAAATTCTTAGGAGCACTATACTAATACTGCGTAAGACCTCTTTTTGCTCACAAAATAGTCTCAGTTCTTCATGGCATGGATTCCACGAAATTTTGGACAAATTCCTTTGAGATTCCGGTCCATGTTGATATGATTACATCACTTAATGTCTGCAGATTTGTCAACTGCACATTCATGGTGTGACTCTGCCATTCCCTCACATCCCTCAGATGTTCTATTGGATTTGAGATCCGGTGACTCGGAAGGCCATTGAGGAACACCAGGCTTATTGTCCTGTTCATGAAACCAGCTTTTGCTTTGTTATGTGATGCATGTTCATGCTGGAAGTAGCCATTAGGAGATGGGTAAATTGTGACCATGAAAGAATGCACATGGTCAGAAACAGTACTTAGATAGACTGTGGTGTTCAACCAATGATTGATTAGTATTAAAGGGGCCAATGTGTGCCAAGAAAACATTCCCCACACCATTACAGCACCATATGATGGGAGAGATTAATGGCAATACACATTTTTAAATAAATAATTTGTGTGGCTGAAACTCCGTGGGTGTGTGTGAAGCCCTGGGATGCTTGGTGGGGTGACTGGGGCTGATTGTGTTTTCACGCGAGATCACAAATGGTTCAAATTGCCTAATCGACTTCCCATGGATTGTAATTGAGATGCTATGTCCGCGGACGCAGTGACCATTGACATCAAATTCACACATCATGAAATCCTTTGAGAAGTTAATTAAGAGACAACTACTTAACAAAACTGAGGCTCTTCTGGACCCTTCATTAGTTTGCATATACACAGCAAAGACGGGTGTGGACAATGCCACAGAAGCACTTTTGAATTTATTGTATGAGCACTTGTATGTCTGTAGTACTAGGGTGTTGTACCGTGTTAGCCATTATGAATGTAGTGAGAAGTCATGAAAATGGCACATCTCCCTGCCTACAGAAAAGATGTAAAACGTGCTCATATATATAATACAGAATGTGTAGTTATACCACACTGCCAACTAGGATATCACATCAAGGAATCATTTTCCTGCAGATCATCTAGTCAAAGTCAAAGCCAAAGTCAAAGCGAACTTTATTGTCATCTCAACCATATACAAGTATAAAGATAGACGAAATTGCAAAGCTCAGGGTCCACAATGTAACAACATGAAGTGCAAATAATAAGTTAAAAATAGAATTAAAATTAAAACACAAACAAAACAAGACATTGTGTAAAGACAAGACTAAGAATTAGCAGCAATATTAACATGTAGTAAGCAATATGAACATTGATACAGTGAATGGCATTTGCAATCTAGATACATAAATATAGTCAATAGATATGTAATAAAAAAATATATAATAGATATAGATAATACAGAAATGATCAGTGTATGATAATAGGTGTTTAAGACGTGTAAACAATGACAGATCAGAATGTTTCAGAGCAGAAGGATATCAAGAATGTCAAAATCCTTAAAGGTCAGTATGAGATCTTCAGTTCTTCTCTACCTGCACACTCGTCTTTGCAGGTCAGTGGCTCGCATGTATAAAAGTTCTGTTTTTAGAGGTGGTGGAGGCCGTGTGGAAGATCCCAGGGGGCAGCACGGTGTTAAGGAGTCTGACAGCTTGGGGGTAAAAACTCTCCTGCAGCCTGGCAGATCTGGCTCTGATGCTGCAGTATCTTCTCTTGGATGGTAGAAGTGTGAAAAGTCCATGTGAGGGGTGTAAGGGGTCCTGTACAATGCTGCAGGCCTTGTGGACACTGCATTTGTAAAATATGTTCTGTAGTGAAGGGAGAGGCACCCTAATAATGTTCTCTGCTGTCTTCACTATCCTTTGCAGGCGCTTGTGGTCAGATACGTTGCAGTTCTGACACTTATTTTATTGAATCCATTGTTACATTTGATTTTATCTGTTGGTTTGGAAATCTCAAAAATAAGAATATAAATCATCTTAACAAAATTATAAAAAATTATAGTAAAATTATTGGTTCACAGCAGACTTCTATCACTGACATGTTTTGCAAACAGGTTAGAAAGAAAGCCGACTCAATTCTGTCAGACAGACGCCATCCTCTTTGCTTGTGATTCCAGCTGTTGCCATCAGGCTGCACATATCAGTTTCCAAAGTTAAGGAGCAACAGGTTTAAGAACTTTTTATTCCTAGAGCTATAAGCATTTTAAATTGTGTTACTTGTAGGGACGCTGCTGAATGTTAAATTCTACATTATTCTTGTGTGTACTGTTGAAAGTAATTATTCTTCTTTGTATTGATCTTGAGTGTGTGTTTAACACTAGTATTACAAGAGCCTACGAAAAAACTTGTAAATCCGGCCCACCTTAAATCGCTTCTTAAAACCTTTCTCACCTCTCCGCCAGCGTCTTTTGTCATCTAAATGTACTGATAAAGACAAGCTGCCAGCAGCCGGCTATTCCATCCCCCCAACGACTTAGAACGTAAATGAGCTTTTCTCAGCTCATGCCTTGATTGATTATCTGGGAGTGAAGTGGAGTTTTAGAGTAGAAATAATAGATTGTTATTTGAAACACACACATTTCATATGTGTTGCATTTCTACAGTAATCTGTGTAAACACATTGTTAAAACAGAAACGTTTTAAATATTCTAGTAGCAAATGACAAAATGTAGGCATAAACTATATAATGTATGAAGCCTGAAGTCCAAATATCAAAGAAACACTTTCACAAAAGGTACAAAAAAAAAGCCACCGCCAAAAAAACCCGCCTTAGTATGAGCCATTGACATGACTTAACTATCACTGCTTCTGTGGCGCAACAGTATCAGTTGCTGACTGGGAATCAGAAGGTCATGAGTTCGATCCTGCACAACTCCCTTTTGAGAAGTGTTCTTATTTTCACTATTTTAGAATAAAAAGATACATTTGATTTCAGTCTATAACAGCCGGTGTAATTTATGATATTTGTAAAGGTTAGCTTTATTTTTTTTAAATTCACTTTTCATTGTCTCAGTCGCGTTCAGGATCCATCCCTACCGCCCCCCACCTGACACTGCTGTTTTCACATAAAGACGCGCTAAAGCTCTGCAGTGTACTTGTGACTGCATTGTCATACCAATGCTTGCGAATTGAAGTGTCTGCATGCACTTTTCGTGGCATTATACGTGTATTTTTTGAGCATGCCCATGTAGCTCAAACACAGGAACATATGTTGATGTAAAAGTATAATAAAACAAGTGCACTTTTATTCAAGACTATAACCGAAGAAAAAAGAAAGCAAGTTACAGTAGGCGGTTGATATGACAGCTTGCGTGGTGGAATGCTAAGAACTGCTGATTTCCATTCTGTGCTATATAACTGTTAACATTTGAATCTGATGATTGCATATAGCGCTGTCTTATTTAGTGTGCGCAAGAACATGCAGGTGGCCAGTTGCTGAGTGCTACAACGCACATTTAAAAAAAAGAAAGACAAATATATGTGACGTTTTGAAGAAATCATTTTATGACGCGAATAGTACCAATCAGAAAACATCGTCGAAGTAATGCAATATTATTTGAAAACGAACAGCTATAGATCGGGTGTGAAGTTATACTGGCGCTGTTTGAGTCAGATCAAAAGCTGAATAAGCTGAAAAAGCTCCTGTTCTGACTCTAAGTAAAAAAGCATGAATTAATCAACAGAAATAACCGTGATTGACATTTTAAAGTTAACGATTTACAGTGCATACCAATTTATAAATTCAATGTCCGTTTGAGGAAAAAAAAAAACACTTTCTTCAAAGCTGGGAATCGAACTCACGTCTCTGTGGCACAGTAAGGCAGCGGTGCTCCAAGTCAGCAAACCGTAGCGTTAAGCCAGGGAAGCTGTTGTATCATCCTTGAACCTTTTGTAAAATTGTTTATTTGATGTTTGGACTTCAGGCTTCACAGATTCTATAGTTTATCCCTACATTTTGTAACATTTATTATTAAAATATGAAAAAGTTTCTGTTTTAGCAATGTGTTTACACAGATTACTGTAGAAACGGAACACGCATGAAATGCATGTATTCCAAATAGCGATCTATTATTTCTATTCTAAAACTCCAGCAGTTCAGTCACTCCCAGATAATCAAACATGGCATGAGCTGGGAAAACTTAGTGAACGTTCTGTGACGGTGGGGGATGGAATAGCCGGCTGCTCGCTGCTCCTCTTAATCAGCACATTTAGAAGACAAAAGAGAGGTGAGAACGGTTTTAAGGTGGGCCGGATCTACGAGTTTTTTCGTAGACTCTGGTAATTCTAGTGTTAAGCAATGACATTGGTTGTCAAATGTTGTATCTTTATTCATCTACTGCATCTCTGTAAAAATGTCTTCTGTTTTTGTACTTCCTGTTGCAAACAAATAATAAAGTCTCCCTAAACCTAACCTAACAGGGGGATAAAACGAGAGCCTGCACAAGTAAAAGGAAAAACTGGAACAAGAGACAGAAAGAGAGATAGATGTTAAAGGGACAAGACAGCAGGAGACCGTGTGCAGTAGAGTAGAGGCAGGCAGCTGGGTAGGCCGCCCTCAGAGGAGATGAAGAGGGTCACTCCGGCTAAGCTTCTTCAAGTAGCTCAAGTGACCCGTTTGCTCACAATGGGCTGAGGAGTGGCAGCAGGAGTCAGAGGAGTGAGGCCCAACATCTCGCCCTGCTGGGAGCCTGTGACGGCAGCCTGGATCTTAAAGGTTGACTGTACCAGTCCGGAGGAGGACGTCTCCTCTGACCGAAGGATCCCATCTGTGGGTAAGCAGAGGAGATGTCAGTTTTAAGAAGGGTAAACCAGGGCTTGTGAGTTTTTATAGATCCATCTCCTGCTGTTATTTTTAACCTTATTTTTATTGGATTTATTTATTTGACTTTTGAACCTTACTGTTTTTGGTTGACATAATCTTCTGCTGTTGTAGCCCATCTGACTCAAAGTTCAACATGTTGTGCAATTCTGAGGTGTGTTTATGCTCACCACAGATGGCAAAATATAGAAGGATTTTTAAATGTGCAAGCAGCTGCTGTAGACTTTTTGACTGAGGTGTTCCGTATCCCCTTCTAAGGCAGCTTCGATGATGCCCTTAGCAAAGGCGCATCCTCCTCTTCTCTGGCCACTCTTCAGGGGAAACTTTCCCTTGTCGGTCTTTCCTTTTTAATCTGTGTATGTGTAGCCTTCAAATAAAGGATCCTGAATAATATCCGCCTCTCGATATAAAAAATCCAGAAGTCAGAAATTTGTGATTTTGTTTCTGGTATATCCTTTTATACTGCAGGCTGTATCTTTCCATCTAATCCTTATCTGATATGGGAGCTCTGATACGATGGCACGTCTATTTGTACAAGGGTCGTTCAAAACATTTCCTCACTTTTATATTTTTTTGGAAATGGCGAAGGCGAGAGGATCAGTAATTGGTCATGTCTGAGAGTGTCATGTGACTAGCTCTGTCTGGCAAGCCGGCTGCCCTTGCAGTTTAGTATAAGAGTTGTCACCCTGTGGAGACACCCTATTATCGAATTTGTTCCTCTTACATATATATTTTTGTTCCTATATATTTATATATATATTCCAATATATGCAATATTATATACAGTATACTGCTCAAAAAAATTAAAGGAACACAAACACTTTTGAATGAGAGTATAGCATCAAGTCAATGCAACTTGTGGGTTATTGATCTGGTCAGTTAAGTAGCAGAGGGGGTTGTTAATCAGTTTCAGCTGCTTTGGTGTTAATGAAATGAACAACAGGTGCATTAGAGGGGCAATAATGAGATGACCCCCAAAACAGGAATGGTTGAACAGGTGAAAGGAGGCCACTGACATTTTTACCTCCTCATCTGTTTTTCTCACTAGTTTTGCATTTATCTACAGTCAGTATCACTACTGGTAGCATGAGGCGATACCTGGACCCTACAGAGATGGCACAGGTTGTCCAGCTTCTCCAGGATGGTACATCAATATGTGCCATTGCCAGAAGGTTTACTGTGTCTCCCAGCACAGTCTCAGGGGCATGGAAGAGATTCCAGGAGACAGTCAGTTACTCTAGGAGAGCTGGACAGGGCCGTAGAAAGTCCTTAACCATCAGCAAGATCCACCGGTATCTGCTCTTTTGGGTAAGGAGGAACAGGATGAGCAGTGCCAGAGCCTACAAAATGACCTCCCACAGGCCACTGGTGTGAATGTCTCTGACTAAACAATCAGAAACAGACTTCATGAGGGTGGCCCGAGGGTTCCAATGTCCTCTAGTGGGCCCTGTGCTCACTGCCCGCCCACCACTGTGGAGCTTGATTGGCATTTGCCATAGAATACCAGTCTTGGCAGGTCCACCACTGGTGCCCTATGCTTTTCATAGATGAGAGCAGGTTCATCCTGAGCACACGTGACAGACATGAAAGGGTCTGGAGAAGCCGTGGAGAATGTTATGCTGCCTGTAACGTCGTTCAGCATGACCGGTTTGGTGGTGGGTCAGTGATGGTATATCTGGGGAGGCATATCCATGGTGGGAGGTACAGACCTCTACAGGCTAGACAACGGCACCTTGACACCAGGCAAATACAGTGGAGCACTTTAAAAAATTGCTGAAAACACATTACTATAACATGGCCTTCTCATAACTTCACTGTAATTTAATCCTGATACTCTGTATATTCAATTCATTATAATAACTATTCATGGTGGCTCTAAAGTCTGTACTAACCCCTACTCTCTCTTCTGTTTCCTTTTCTGGTGTCCTTTTGGTGGTGTCTTACGCCACCACCATCTACTCAAAGCACCATGATGTTCCAACAATGATGGATGGATTAAAAGCCAGAAGTCTGTATGACCATCAGCATCAAGTGACTGTTTTAAAGGAGCTGTTTCATTCAGCATTAGATAAAACAGCTCCTTTAAAACATAAGGAGGTTTCCTTTAAACGTTCAGCTCCTTGGTATAACTCAGAATTGAGATCTATGAAAGCAGCTGGCCGACGCCGTGAGAGAATGTCACGTAAGACTGGCCTCACCGTGCACATCCAGGCTTTCTTTGACCACCAAAGAGCTTACAGAGAAGCACTAACTTCTGTCAAGAACACCCATTATGGCAGAATAATAGAAAGTGGCCATGATAACCCAAGGGTTTTGTTCTCTGTAGTTAATAAACTACTCGAACCCGCATCTGGTCCAACTACCTCTTCTACTGAAGTCTGTGAAGAATTCCTCCACTTTTTTCGTAACAAAATTAATGATCTAAATAATTCAACTAACATAAATACATCATCTGTTTATATCTCTCCCTGTTATCCCACTCCATCCAGCTCCTTCTCTAAGTTCTCCTCAGTCACATCTGCGTTTGTTAATAACCTGCTTTGTAAGATGAGGCCGATTACTTGTGTACTGGACCCCATCCCCACCACACTTCTTAAATCCTGCCTTCATGCCATAATCCCGACTGTTACAACAATAATAAACTCATCCCTTGACACTGGCTCTGTGCCGCTCACTTTTAAAATTGCTTCTGTAACCCCAATGTTAAAAAAGTCTGGTCTTGATGCTGACAATCTTAACAATTTCCGGCCTATTTCCCACTTACCTTTCCTGTCAAAAGTTCTTGAGCATGTTGTAGCTTCCCAACTCACCAACTACTTAACTTCTAATAATCTAATGGAACCCTTTCAGTCTGGTTTCAGGGCGCGGCACAGCTGTGAAACTGCTCTGCTACGGGTAACCAATGATTTGCTTATGGCAACAGACTCTGGACAAACCAGCATATTAATTCTGTTAGACCTCAGTGCAGCATTTGACACTGTCAGACATGACATCCTACTGTCCAGAATGAAGAACATGCTTTGTATCTCTGGCACTGCCCTCCAGTGGTTCAAGTCCTATCTGACTGATAGGCAAGAGTTTGTAAGTCTTGGCAACAGCAGATCCAGCTCAGCGCCAGTCACACAAGGAGTTCCTCAGGGCTCTGCCCTCGGTCCTCTGCTTTTCTGTATTTATATGCTTCCCCTTGGCCATATTATCCGTAGCTATGGACTGGGTTATCATTTTTATGCAGATGATACTCAACTCTATTTCAATGTTAAAAGTGGAACTTCATCAGAGCTTTCTCAGCTCACGACCTACCTTAGTGAAATTAAAACCTGGATGGAGCAGAACTCTTTAAAATTAAATTGCAATAAAACTGAACTCCTGCAAATTGGGACTAAAATGCAACTTAATAAAATGAGCTCCTTCCCAGTCTATCTTGGCAGTGATCTCATCAGACCTGCCTCTACTGTAAAAAATCTTGGTGTCATTTTTGATTCCTCCCTCTCTTATTCCGCCCATATAAATCACATTAAGAAACTTTCTTACTTTCACCTCCGTAACATATCCCGTGTTCGCTCCTTCCTCTCCTTTTCTAAGAAACTGAGAAACTTGTCCATGCTTTTATCACATCCCGCATCGATTATTGTAATTCCCTACTGGCAGGTGCCCCTTCTAATCTTATATCACAGCTCCAGCATATTCAAAACTCAGCTGCAAGAGTCCTTACTCGAACCAGCAGCAGCGAGCACATCACACCCATCCTGCTCCGTCTCCACTGGCTACCTGTGTCTTACAGAATCAAATATAAAATCCTACTAATAACATACAAAGCCTTAAATACCCTCGCGCCAAACTACATCAGTGACCTTCTCCATCACTATGTGCCTGCCCGCCCACTAAGGTCCTCTGATTCTGGTAATCTTGTTGTACCCCTCACTAATCTACACTCCATGGGTGACAGGGCCTTCAGCTGTATAGCGCCCAGACTCTGGAATGACCTACCAAAATTAATCAGGTCAGCTGACTCCATGAATTCTTTTAAAAAACAACTCAAAACTCATCTGTTCAGGAAGGCTTTTAGCTCTACTTGACTTTATTACCCTTCTCTCAGTTTACTTCTCTGTCAAGATGCTCATGTAACCTGTATGTGTGTGTACGAGACCATCAATTATGTTGTCCGTTTCTTTTTTTTTTCAGAATTCACTGTCTTAATCTTCTTTATTTATTTATCTGGTTTGTACAATGCTATATACTGTATATGCTGCCGTTCTTTATTATATTCTGTAAGTGCCTTGAGCATGGGAAAGGCGCTATATAAATAAAATGTATTATTATTATTACTATTAACTACAAAGAGGACTATTTCATTTATGTTAGGTAGAATGCCCAGAGAGGACTGGGTGGTCTCGTGGCCTGGAACCCCTACAGATTTTATTTTTTTCTCCAGCTTTCTGGAGTTTTTTTGTTTTTGTTTTTTCTGTCCACCCTGGCCATCGGACCTTACTCTTTTTCTATGTTAACTAATGTTGTCCTATATTAATTTCTTATTTTGTCTTTTATTTTTCTTTTCTTCATTATGTAAAGCACTTTGATCTACTTTTTGTATGAAAATGTGCTATATAAATAAATGTTGTTGTTGTTGTTGACTGCCATTAGATATTGGGATGAAGTCCTTGGACCCATTGTCAGACCCTATGCTGGTGCAGTGGATCCTGGGATCCTCCTGGTGCAGACAATCCCGGCCTCATGTGATGAGAGTATGCAGGCAGTTCCTGGAGGATGAAGGAATTGGTACCTTTGACTGGCCCCCACACTCACTCGCCTGACCTCAGTCCAATAGAACACCTCTGGGTGTGACATTATATTTCGGTCCATCTGATGCCGCCAGCTTGCACCTCAGACTGTCCAGGAGTTCAATGATGCCCTGGTCCAGATCTTGGAGGAGATCCCCCAGGACACCATTCGTCGTCTCATTAGGATGTTGTCAGGCATTCATACAAGCACTTGGGGGCATACAAACTACTGAGTACGATTTGAAGTTGCTGCAATGAAATTTCGTCAAAATGGACTCGCCTCCCTGCCGTATCATTTTCTCACTTTGATTTTTGGGTGTTTTTGAATTCAGCCATCTGTAGGTTGATCATTTTCATTTCCATCAAATGATGCAGCATCCTTTTGTTCCTAACACATTACCAGCCATATCAGTGCAGATACCCAGCAGGATTTTTTTTCCCATTGAGAAAAGATAGCAGTGGTATGTCTTTCATTTCCAAGGGACATCAGAGTACTGCGGTGTTTTACGAACAAAGACTTTTAGTGAAGTAGTATTTAGTTGTATGAAATTAAATCAAATGTGAAAAACTGGCTGTGCAAAAATGTGGGTCCCCTTGAAATTGTGCTGATTTGAATGCCTGTCACTGCTCAATGCTGATTACTTACAACACCAAATTGGTTGGACTTCATAGACAGGTGTGTCCAATCAGGAGATATAAAGGTATTTAAGGTGGTCAATTACAAGTTGTGCTTCCTTTCCTTTTGACTCTCCTCTGAAGAGTGACAGCATGGGATCCTCAAAGCAACTCTCCAAAGATCTGAAAACAAAGATTGTTGAGTCTCCTGGTTTAGGGGAAGGCTACGAAAAGCTACTGTATCTCAGAGGTTTAAACTGTCAGTTTCAACTGTAAGGAATGGAATCAGGAAATGGAAGGCCACAGGCACAGTTGCTGTTAAACCCAGCAGGTCTGGCAGGCCAAGAAAAATACAGGAGTGGCATATGCGCAGGATTGTGAGAATGGTTACAGACAACCCACAGGTCACCTCCAAAGACCTGCAAGAACATCTTGCTGCAGATGGTGTATCTGTACATCGTTCTACAATTTCAGTGCAATTTGCACAAAGAACATCTGCATGGCAGGGTGATGAGAAAGAAGCCCTTTCTGCACTCACGTCACAAACAGAGTCGCTTGTTTTGATGCATATTGCATATTTCCTGTTAATCCAATAAACTTAATGTCACTGCTGAAATACTACTGTTTTCATAAGGCATGTCAGATATTAAAAGGAAGTTGCTACTTTGAAAGCTCAGCCAATGATAAACACAAATCCAAAGAATTAAGAGGGGTTCCCAAACTTGTTCATATGGCTGTATGTGTATTTTGGATTTTAATTGTTATTCTACATCTTATTTTATTTATTTTGTATTAATAGTTTTGTTTACAATAATTTGTAATTGATTTTATTTATTATTTAATAGGGGAGAAGCCGTTTGTGTGACGCCCTGTTCTTTTTTTCCCCCTTTTATTTCTGAAAAGGTATGCTACTCTGTTTTTTTTGTTAAGAATATACAGTTAGGATATTGTTTATTGTGTAAAGCTATGTATATTGTAAATAGTTTTCTCTGGAAAATCTGAACAATATTTCAGAAACAGTTTTATATGTAATGTGCTTATTGTGTTATTAAAGAAAGGAGAAGCATGGTGGATGCTGTTGGAGGCATAGGGGAGAAGCCATTGGTCTGACACCCTGTTCTTTTTTTCTTCCCTTTTTGGAAAGAATAAAAAACTGTTTCACCCCTACGTGCCTCTGACTTGACTGTCCTTGATACAACGCAGAGAAAGACAGATTCCAGTCGACTGCATGTATGTGTCCCCAATTATTGCGGCCCATTCAGTTATGTAATCGACGGTGGCAGGTTCAAAAGGTTCCCTGATAGATCAACCAGGAGCGTGGAGCCGACCCGCACCCTCACATCCTTGTTCACAGTGTCGGTGGGAGTCACACAGCCATACGGAATCTTATGGAATTAAAAGCAGTTAAAATGTGTTATGGGCGAGACTGTTAGCATGAGTAATGGTATGAATTTTAAACGCATCTGAATCTGAAAACAAAAGCAATGATGCAACGGCACAGCACCGTTAGGATAGGATTTAGTGCTGGTGTAAATGGCTGAAATGTATCACATCTCACATATTTCATGGTGCTCATAAAATCTAATGTGTTCATTATCGCTTTTAAAATAGCATTACTTCAGCTAAACAAAGACTTCATTAAACTATGAGCCATCACCACTTAGTGTGAAATATATTAACATTATAAAGAAGTAGCATAACATCAGAAACATTTCATCAAACTAAACAAAGTTTACAAAATAGACTACATTTGTGGGAGCCAGAATTGAGTGACACGCCACAGAGAGCTCAAACCTTAAGGGAGATCCGTCGAGGCAAAGACAATATGTAGTTACGGTCTGTAATTATTTGGACTAAATGTTTATAATTTTGGCTCAATATGCCACCACAATGGATTTGAAATGAAGAAATAATTACATGATTGAAGTGTAGGCTTTCAGCATCAATTCAAAGGGTTTACAAAAATATTGCATGAGCCATCTAGGAATGACAGCTTTTTTAATATGCTGTGCCACCATATTGAGGGGCTTAAAAGTATTTGGACATTTGACTGACCAGCTGTTCCATAGCCAGGTGTGAGCAGGTCCCTCATTATTTCATTAACTATTATGCAGGTAGAAGGTCTGCAGTTGATTCCAAGTGTGGAATTTGCCTTTGGAATCTGTCGCTGTGAACTCTCAAGTTGAGCTGTCCGTGCAAGAAAAAACTGTCCATCATTAGGCTGAGAAAACAAAACAAACCCATCAGACAGACAGCAGAATCACCAGGAGTAGTCAACTCAGCCATTTGGTACATTCTTAAAATAAAGCAACACACTGGTGAGCTCAGCAACTTCAGAAGGTTGGAAAACTACAGAAGGCAACTGTGCTGGATGATTGCAGAAGAAGAACCCTTTGACATCATTTAGCCAAACCAAGACCACTCACCAGGAGGTAGAGCTATTATTGTTAAAGTCTACAATCAAGAGAAGACTTCATGAATGTAAAGACAGAGTGTTTACCATAAGGTCCAAACCACTGGTAATCCTCAAGCATAGGAAGGACAGATTAGACTTTCCCAGAAAACATTTTAAAAACAGTCCAGTTTTGGGACAGTTTTCCTTGGACAAATAAAATTAAAATCATTATGTACCAGAATGATGGATAGAGAAGAATATGGAGAACAGAAGGAACGGCTCATGACCAATAGTGTACCACATCGTCTGTGAAACATGGTGACGGCAGTGTTATGGCCTGATCATGCATGGCTGCCAATGGAAGTTGGTCACTGGTGTTTATTGGTGATGTGACTGCTGGCAGAAGTAACAGAATGAATTTTGAAGTGTCCAGGGCGCTATACTCTCAAATTCAGACAAACACTGATAGGATGACACTTCACAGTACACATGGACAATGAGCCAAAACCACCAAACTAAAAGCTTTTCAATGCAAAGAAGTGTTATATTCTGCAATGGCCAAATCAATCAACTGACCTCAACCAAACGAGACACGCATTTTACTTGCTGAAGACAAAACTGATGGCAGAAAGTCCAATAAACAAGAAGCATCTGAAGACGGCTGCAGTAATGGCCGTGGCAAAACATCACTAGGTTAGAAACCCAGCACTTGAACAATGCCGTGGAATCAGACTTCAGGCAGTCAATGACTGCAAAGGATTTTCAACCAAATCTTGATTATTATATTTATGATTATGTTACTTTGTCCAAATACTGTTGATCCCCTGAAAATAGGAGGACCATGTATAAAAATGGTAGTCATCTCTAAACAGGTCATACAATATTTTTGTTCAATGCCTTAAATTAAAACTGCAAGCCTACACTTCAAGCACAACCTGATTGCTTCACTTCAAGTTCATTGTGGTGGCACGCAGACCCAAAATTATGAAAATGGTATCACTGTCCAAATACTTATGGACCTGACTATATGGCTTGTGGAGTGGGAAGCCATGAGAGAACCACTGTTTATAGTCAGGCAAGGAGCACACAAATAAGCAGAAGTGTGACAGAAAACTGGCATCAGACACGTGTGACTGGTAGGTACAGTCATATGAAAAGTTTGAGAACCCTTCTTAATTCTTTGGATTTTTGTTTCTCATTGGCTGAGCTTTCAAAGTAGCAACTTCCTTTTAATATCTGACATGCCTTATGGAAACAGTAGTATTTCAGCAGTGACATTAAGTTTATTGGATTAACAGAAAATACGCAATATGCATCATAACAAAATTAGACAGGTGTATACATTTGGTCTCCCCAACATAAGATTCTAATTCCATAAGATTCCGTATGGCTGTGTGACTCCCACCGACACTGTGAACATGGATGTGAGGGTGCGGGTTAGCTCCACGCTCCTGGCTTCACTATCGGGGAACCTTTTGAACCTGCCACCGTCGATTACATGACTGGATGGGCACCAGTAATTGGGGACACATACATGCAGCCGACTGGAATCTGTCTTTCTCTGCATTGTATCAACGACAGTCAAGTCAGAGGCACGTAGGGGCGAAAGTTGTTTATTCTTTCCAGAAACAAAACGGAAGAAAAAAAGAACAGGGCGTCACACAAACGGCTTCTTCCCCTATGCCTATTAAATAATAAATAAAATAAGATGTAGAATAAAAATTAAAATCCAAAATACACAAACAGTCATATGAAAAAGTTTGGGAACCCCTCTTAACTCTTTAGATTTGTGTTTATCGTTGGCAGAGGTTTCAAAGTATCAACTTCCTTTTAATATCTGACATGCCTTATGGTAACAGTAGGATTTCAGCAATGACATTAAGTTTATTGGATTAACAGAAAATATACAATATGCATGATAACAAAATTAGACAGGTGCATTAATGTGGGCACCCCAACAGAGATATGACATCAATACTTAGTTGAGCCTCCTTTTGCTAATCTAACAGCCTCTAGACGCTGTCCTCCTATAGCCTTTGATGAGTGTCTGGATTCTGGATGGAGGTATTGTTGACCATTCTTCATACAAAATCTCTCCCGTTCAGTTCAATTTGATGGACAGCCTGCTTCAAATCATCCCATAGATTTTCGATGATATTCAAGTCAGGGGACTGTGATGGCCATTCCAGAACATTGTACTTCTCCCTCTTCATGAATGCCTTTGTAGATTTCCAACTGTGTTTTGGGTCATTGTCTTGTTGGAATATCCAACCCCTGCGTAACTTCAACTTTGTGGCTGATGCTTGAACATTATCCTGAAGAATTTGTTGATATTGGATTGAATTCATCCGACCCTCGAGTTTAACAAGGGCCCCAGTCCCTGAACTAGCCACACAGCCCCACAGCATGATGGAACCTCCACCAAATTTGACAGTAGGTAGCAGGTGTTTTTCTTGGAATGCAGTGTTGTTCTTCCACCATGCAAAGAACATTTTGTTATGACCAAAGAACTCAATTTTTGTCTCATCAGTCCAAAGCACTTTGTTCCAGAATGAATCTGGCTTGTCTAAATGAGCATTGGCATACAACAAGCGACTCTGTTTGTGGCGTGAGTGCAGAGAGGGCTACTTTCTCATCACCCTGCCATACAGATGTTCTTTGTGCAAATTGCGCTGAATTGTAGAACGATGTACAGATACACCATCTGCAGCAAGATGTTCTTGCAGGTCTTTGGAGGTGATCTGTGGGTTGTCTGTAACCATTCTCACAATCCTGCTCATATGCCGCTCCTGTATTTTTCTTGGCCTGCCAGACCTGCTGAGTTTAACAGCAACTGTGCCTGTGGCCTTCCATTTCCTGATTCCATTCCTTACAGTTGAAACTGACAGTTTAAACCTCTGAGGTAGCTTTTTGGAGCCTTCCCCTAAACCAGGAGACTGAACAATCTTTGTTTTCAGATCTTTGGAGAGTTGCTTTGAGGATCCCATGCTGTCACTCTTCAGAGGAGAGTCAAAGGGAAGGAAGCACACCTTGCGATTGACCACCTTAAATACCTTTATATCTCATGATTAGACACACCGGTCTATGAAGTTCAAGGCTTAATGAGCTCATCCAACTAATTTGGTGTTGTAAGTAATCAGCATTGAGCAGTGACAGGCATTCAAATCAGCAAAATTACAAGGGGACCCACATTTGTGCACAGCCAGTTTTTCACATTTGATTTAATTTCTTACAACTAAATACTGCTGCACTAAAAATCTTTGTTCAAAAAACACCCCAGTGCTCAGATGTTCCTAGGAAATAAAAGACATACCACTGTTATCTTTTCTGTTGAAAGTAGAGTCAGTTATTATGCAGGCTGAGAGGGGGTCCCAAACCTTTTCTTATGACTGTATTATTAGGGCTCTGCTGAGACTGTAATTGTGATGTCCCATGTACTGGCACACTGCATAATCTCTTGGCATCTGGAATTGTACCTGAGCGGATCAGCTGTGAATGAAACAGAGGCAGAGACCAAACTGTTTGTTTCCTTATATGAACATAAGAAATATGACAAACAAGAGGAGACTATTGTGTCCATTAAGCCTGTTTGTTTAGTTAATAGTTAAGCTGCCCCAAGGGTCAGAAACAATACTAAAATGTCACTTAGTCAAAAGTGAACACAGTCCTCTGAAATGACACAGAATAAATAAATCCATAATAGTGAACACAAATAAGTGAAGGTGAAGGTGTACTAAATAAAAATGGTGTGGAAAAAAGCAAGCAAAACAAATAATCCGTTCTTCTTCTTTCTCCTTTCAGACAAGACAAAAATCAAAGAGGATGAAAAATGAACAATTATCAAAAAAAAAAAAAAAATGAAAAGAATAGCAGAGGTACAAAATATACAGGAAAAAAAAAATCATTGAAACTTTTTATACAGGAATGCTCTCACGACTCTTTTCAGTTATTTTTGGTGAACCGTGGGAATCGATTTGGGAGCAGAAACAAATTGATTCAGTAAACCTCAATGGGAATCCGTAAGCACAAGTGTGATGTTGTCTGCCTCTTTCCTTTAGATGTTTAAAGTGTATGTGCAAGTAGCACCTGTCTGCCTCCTGTGAACGAGAGTCATGAACCAGAGGGTGATGGTGCGAGGAGCCCTATCAGAACTGGGTGAAAACCAAAAGAGGAGAAAAATGAGACAAAGAGAGCAGGATCGGGCAATGCAGTGGAGTTGAAGTGCAGTCAATGAAGTCCCACAGTAGAGTTCGAGGACCGGTGCTCCAGGCAAGGACCAACCTTTTCTGAAAGGTAGAAGCAACGGAGATTGTGTGCTCTGGGGGGGTTCCTCGAGTACCAACAGAAGTGGCAGGACGAGGATGCTGGGCTCGGGTTTGTCCCGACAGACACTAATGGCAGGTGGTTGACATGAGTGCCAGTTGATGAGATGAGTAAGAGGAATAGCACTAGGGATCAAAAAGGAGGAGTCAATCCCGTCTGTAGCTTCTGGTAAGCAAGGCAGGATCAAGCATGGATCAGACGGGTACCAAAGGAAATTTCTCAGTATAAAAAAGTTTGTTTTACAAAGGTTTAGTGAAATTTCACAACAAACAATCCACACAAGAATAGAGAAAAGATGTTACACATGTAGAATACAAGGCAAAAAAAGAAGGAAGAGTTATTTCTTTCTGCTTTACTTCACAATCAGTACGATCTAAAAGTACATACAACTGACCATGGTTTGAAACCGTGTGCCCTCCATGCCTTACTCACGGCAAGGCAGGTCACTAACTGAGACAAATCTGTAATCAGAGGGACAAGAAACAGTTGGACTATTCCATTTCAATTTGGCTTGTGGGGGTGGGAAGAGCCCTCCATATACTATACTCTAATTTATAGGCGTTACACACGTGCACAGGGGAGGCAGCTAAAGGGAGCAAATGAGGGTAATTCCACGCCAGACCAAATCTGATCACTTTTGTTGGGACCACTAGAAAAGATTTTAACTATCTGAATTTTGTGTGATTTTTTTTCAGACTGGCTGTTTTCTTGAATTCGTATCACACATGTCTCCGATTGTGCACTCAGACATTCAGCTGATTTACATGGAGAAAAGTCGTCACACTGCTGTTTGGCGTCATCATGTGTCCCATGTGTGAACCATAGAAAGCAAAGAAGAGAGTTGTGTGAGGAAATTAGAAAGAAAATGATACACAGGCATGTTAAAGGCAAAGGCTGGAAGACCACCATCTCCAAACAGCTTGGTGTTCCTGTGACAACAACTGCAAATATTATTAAGAACTTCAAGGTCCACGAGACTGTAGCCAACCTCCCTGGATGTGGCCTCAAGAGGAAAATTGACCACAGAACGGACAGAAGGATAGTGAGAATGGCAGAGAAAAAGCCAAGGACAACTTCCCAATAGGTGGAAGCTGAATTCCAAGGTCAATGTCCATCAGTGTCTGATCACACCATCTGTTGTCTTTTGAGTAACAAAAGTTGTGAAATTAAGGCACTTTCTAAATAAACAGGATTGTGAGAAATTAATTCATGCATTTATTTCTAGTAGGATTGACTACTGCTACTGGAGCAGAAGTTGCAGAATAACAGCATGAAGGAAGTGTGGGATGGGATGAAGATCATCACTGGCTGCAGCTCGAAGCGGGGTACCACCATTGAGAGAGACGTGAAGAGAGCAAACCAAATGAACAACTTCTTTAACAGGTTTGACCACCCTAACCCACTCTCACTCTCACCTCGGAGTATTGCACCCTCCACACATCCTTCTGCTGATACCAGCATAGGAAAGACATCCCCACCCATAATTACAACAGCGCAAGTGAGCAGAGAGCTGAGGAGACTTCGTGCCAGCAAAGCAGCGGGTCCAGATGGAGTATCGCCACGACTGCTGAAGGTCTATGCATCGGAGCTGGGGGGCCCTCTACAGCGCATCTTCAACCTGAGCCTGGAACAGGGGAAAGTCCCGAGGCTTTGGAAAACATCTTGTATCACCCCAATCCCAAAGGTATCACGTCCTAGTGAGCTGAATGACTTTCGGCCTGTTGCTCTGACATCACATGTGATGAAGACCATGGAGAGGCTGCTGCTTCACCACCTTAGGCCACAGGTTCAACACGCCCTTGACCCTCTGCAGTTTGCATATCAGGAGAAGGTGGGAGCGGAGGATGCCATCATCTATATGCTACACCGATCCCTCTCTCACTTGGACAGAGGTAGTGGTGCTGTAAGAATTATGTTTCTAGACTTCTCTAGCGCCTTCAACACAATCCAACCTCTGCTCCTTAGGGACAAGCTGACAGAGATGGGATTAGATTCATACCTAGTGGCATGGATCGTGGACTATCTTAAAGACAGACCTCAGTATGTGCGTCTTGGGAACTGCACGTCTGACATTGTGGTCAGCAACACAGGAGCGCCACAGGGGACTGTACTTTCTCCGGTCCTGTTCAGCCTATATACATCGGACTTCCAATACAACTCGGAGTCCTGCCATGTGCAAAAGTTCGCTGATGACACTGCTATCGTGGGCTGCATCAGGAATGGGCTGGAGGAGGAGTATAGGGACCTAATCAATGACTTTGTTAAATGGTGCGACTCAAACCACCTACACCTGAACACCAGCAAAACCAAAGAGCTGGTGGTGGATTTTAGGAGGCCCAGACCTCTCATAGACCCAGTGATCGTCAAAGGTGACTGTGTGCAGATGGTGCAGACCTATAAATATCTGGGAGTGCAGCTGGATGATAAATTAGACTGGACTGCCAATACTGATGCGCTGTGCAAGAAAGGACAGAGCCGGTTATACTACCTTAGAAGGCTGGCGTCCTTCAACATCTGCAATAAGATGCTGCAGATGTTCTATCAGACAGTTGTGGCGAGCGCCCTCTTCTACGCAGTGGTGTGCTGGGGAGGCAGCATTAAGAGGAAAGACGCCTCACGTCTGGACAAACTGGTGAGGAAGGCAAGCTCTATTGTTGGCATGGAGCTGGACAGTTTAACATCTGTGGCAGAGCGAAGGGCGCTCAGCAGGCTCCTATCAATTATGGAAAATCCACTGCATCCACTTAACAGTATCATCTCCAGACAGAAGAGCAGCTTCAGCGACAGACTGCTGTCACTGTCCTGCTCCACTGACAGATTGAGGAGATCGTTTCTCCCCCAAACTATGCGACTCTTTAATTCCTCCCAGAGGGGTAAACGTTAACATTCAACATTATACATAGTTATTGTCTTTTTTTCTGTTTTTCACCTGCATTGTTATCATTCTTTAATTTAATATTATTTATTGTATCAGTATGCTGCTGCTGAAGAATGTGAATTTCCCATTGGGATTAATAAAATATCTATCTATCTATCTATCTATCTATCTATCTATCTATCTATCTATCTATCTATCTATCTATCTATCTATCTATCTATCTATCTATCTATCTATCTACTGCAATGCTGTGTTCACTGGATGTTCAAACTGTTCTCTATACAGCCTCCAGTTAATCCAAAATGCTGCTGCAAGAATTATTACAAGAACAAAAAAATACGAACACATAACTCCAGTTCTTAAATCCTTACACTGGCTTAAGTTTACTGCAGTTTTCAAAATTTTCCTTTTAACATATAAAGCCTAAAATGGCTGAGGTCCAGCTTACTTGTCTGAACTTATCATGACTTACAAACCAGAGCATACATTAAGATCTCAAAATGCCCGTCTGCTTATGATTTCAAGAATTAATAAAATAACAATGGGAGGTCAAGCTTTTAGTTACAGGGCCCCTAAACTGTGGTGTGGTCTGCCTGCTACTATAAGAGATGCCCCTTCGGTCTCAGCTTTTAAATCCCGGCTGAAGACTCACTACTTCAGTTTAGCACACCCTGACTAGAGCTGCTGATTAACTGTACAGACTGCATCTCTGTTGTTAGTCATTAGCATTAAAACATAAGTAACATGAGAGTTATAATTTGTTACTAACCCTCACTTATTCTGTTTCTCTTCTCGGTACTCAAATGTGGCACTTGGTGCCACGGCCCACCTGCCAAGTTGTTTTGCCTGCCTAAGGTAAAGTCATCCATGACGGAGGATCACAGGAATCGTCACGTAGAGGAATCCTTTCATTGGATTGGCTGGCCCAGCGCTGTCTCAGCTGTGGAATGGCCAAATGGGGGAGGCAGCTTGATGGCAGAGGTCTCCAGGACTCTAAACAAATCCAAATCATATTATGTGATATCATCTACTGTTCAATTCTGCTCCATACTTGTAATTTTTTTTTATTTTTATACTGTGTTGAGGATTTGTTCTGTTCTGTGTGTTGTATTGTATTATATTGACCCCCTTCTTTTTGACACCCACCGCACACCCAACCTACCTGGAAAGGGGTCTCTCTGTGGACTGTCTTTCCTAAGGTTTCTTCCATTTTTTCCCTACAAGTTTTTCCTTGTCTTCTTAGAGAGTCAAGGCTGTGGGGCTGTCAAGAGGCAGGGCCTGTGAAAGCCCATTGCTGCACTTCTTGTGTGATTTTGGGCTGTACAAAAATAAATTGTATTGTATTGTAACAGTGGGTTCAAGGGATGAAGAACTCCACTGGTGAAAGAAAAGCATTAAAAAAACAGAGTTGGAAAATGGACATTGACAAGTCACAATGCTTCTAGGAGAATATCCTTTGGACAAAACTGGAGCTTTATGGCACGTCACATCAGCTGTATGTCCACAGATGAGAAAATGAAGTTTTCAAAGAAAAGAACACCATAACTACTGTGAAACATGGAGGAGGCTCGGTTATGTTTTGGGGCTGCTTGGCTGCATGTGGCACATGCTGCCTTGAGTCTGTGAAGGGAACAGTGAAATCTCAAGACTATCAAGACATTCGGAAGCCATCTGTCAAAAAGCTCTGTCTCAGTCGCAGGTCATGGATCCTCCAACAGGATAATAAGTCAAAACACACACAGCTAAGAGCATCCAAGAAAGGCAAAGAACAAAACATTGATTAATTCTGAAGTGGCCTTCTAGGAGCCCTGATTTGAATCCTATTGCACATCTATGGAAAGAACTGAAACATGTAGTTGGGAGAAGCCCCCCTTCAAACCTGACTGAGCTGGAGCAGTTTGCTCAGGATGAGTGGGCCACACAACCCGTGGACAGGTGCAGAAGTCTCATGGAGAGCTTGTGTGCAGCGATTGCAAACACTAAATGTGGTGCAGCAAAATATTAAGTTAAGGGTCCACTTCATTTTTGTCCATGCCACTTTCATTTTTGTTCTTATTTGAAATATTCTGTTGAATCAAAACTCTAAAGCAAAGTCTGATTTGTGTTAAATGTGTAATAAACAGTGACGGGGGCCAATTATTTTGTCAATTTCAAGTTATTTCAGAGACAGTTGTGGGTTCTTCTTTCTTTGTGGAGGGGTAGCAACACATTTTTCCATGTCTGTAGTCCAGGAGCAGCCTCTCAATGGTCTTCATGACACAAGACGTAAGGTCCACCATTCAGTAATCATTAGGTGAAGAGGCTCCCGTCTTCTTCAGAGTAGGAACAATGCAGGATGTTCTACACAGCAACATTCTGATAGGCCTCTTGAAGGCCTGCTTGATGCAATTTTCGGCTATGTCAATTTCCAAAGATACTTAATTGCCCAGTTTTTGATTTCTTCAGTGCTGGAACACCAACTGTAGTTGATTTCAGAAACTCTGAGAAATGTTACATCTGCAATGTTTGGATGGATGCGCTGCCTGAGTAACTTCCCACCACTGCATATGGCCATTTGTAGTGCCAGCCATAGAGGTTTTATGTAATATGAATGATCTCCTTGCTTACCACCCTTATGGACCAATAAATTTTTTCTGATTGGTTTTGAATTAGCTTCCTGTTTTGTACTCTGTATACTGAGTTTCACTGCTTCTGGCTGCAATTTTATTTTATTTTATTTTTTGTCACTGAGTGCATAGAGATTAAAATTCTTCTAATTTCTATCTAGAAAAACTTGGCAGGTAGTGTCAAAACTGTATCTTTAAAGGTCTTATTTTCATCTAATGCAGTTGACGCAAAGCATACTAATTTTTATCTTACACTCGACAAGGTAAAGGTAAAGTAATTAAAGATTTCAAATGACCCTTTCTAAATAATATAATTGAGGACTATTCTATTGCCCTTCTATTATAAGACAATACATTATAATAACAGGGGAGTATGCAAATATGCAAGTAGAATTTAGGGAAAATAATAATAAACAGATTAACCAGAAGAAATGCCTTCCTGTTTAATGACCATCCCGGTAAATAAGCTGTCATTTAATATTTAAATTTTTTCTATAAAAAATATTTTTATAGACACATTTGGCAAACTATGCAAAATGGATGTTACCGGTTGTTAAAAATTCATGGCTTGTTTTTCTCGTACGAGTAAGATTAATTCATGCTAATTTATTCTGTCTTGTTGTGCATATATTTATACATTTAATTTTCTTTGACCAAGATAGACTCTTGAGATGTATAATCCCAGCTTCAAGGTTGCACCAGAGGACAGATCACAGTCACAATCTGCAACGTTAAAATGATACGAGGTAATGAAAAATCAGGAGCAGCCAACAGAGGATGTGCTCTGTCTTTTTTACTTAGTCTTATTGCTTTGTTTTGCTAGCACTGAAGATCTTTGCTGGATGCCGTGCTCAGTTATATAATGGGTCTTTGCCAAATCATCTCGGGATGCAAGAGGGACAGGGGCTGGATGATTGTACCTGAGTAACACCCCAGGTATGGGTAAATATATTTGATTTGCACACACTAACGCAACAGGTGTGTGCTCAAAGAATGTGCCAGTCAACTGTCTGGTGTCCTCACAGACATCTTCAACACAAGTCTGAGCCAGTCGTCCCAGCATGCTTCAAGCCGACCACTATCACAGCAGTGCCAAAGAATTCATCAGTGAAATGTTTGAATGACTACCGACCAGTTGTACTCAAACCGATCATCATGAAGTGCTTCAAAGGTTAGTCATATCACACAAAGACGAATCTCCCTGCCTCCCTTGACCCTCTTCAGTTTGCATACCGCTCAAACAGGTCAACTGAGGATGCCATATACTCTGCCCTTCCCTTCTCCCTGACACATCTGGATAAAAAAGACAAAAATGTCAGGATGCTATTCATAGACTTTAGCTCCGCCTTCAACACAATTATCACTCAAAAGCTGGTTGTAAAACTTAGCAGGTTGGGCCTGAACACCACCATCTGCAATTGGATCCTGGACTTCTTGACAGAGAGACCTGAGTCAGTTCGGATGGGCTGCAACACTTCCAGAATTATCACACTGAGCATGGGAGTGCTGCAGGGCTGTGTGCTTAGTCCACTGCTCTTCACCCTGCTGACTCACGACAGCACAGCCACGCACAACACTAACCACATCATCAAGTTTGCGAAATATACAACGGTGTTGGGACTGATAAGCAGGGATGATGAAACAGCATACAGAGATGAGGTGGAATGGCTGTCTAAATGGTGTGAAGACAACAATCTATCTCTCAATGTCGACAAGACAAAAGAGATAATCGTGGACTTCAGAAAATCACATCCTGCCCACATCCCACTCAGCATCAACGGTTTAGATCTGGAGAATGTTAGGAGTACCAGGTTTCTCGGTGTCCACATAACTGAGGAACTTACAGGGACGCATAACACCTCATCATGAATCAAGAAAGCCAAGCAGAGACTACACTTCCTGAGGCGGCTGAAGCGAGCAAGTCTTCCCCCTTCCATCCTCACCATGCTCTACAGAGGCACCATTGACAGTGTTCTGACCAGCTGCATCACTGTCTGGTATGGCAACTGCAACATATCCAATCGCAAGTTCCTGCAAAGGATAGTGAAGACAGCAGAGAACATTATTGGGGTGCCTCTCCCTTCACTACAGGACATATTTTACAAACGCAGTGTGCGCAAGGCCAGCAGCATTGTGCAGGACCCCTTACACCCATCACATGGACTTTTCACACTTCTGCCATCCAAGAGAAGATACTGCAGCATCAGAGCCAGATCTGCCAGGCTGCAGGAGAGATTTTACCCCCAAGCTGTTAGACTCCTTAACACCAGGCTGCCATCTGGGATCTTCCACACGACCTCAACCACCTCTAAAAACAGAACTTTTATACATGCGAGCCACTGACCTGTAAAGACGAGTGTGCAGGTAGAAAAGAACTGAAAATCTCATATTGACCTTTAAGGATTTTGCACACATTCTTTGAAACATTCTGTCCTGTCATTATTTACACATGTCTTAAACAACTATTATCATACACTGATAATTTCTGTATTATCTATATCTATTATATTACATGTGCGGTGGGTTGGCACCCTGCCTGGGATTGGTTCCTGCCTTGTGCCCTGTGTTGGCTGGGATTGGCTCCAGCAGACCCCCGTGACCCTGTGTTCGGATTCAGCGGGTTGGAAAATGGATGGATGGATTATATTACATATTTATTTACTATATTTATGTATCTAGATTGCATAATACCATATATTGCATCAATCTTGTCTTTGCACAATGTCTTGTCTTGTTTGTGTTTTAATTTTAAATTTTAAATTTAAACTGTAATTTTAATTCTATTTTTAATTTAATTTTAATTTTTATTTGGACTTCACACTGTGGACCCTGAGCTTTGCATTTTCGTCTGTCTGTATACTTGTATATGGTTAAGATGACAATAAAGCTCGTTTTGACTTTTTGACATTGACAGCAGGTCTGTCTCTGTGTCTGATGACCAAGTTCTTTACTTTATGATAATAGCAGACTTGAGCCACAAAGGAGTGTTGGGGAACCAGCGGGCCCCCATTTCATCCAAGGGTAGTGAGGGAAATTCTGGCCAAAATCACTAGCACGTGAGAGTAGTAAAACAAGAAAAGAATGTAGCGCTTCAGAGTGATCCTTCTCAGTCAACGGTTAGTCAAAAAACTGACCACCTCCTTCTGGTCCTGGTTAGTTTTCTAGTGCTGATTCCTAGATGGGGCGGGTCTTAGCAACGTGGACCCAGAAGTGATGTCACTCGTCTTCCACTCGAGGTGCCCCTGAACTGCAGATGGAAAGAGAGATTGTGTTAACAAGAGCGCCCTCTCTCTGTTTGGGGTGGAATTTCTTTCCTGCAAAGAGCCTAGAGGATGCATCCTAATTACACGTGTAATGGGCTGGGATTCAGTGTTTTAAAGAAAATGACATGTCAGTGTGTTGCTTAGTGTAATGGGCTAAAAACCAGTATTTTAAAGTAAAGCCAAAATTCCTGGAAAATTCTGCTTTAGGTTATTGCTGATGGCTATCTACAGGACATAAATATTTACCTGTCTTGCAAAAGAGTCACCTGCTTTGAATAATCAGACCACTTTAATTTGTATCTTGTTCAAACACAATGTGGTGATCCAGAACTGCCTGGGGACATTGGTCTCTAATCAAGTACTTCTTGATAGCTGACAACAATATCATTGTTGAACCAAAGTAAATGTGCTGACACTATTGTTCTACAGAGGAAATTGGCATGCACCATTGTTTCTGATGTTGATTTATGCAGAGATTGAAGCATTTATATATTTTTGGGTAAATGAGAATAAAGCAAAAGAGAGAAGTCTGGTCTGAGACTCGTGACTGCTGCCTGCTTCTTTCATGCCTTTTCACCATATCGCTGTACCTGGTCCAGGTTCCCCTAGGCCTGAGGCCGCTAACACACGTGCCAGACAACCTGTTGTTAATTTCCTCTGTTTTGGTAAAATGGGATGAATGATTTAGCTACTCCAGTTCTTAATGCTTTACCTACACCCCTGGGACGAGTTGTAGTGACTAATGTGTAAAATGGACACATTTTCTGAATAATGACTGTGACCAGGAGAATAAATGTCAAACTACCAGATTTACAGATACGGTCCTATGTGATTGCCATGAAAAATGACCAAATTTTCTGAAGAACGAACGTGACCAGGAGAAGAAATTTCAACTTATCAGAAAAAGAGATAATACAGAGAGAGACGGTCATAACTTTCATCAAAGCAAATCCCCAAACCAAGAAATCAAAGCTGAGGTCAGAAAAAAAAGACTCTGACGCACCAAAACAGAACACTAACAGCAATTTGTAGAGAATTCTGTGAGTTATCTGTTATATGATTGCGACGAAATACAAACAAACATCCATCCATCCATCCATTATACAACCTGCTGAATCCGAACACAGGGTCACGGGGGTCTGCTGGAGCCAATCCCAGCCAACACAGGGCACAAGGCAGGAACCAATCCCGGGCAGGGTGCCAACCCACCGCAGACAAACCAACATTCTGAATTATTAATGTGACCAAGAGAGAATTTGTCAAAATATATGAAAAAGAGACGATACAGAGAGACAGACTGGTCTTCCATCAAACCAAATCACTAAACTGGAAATCAAAGTTGAGGTCAGAAAAAAAGAGTCAGAAGCACCAAATAAGAACACTAACAACAACATGCAGAGAATCCTATAAGTTATCTCTTATACAACTACCATGAAAAATGACAAATATGACCAGGAGAAGAAACATCAAAATATCAAAAAAAAAAATAGTCAATATGGAGAGAAAGTTCTATCGTACATCAAAGCAAATGACTAAAGTTGAAATCAGAAAAAATGAGTCAGAAGCACCAAATAAGAACACTAACAAGCATTCTTTGAGTTATCTCTTTTGCCATAACTACTACAAATGACCAAACCTTCTGAATAATCAACATGACCAGGAGAAAAATTGTCAAAATATCGGGAAAAGAGTCGATGCAAAGGGACAGTCATATCTTGAATTGAACCAGATCACTAAACTCAAAATCAAAGTCGAAGTCAGAAAAAAAAAATCAAATAAGTACACTAACAATGACAAGCAGAAAATTTCGTGAATTATCTGTTATGCAATACCTGAAAAATGAAAATCTTTTTGAATAATGAACATGACCAGGAGATGAAACTTCAACATACTAGAAAATGAGTTGATGCAGAGAGAAGGTCCTGTCTTTCATCAAACCAAATCACTAAACCAGAAATCAAAAATCGAGGTCAGAAAAAAAAGAGTCGAAGCACCAAATAAGAACACGAACAAGAACATGCCAAGAATTCTGTGAGTTATGTTACAGTGCATCTGGAAAGTATTCACAGCACATCACTTTTTCCACATTTTGTTATGTTACAGCCTTATTCCAAAATGGATTAAATTAATTTTTTTCCTCAGAATTCTACACACAACACCCCATAATGACAACGTGAAAAATGTTTACTTGAGGTTTTTGAAAATTTATTAAAAATAAAAAAATTGAGAAAGAACATGTACATAAGTATTCACAGCCTTTGCCATGAACCTCAAAATTGAGCTCAGGTGCATCCTGCTTCCCCTGATCATCCTTGAGATGTTTCTGCAGCTTCATTGGTGTCCACCTGTGGTAAATTCAGTTGACTGGACATGATTTGGAAAGGCACACACCTGTCTATAGAAGGTCCCACAGTTGACAGTTCATGTCAGAGCACAAACCAAGCATGAAGTCAAAGGAATTGTCTGTAGACCTCCGAGACAGGATTGTCTCGAGGCACAAATCTGGGGAAGGTTACAGAAAAATTTCTGCTGCTTTGAAGGTCCCAATGAGCACAGTGGCCTCCATCATCTGTAAGTGGAAGAAGTTCAAAACCACCAGGACTCTTCCTAGAGCTGGCCGGCCATCTAAACTGAGTGATCGGGGGAGAAGGGCCTTAGTCAAGGAGGTGACCAAGAACCCGATGGTCACTCTGTCAGAGCTCCAGAGGTCCTCTGTGGCGAGAGAAGAACCTTCCAGAAGGACAACCATCTCTGCAGCAATCCACCAATCAGTCCTGTATGGTAGAGTGGCCAAACGGAAGCCACTCCTTAGTAAAAGGCACATGGCAGCCCGCCTGGAGTTTGCCAAAAGGCGCCTGATGGACTCTCAGACCATGAGAAAGAAAATTCTCTGGTCTGATGAGACAAAGATTGAACTCTTTGGTGTGAATGCCAGGCGTCACGTTTGGAGGAAACCTGGCACCATCCTTACAGTGAAGCATGGTGATGGCAGCATCATGCTGTGGGGATGTTTTCCAGCGGCAGGGACTGGGAGACTAGTCAGGATAAAGGAAAAGATGACTGCAGCAATGTACAGAGACATCCTGGATGAAAACCTGCTCCAGAGCACTGTTGACCTCAGACTGGGGTGACGGTTCATCTTTCAGCAGGACAACGACCCTAAGCACACAGCCAAGATATCAAAGGAGTGGCTTCAGGACAACTCTGTGAATGTCCTTGAGTGGCCCAGCCAGAGCCCAGACTTGAATCCAATTGAACATCTCTGGAGAGATCTTAAAATGGCTGTGCACCGAGGTGCTGCAAAGAGGAATGGGCGAAACTGGCCAAGGATAGGTGTGCCAAGCTTGTGGCATCATATTCAACAAGACTTGAGGCTGTAATTGCTGCCAAAGGGGCATCGACAAAGTATTGAGCAAAGGCTGTGAACACTTATGTACATGGGATTTCTCAGTGTTTTTATTTTTAATAAATTTGAAAAAACCTCAAGTAAACTTGTTTCACGTTGTCATTATGGGGTGTTGTGTGCAGAATTCTGAGGGAAAAAATGAATTTAATCCATTTTGGAATAAGGCTGTAACATAACAAAATGTGGAAAAAGTGATGTGCTGTGAATACTTTCCGGATGCACTGTATGTGATTGCAGATTCGTCAAAGTACCTGAAAGGGTCAATGCAGAGAGACAGTCCTTCCTGTCTTTTGTCGAATATGCTAAACCAGAAATGAAAGTGGAGGTCAGAAAAAGAGAGTCCAAAACACCAAATAAGAACACTAACAAGAATTCTTTGAGTTGTCTCTTTTGCCATAACTGCTAAAAATGACCAAACCTTCTGAATAATCAACATGACCAGGAGAAAAATTGTCAAAATACCAGAGTCGATGCTAAGGGACAGTCCTATCCTGCATTGAACCAAATCACTAAACTGAAGATCAAAGTCAAAGTCAGAAAAAATAAAAAGAGTCAGAAGCACCAAACAAGAACACTAACAACGACAAACAGAGAATTCCGTGAGTTATCTGCTATGTAATCGCTATGAAAATGAAAACCTTTCTGAATAATGAACATGACTAGGAGATGAAACTTCAATATACTAGAAAATGTGTTGATGCAGAGAGAAGGTCCTTTCTTTCATCAAACCAAATCACTAAACTGCAAATCAAAAATCAAAATCAGAAAAAAACAACAACATGCCAAGAATTCTGTGAGTTGTCTGTCTTCCGATTACCGTTAAAAACGAGCAAACTTCCTGAATAATGAAGGTGACCAGGAGAAAAATTGTCCAAATACCAGAAAAAGAGCCGATACAGAGACACAGTCTTATTTTTTGCCAAAGCAAACCACTAAACTGGAAACCAGAAAAACGGAGTCCAAGCACCAAATAAGAAAACAAACTAACTATTCCTTGCATTATTTTTTATGTGATTGTCATGAAAAATGAGCAAATGTTCTGAAGAACGAACGTGACCAGGAGAAGAAATTTCAACATACAAGAGAAAGAGTTAATACAGAGAGAGACAGTCATATGTTTCATCAAAGCAAATCCCCAAACCAGAAATCAAAGTCGAGGTCAGAAAAAAAAGACTCTGACGCACCAAAACAGAACACTAACAGCAATATGTAGAGAATTCTGTGAGTTATCTGTTATATGATTTAGACGAAATACAAATAAACATTCTGCATTGTTAACGTGACCAAGAGAGAATTTGTCAAATATATGAAGTGAGTAGTTAAACAAAAACACTCTACAACACCCTAGTACTCAAAATATATGAAAAAGACACGATACAGAGAGACAGTCCAGTCTTTCGTTAAACAACATCACTAAACCAGAAGACAAAGTTGAGGTCAGAAAAAGGAGTCAGAAGCACTAAATAAAATCACTAATTATAACAATGTGCAGAGAATTAAGTTACTTGTTTTAAGACTTCTATGAAAATAAACAAACTTCCTGAATAATGAAGGTGACCACCAGGACAAAGAGCCAGAAACACCAAATAAAAACACTAACAACAACAACATGCAGAGAGAAAAAGAGGAGAAAATTTGTCAAAACATCAGAAAAAGAGTCGAAAGAGAGAGTCAGTCCTGTCTTTCATCAAACCACAGAAAAACTGAAAATGAATATCAAAGTCGAGGTCAGAAAAAAGAGTCTGAAGCACACAAACAACAATATGAGGAAGCTGGTCTCCTCTGTTATGGGAGATGGATGTCTGAAGTGGAGCTCCATTAGCAGCGGTTTTATTTTATTCCCTTATTTCTTATTATCCCGAGGTATCCTGTATTTACCCAATGCGAGGAGTTTCTACTACAGTATATAAACATGAGTAACAAGAAAGGAGGTCAGAAAGAAATGGAAAAGAAACCTAAAGCTACATCCAAGTCTAGACAGGAATCAAGTCCAAGTGCAAGGTACGGCCTTTCAGAGACTGACCTGGAATAGGCAGGCAAAAGCACAGACTTCCCAGGACCCTGCTCCACTGCATCATCTCCAGTTGAGAGCGAAAATGAGAGTGAAGGTGCAAGTGATGCAGGTTACGATAGCTCAGCGATTCCAGAAGATCACTTGAAACTGGAGATGGCCTTGCAGTCCGCGCTTTCATCTACTCCTCGAGAGCCGGAAGCATCGGCTGTAATGGGGATTGCCACTTCACCTGTGAAGCACGAAAGCAGAAGCAATCTGTCTGAACTGAAGGTAATGATCACAACAGTGGCCACGGCCACGGCCATAAATGAGCTCAAGAAAGATATTCAGAAAAATATAAAGAAAGAAATAAATGGCTTGCTCAAGACAAGCAAGAAGACAAATGAGAAGCTGTAAGAGCTGCAGCAGGATAATAAACACCTGGAAGAATGTATATATAATCAGTTTGATGCAGCCTTTAAAGGTATGCTGGGGAAAATTGAAGAACACATTCAGGAAAATGCATCCAAACTGAGGGCACTTACCGATCAGCTGGAAGACATTAAGCAGACATTCACGACTCGGATTGAAACAGCTGAACACTTGGCATCTACCGCCAATGGAAAAGCTACAGCTGTGAATTCCGAATGCAAAAAAACTCGGATTCAGACTTGCGGCTCTGGAAGATGGATGCAGAAGGAATAATATTAGAATCGAAGGTCTACCTGAGAATCGTGAAATTCCAAACCCAGTGAAACTCGTAGCTGAACTATTCTCAAAAATAATTGGAGAGGACTTTAAATCAGATACCGAGATAGCGGCAGCTTATCTCATATGTGGATCAAATACCTCTAAACCTAGGACTTTAATTGTCCACTTCGAGAGATTACAATTTAAGCTTAATTTAATGTCACTTCTCAGACAGAAACAAGAGATTATATTTGAAAATAACCACATTTGTATTTTCCCAGATTTCTCACTCTCAACAGCTGCTAAATGTGCCACTTTCTACAACATTAAACAGCGGTTACAGAAAGCCAATATCAGATACAGCCTCTTGTATCCTGCCAAACTGAAAGTGGATATTCAAGACAATCATTACATCTTCTCCACCACAGAGGAAGCAGAAAAGGAGTTAAGAAAGCTGATCCCAACACTTTTTTGAAATATGATAGTGAGTCGCATCCTGTCATGGCATGGCAAGAAGATATTACCTGCTGTCTGATCCGCTTGCAACGATATGGGTACCATAATTATACATCCTTTTCTCATCTTGGCCGCTTTCTGTTTATGTTTTAAGTACAATTATACGCATATGTGTGAAAGAAATTCTTTTTTTTTCTTTTTACTATTCTAAAGGAGACTGTTTAATATCATACCCTTGGTTTATTGTTATTGTTGTTATTGCATTAGGGTTTAGTATGCTTATCCAGGGCCACTTTTTAACACCATTCCCTGGGTTTACTATCTTAATATTTCAAGACTGTTGAAGATTATATTTTATGCATAAAGTATTTAGACTTTATCGGCAATAGATATCTCTACTTTTTAATCCTCAAATGCCACTGCTGGAGGGCTAGTTTTATTTTGGATGTGCTCTGTCTCTAGATATGTCAGAGAACTGGGACTTTGTGAAGTGGGATCCAGCCTCACATGTGGAGGCAAAACAGGTGGGTGGGAGGACTAGGGGGGGAGAGAAAGAGAGCAAGCTATATCTAATTTATCCTTTTAATCCTTATAATTATAATTACCAACATTACAACAGGCTGCATGGCAATAACTCGTGGGAAAATTGGAAACTACGGGTAAAGCTGTCTCACTTCCAGTTAAGACTACAAAATTACATCAAAAATTCTGAATCAATGTCTCCGTGATGGGACAGTTAACTTTGTGAGCTGGAATGTTAAAGGCCTGAATCAAGAATTAAAGAGAGAGAAAGTATTCTTTCACCTAACAGGTCTAAACGCTAAAATAGTATTTTTACAGGAGACCCACTTACTAAGCAAGGATCAGTTTCGGCCGCAAAAAGACTGGACTGGCCAAATGTTCCATTCCAGCTTTACAAAGAAAACTAGAGGTGTGGGAATTCTTATACATAGAAAAGTCTCATTTGTAGCATCAGATGTAGTATCTGATCCTGAAGGGAGATACGTGAGTGTCATGGGCAACTTATTTAACTGTAAAGTGATTTTGGTAAATGTTTATGAACCCAATGTCGATGATAGGGAATTCACGCAAAATGTATTTACATCCATTCCCAATGTGAACACTCATAAAATTATAATGGCTGGGGACTTTAATTGTGTTTTAAATCCACTCTTAGATAGGTCCCCTGTCACAGGGGTGATGATATCTAACACTGCAAAGACAATTACACAGTTTTTAACTGACCACAACTTATCAGACCACTGGAGGTTTCTAAACCCAAACACAAGAACATTTTCCTTCTACTCACCAGTGCATCATTGCTACTCAAGAATTGATTATTTCTTTATAGATAATTATGTATTGCCTACGATTAAATCTTGCAAGTACGATGCTATTGTTATTTCCGACCATGCCCCTCTGATCTTGGAGCTAAAATCATTATGCCCCACATACTCATCTCGCAGATGGTGTCAACCCACTTTTATTAGCAGACAAGAACTGTACAGAATTTATATAAAAAAAAATCAGCTTCTTTCTAGAGACAAATACATACTCAGAGGTCTCAACAGAAATACTCTGGGAAACTCTAAAGGCCTTCTTAAGAGGACAGATTATTTCATATCTTTCCCACAGAAATAAATTAGAAACCAAGAAGGTATCAGAGTTATCCAGTGAAATTACTAGAATAGATCAAGAACATGCCAGGTGTCCAAGTGAGGCTCTTCATAGGAAAAGACAGGCTCTGCAATCAGAACTCAACCTCTTAACAACTAAAGAAACTGAACAACTCATTTTTAAATCAAGACATCATTACTATGAACACGGAGAGAAAGCTAATAAGCTCTTAGCTCAACAAATCCACAAGCAAGAAGTTCGAAATGCAATCCCAGCAATCACCAACAGGAACGGAAATAAAATCACTGACCATAAAAATATAATGCACACATTTAGAGACTAATATAAATCATTATATTCTACTGAGTTTAAAGAAGACAAGACACAATCTAATGCATTTTTGGATGCATTACAGATACCACAAATAGATACTCTTAGTACAGAGGAACTGGATAAACCTCTGGCACTATCAGAATTACTAGATGCTATAAAGTCACTTCAGAGTGGGAAAGCAGCAGGTCCTGATGGCTACCCTGTCGAATTTTATAAGAAATTCTCCACTCAGCTAGCTCCCCTCTTATTAGCAACATTTACAGAAGCTAGAGACAATCAAATTCTACCTCAAACTTTTCGCCAAGCATTAATCACCATCTGTCCTAAACAAAATAATGTGCATCATACAGACCAATTTCACTTTTGAATAATGATGTTAAGATACTCTCCAAAGTCCCAGCTAGAAGGATGGAAAAAGTGCTGCCTTCAGTAATATCACAAGATCAAACTGGATTTATTAAAGGCCGACACTTAGCTTCTAATCTTCGACGAATCTTTTTAAGTGACTTTCAGACAGCCTTGGTGTCACAATCCCTTCTAACCCATTAACAGCTGTGTTTGGTGCCCTACCACAGGGGTTTAAAGTGGAGAAGAACAAACAAACTGTGATTGCCTTTACTACACTATTGGCACACAGACTTATTTTGCTAAACTGGAAGAATCTTAGCTGTCCTCTTTTATGTCAGTGGGTAACTGATGTTTTACATTATTTGAAATTGGAAAAAAACAAATTCTCACTTAGAGGATCTGTGCAGAACGTTTTCAAAATCTGGCAGGATCTGATCAATAATATTTTAGATTAAGCTCTAAAAGCACTGAGGAAGCAGATTCTCTACTCATTTCTTTTTCTTCTCCATTTATCCTTATCCGCCTATTAAACTCATCAATTTATTTATTTTTACTTGCTTTAAGTTTTATTCCGCTGACCATGCTCTCTTTCTCAGGGGTGGGGGTTGATTTGTTTTCAATCCTATTTTTTGTAAAAATTGATGTATTTGTATGGAACAATTACAATAAAATCATTAAAATTAAAAAAAAAAACAATGTGAATAGAATTCAGCGAGGTTTCTGAAAATTTGGATGACATGTGACCACCAGTGCCAACGTATAAACCCGTTGCATTAACCATATTGGATTTTGTGACCTCTGAGGCCACACCCCACTATTTTGTGAATCCCGTTGACAAGGCGCGGCTCCCGTGGAAACCAATGTGGTGTAGGAAAAAAATCAAAAATACTAATACCAAAAACATGTTCTCCAACTTCAAAAATGTATAAGTAAATTAAAGATATAATTAATTAAGCTTAAATTGGTGAGTAAAAGTTTCAATATGGAGCAGTATTACTTTAAGTTGTGAATACTACACAAAAAAACATGTTCACTGTATAAACTAAATTACCAATTTATAACCTGTGTATATAATGCAACTAAATTATGATATACTGTATGTAAAATTTCTTACAAACAATGCAGGGGAAAAGTTTGTACATTCATAAATTGCAATAAACATAACAACACAACTTACCTTTACTTTGCAAGATGCAAGATGCAACTTACCTTTATTGTCACTGTAGGGTACAATGAAATATTAATGGCATTTCTGTCATGGAACTCAGTTACATAATTACATTTTTTCGTTGAAGGAATTATGATGAATTGACTATTTTGAAGGCGGTGAGAGCTGTATTAACCTGGATTAGGTCTCCACAAAGACTTTTCTTCACAAATCTATAGACCTTTAGTTCCCTGAGTCTCTAAAAATAAGACGTGAACTTCCGTACCAGGATTCTTTATCCTGCTAAACTTACAGCAGTCGCTAAATTGTGTGAATTTCCCCTTGGGATTAATAAAGTATCTATCTATCTATCTATCTATCTATCTATCTATCTATCTATCTATCTATCTATCTATCTATCTATCTATCTATCTATCTAAATCTACAGATGGTCTGCTACCCCATAGTGTGGACACCTCCACTTGCAGGTGAGTAGCCAGCCCCCTGGGTGGGGTGGGTCTTTTTTCCAAACAAACAAAAAAAAAATATATATTGTATATATATATATATATATATATATATATATATATATATATATATATATATATATATATATAATGTGTGTGTATTTATTTATTTAAATTAGCTTACTGTTTTGTTCATTTTCAATGTATGTTATGTATTTCACTGTCTTAAGAGGTTATTGTAAAAAAGTTAAAATAAATATATGTACAAGATCAACCTATTGTAAGACTGACATTTATTTTCATTATATTCTGCTCAATGCTTTGTCTCTCATTCAAATTCTTAACACAGAATTAAATTAATGTCACTTTTAAAGCAAAAAGCTGTCAATACTTCTGTCAACAACTGAAATACATAAATCTTGAAAAATGACTGAAATATAACACAATATTTGATAATACTAAACATGAATACTACTTGTTACATCATCCTTAATTTACTTTTAATTTGACTTTTGCAAATTATATTTCAAAATATCTTATTTATTTCAAAAGGTCTCCTTCCACCTGGTTTTGTTATCAATTAATCAATCAATCAATCAATCAACCAGTCTTTTACTGTATATATAGTGGCAGTCTTTTCAAAATATAATGACCTATTTATAAATATCATTGCACTTTTTATTGATTATTATTAAATAATTATCTTTAATTTATTTAACTTTGGCACAAACGCCATTCCATACGCTTGTGACAATTGAGATTGCCAGCCTAAGTTAATACCCCTCACTCTATGGGTCCAATGTCCCTTTTGACTCATGAGGGACACACAACCAGATTTGATTAACTGACAAAATCACAACAGTAGTGAGCTCATGTTACAGTTACAAACAAAATATCAGAAGATTAGATTAGATTAGATAAACTTTATTAATCCCAAGGGGGCATTTAGGTGCATACAGTATAGAAACATAAAAACAAGTATATAGACTCATGAGACAGAGAATACAGCAAATAAATCAATCAATCAATAAATACATTAATTAATTAAAACACAATTAGTGAGTACATTGGGTAGAAGCATTAAATTTCCTGATAGAAGTAGGCAAGAAAGACCCCGAGAATGTGCTTCTTAGCACGATTCTGGTGGAATGAGCCCCTGGCTAAAAGTGCTCCGAGAGAGTTCATCCTGGAGGAAATGGAGGGGATTTTTCATGATGGTGTCCACTTTTCCCGACACCTCCCTTTCCACAACTGCTTCCATTTTGTGTCCAGGGTACACCCAGTGATGGAGAAGACTTTCCTGATAAGTTTGTTCAGACATTGTGCTTCTTTTGTGCTCAGGAGACTCTCCCCAGGAGACTGCGATGTAGAACACCATACTGGCTACTATGGACTGGTAGGATATTCCCAGCAGCTCACTGCACACATCAAAAGACCCGAGTCTCTTTAGAAGGTCCAGATTTTTGAGAATTTTTGTTTCTCATTGGCTGAGCTTTCAAAGTAGCAACTTCCTTTTAATATATGACATGCCTTATGGAAGCAGTAGTATTTCAGCAGTGACATTAAGTTTATTGGATTAACAGAAAATATGAAATATGCATCATAACAAAATGAGACTGGGGCATAAATGTGGGCACCTCAACAGAGATATGACATCAATACTTAGTTGAGCCTCCTTTTGTAAATCTAACAGCCTCTAGACGCTGTCCTCCTATAGCCTTTGATGAGTATCTGGATTCTGGATGGAGGTATTGTTGACCATTCTTCATGCAAAATCTCTCCAGTTCAGTTCAATTTGATGGACAGCCTGCTTGAAATCATCCCATAGATTTTCGATGATGTTCAAGTCAGGGGACTGTGACGGCCATTCCAGAACATTGTACTTCTCCCTCTGTACGAATGCCTTTGTAGATTTCCAGCTGTGTTTTGGGTCATTGTCTTGTTGGAATATCCAACCCCTGCGTAACTTCAACTTTGTGACTGATGCTTCAACATTATCGTGAAGAATTTGTTGATATTGGGTTGAATTCATCCAACCCTTGACTTTAACAAGGGCCCCAGTCCCTGAACTAGCCACACAGCATGATGGAACCTCCACCAAATTTGACAGTAGGTAGCAGGTGTTTTTGTCCCAAAATGAATCTGGCTTGTCTAAATGAGCATTGGCATACAACAAGCAACTCTGTTTGTGACGTGAGTGCAGAAAGGGCTTCTTTCTCATCACCCTGCCATACAGATGTTCTTTGTGCAAATTGCGCTGAATTGTAGAACTCTGTACAGATACACCATCTGCAGCAAGATGTTCTTGCAGGTCTTTGGAGGTGATCTGTGGGTTGTCTGTAACCATTCTCACAATCCTGCACATATGCCGCTCCTGTATTTTTCTTGGCCTGCCAGACCTGCTTGGTTTAACAGTAACTGTGCCTGTGGCCTTCCATTTCCTGATTCCATTCCTAAACTGACAGTTTAAACCTCTGAGATGGCTTTTTGTAGCCTTTTCCTAAACCAGGAGACTGAACAATCTTTGTTTTTAGATCTTCGGAGAGTTGCTTTGAAGATCCCATGCTGTCACTCTTCAGAGGAGAGTCAAAGGGAAGGCAGCCCAACTTGCAAATGACCACCTTAAATCCCTTTATATCTCATGATTGGACACACCTGTCTATGAAGTTCAAGGCTTAATGAGCTCATCCAACCAATTTGGTGTTGTAAGTAATCAGCATTGAGCAGCGACAGGCATTCAAATCAGCAAAATTACAAGGGGACCCACATTTGTGCACAGCCAGTTTTTCACATTTGATTTAATTTCATACAACTAAATACTGCTTCACTAAAAATCTTTGTTCAGAAAACACCGCAGTACTCAGATGTTCCTAGGAAATGAAAGACATACCACTGTTATCTTTTTTGTTGAAAGTAACGTCAATTATTATGCAGGCTGAGAGGGGGTCCCAAACTTTTTCATATGACTGTATGTTTGCTATCATTCTTTTCAGAATTTATCGAACATTAATGTGATGTTGTTAGATTTTCAGATTCTTATTCCTTTTTTAAATTCTAAACTAAAAAATATCAAGAACTCACGTCTCACGAGACGATACTTTATGCCAAGAGATTTAACCACGCCCGGGGCTGGAAATAAAAAACAAAGAGTAGGACAGCTGCTATACAGGCTTTAAAATGTTTTGAAGTGCTGTGCGAGAGGCAGATCACGCAGCACGGCAGCAGCAGCAAGCCAGTAGCTGATCGAGCAAAGAGGAGGTAAAAAAAAATGTATTTGTTTCCCAATTTATCACCATTTAAAAGGGGGTTTCAGAGGAGCGACTGTGTCTCCTTGGGGTGCGTTCAGCCCCCCTCTTCACAACATGAGCAGCAGAGACGCAAAGTGGCTGCCATGTAGCGCAGGCCATGGGGGCTGGCGAGCAAGGAGCGACCCCCTAGTTCATCTATAATGTACTGCAGAACACGAAAACTTGCAACAGCCAATCTAAATCATGTGAAAATTTTTTCCTCTCTGTCTCTCTCTCTCCCTCTCTTTCCTTTCGCCCCATTTTGAAAAACTACTGTTTGCTCTGAAGGTACCACCATAACTAAAGAAGCTGATTCACACCAGCTACATACTGTATTTTGTCAGCTAGCGGTTTTCATGTGCGGATTTAATTTGTATATGTTGCATTTTTTTTAAATATAAAGGGTACTTAACAAACAGTATTCACTTATTACATTTTATTTTTTGGACCACTAGCAGTTTGTGGTAGGTCAAATGACCTCCCCAAACCTCGCCCCAACAGCAACGCATGACTTGATGGTTTGGTCTGGCAAACCTTCTGAAATTCTTGCTACTGTGTGGCCAGCTGCTTGTAATGGGTTAACTGGACACGATGACGTTCATAGGAAGTGCAGTGATAGTCGAAACCAAAAATCAGAGATCTGTTGCCAAAGCTGAAGCACTAAACCATGAATTATCTCAAATAAAGAACAGCTGGAATGATCAACAGATTATTAAATGAAGCATCGGTAACACCGCGCATTATTGCTTCTGGGAATCAAGTCCTTAGCAACATAGCATTGTGTCCTAAAACAGGAGGAAATGCCTCATAGTTATATATAAAGTATATACAGTGATCCCTCGCTATATCGCGCTTCGCCTTTCGCGGCTTCACACTATCGCGGATTTTATATGTAATCATATTTAAATATATATCGCGGATTTTTTGCTGGTTCGCGGATTTCTGCGGACAATGGGTCTTTTAATTTCTGGTACATGCTTCCTCAGTTGGTTTGCCCAGTTGATTTCATACAAGGGACGCTATTGGCAGATGGCTGAGAAGCTACCCGGCTTACTTTTCTCTCTCTCTTGCGCTGACTTTCTCTGATCCTGACATAGGGGGATTGAGCAGGGGGGCTCACCTAGACGATACGGACGCTCAAAATGCTGAAAGATTATCTTCACATTGCTACCTTCTGTGCAGCTGCTTCGTGAAGCGACATGCTGCACGGTGCTTCGCATACTTAAAAGATCGAAGGGCACGTATTGATTTTTGATTTTCTCTGTCTCTCTCTCTCTCTCTCTCTCTGCTCCTGACAGAGGGGGTGTGAGCTGCCGCCTTCAACAGCTTTGTGCCGCGGTGCTTCGCATACTTAAAAGCCAAACAGCCCTATTGATTTGTTTGCTTTTCTCTATCTCTCTGACAGTCTCTGCTCCTGATGCGCACTCCTTTGAAGAGGAAGATATGTTTACATTCTTTTAATTGTGAGACGGAACTGTCATCTCTGTCTTGTCATGGAGCACAGTTTAAACTTCTGAAAAAGAGACAAATGTTTGTTTGCAGTGTTTGAATAACGTTCCTGTCTCTCTACAACCTCCTGTGTTTCTGCGCAAATCTGTGACCCAAGCATGACAATATAAAAATAACCATATAAACATATGGTTTCTACTTCGCGGATTTTCTTATTTCGCGGGTGGCTCTGGAACGCAACCCCCGGGATGGAGGAGGGATTACTGTATAATACTAGTCAAAAGTTTTAGAACAATTAAATTTTTCTTTAAATTTAATCAGTTGGAATGCAATGAATGGTGAAAAGGTAAGTAAACTGCCAGAAGTTTAAATTTAAAGATTAGGTTAGCAAAAACTAAACTAAAATTTCAGAATTTTACAAATGGGCCTTTGTAAGGGAACAACCTGTCGGTGTTCAACAGCAATTTAAGTAAATGAAGCCTTACAAATTGAAGCAAACAATTTGCACAGGGGTCCCAACTTGTGTTGATTACTTAAAAGCCCTCTGTCTATCTTAAAGCAGAGTTGGAACAGACTACTGTGTTACTACACCCTCTGAAATACCACATGTACACTGTTACACTGTTTAATAGCAAAAAAATGGAAATTAACAAATGAAATGAGACAGAATATTATTATCCTTAGAAGTGTAGGCCTTGCGTTTAGAGAAATTGCAATAAAAATCAAAATGTTGGTAAGTCCAGTGGTGTCCTAACCAATACAAAGGCAACTGCAAACTTGAAAAGACTCTGATAGGAGGAGATCTGTAGAGCCAAAGTCACCTCCCAATCAGAAGACAAGTTTCTGTGGGTCACCATTTTGTTTGATCACAGACACCTCACCACACAACAGCTTCAAGCACAGCTTAACAGTTAGTGGTCAAAAAAAAGCAAGTCTCCATTTCCACTGTGAAGAGGAGACTTTGTCCAGTCTGCAGTAGCCCACCGCTGGTATTTAATGGCCCCATTTTGTCATTAAAGGAATGGCTTTCTTACTGCCACTCGCTCTGTCAAACCTGCAGCCCAAAGTCAGGCAATTGTAAGTCAATCAGTATGAGAGTCTGTCTGCGTTTCAGCTGCAACCACCAGGGGGCGTCACTGAGCCCCAACCCTCAGACAGAGTAATGCCCACCATATTTTTGGATTCAGATACAAAATATTGAATTATCCAAGACACCCCTTTAACAATCAGTAGCAGGCTCCTGTCAGTCATGGAGAATCCACTGCATCCACTGAACAGGATCATCTCCAGACAGAGGAGCAGCTTCAGCGACAGACTGCTGTCAATGTCCTTCGTTCCTCCCCCACACCATGCGACTCTTCAATTCCACCCGGGGGGGTAAACGTTAACATTACTCAAAGTTATTGACTGTCTGTATACTTGCATTGTTATCACTCTTTAATTTATCCATTTTCCAACCCGCTGAATCCGAACACAGGGTCACGGGGGTCTGCTGGAGCCAATCCCAGCCAACACAGGGCACAAGGCAGGGCACCAATCCCGGGCAGGGTGCCAACCCACCGCAGGACCCACACAAACACACCCACACACCAAGCACGCACTAGGGCCAATTTAGGATTGCCAATCCACCTAACCTGCATGTCTTTGGACTGTGGGAGGAAACCCACGCAGACACGGGGAGAACATGCAAACTCCACGCAGGGTGGACCCGGGAAGCGAACCCGGGTCTCCTAACTGTGAGGCAGCAGCGCTACCACTGTGCTGCTGCTGGAGTATGTGAATTTCCCCTTGGAATTAATAAAGTATCTATCTATCTATCTATCTATCTATCTATCTATCTATCTATCTATCTATCTATCTATCTATCTATCTATCTATCTATCTATCTATCTATCTATCTATCCAAATCATGTTCTTCCTCCTTCCGTCCTACATTGGAGAGTCAGAGTCAGGAGACAGCAGGCCGGAATGCTTCCGGTGCCCCATTTGTGTCCTCTGGGAATCACGTCCGGGTAATATGGAAAGCAGGGAGGTCCTTCCCCAACAGCACCCTCTACTGGTACCCAGGAACTCCGACAAGGTTGCAATTCTGAGCTCCAACTCCTAAGCACCCCTGCGGGTATCCAAAATGGGACGCCACCAGAGGGACACTGCCACCTGTCAAATGGGGGGATGGAACTGCTGTCAGCCTCCAGCTTCCACTGACCCATCGATTATTGGCATAAAGCTGTTTCCTCGTCCAGCCAGCAAGCTTGTCTGTCATTTCATTCTGGCCTCTCGTCTAGGTAAGAAATTATCCTACATCCAGGACTTGATTCCCATCCATCCTCTTAGGCACTTGCAACATAACATATGCCAAAACCTACGCGATACCTGCAGAGTGCCCTGAGATGGCATTAACTATGAAAAGGTGTGATACTGTTTTCTAAATATGCCCATGGCGTAAGGTGTAATACTGCACTAAAACTATCGATTGATTTATTGATGCTTCTGGTGATATTCAAATTAGAATGATTTGTTCAATTTATAATTAAAGTTGGGGCATTCTTGTGAATATCTTTGTGGGAAAGATATTACTGCTGCGAGAATTGTGTATCTCTCAAAATTACCCATGTGGGGGGTTTTAATGCATCTCATTTCTTAAAGCAGGCATGGCCTAGAATTTAGTGTACATGCTTAATTTATTTTATTAGTCTGGCAGTCATCCTTCTAAAGACGTAACCGGCTTTTAATCGCCCGATAGGAATCAAAAAACATTTCTGTGGAGATATTTTTTTTTTCCTGCTTAAAGCGTCTGATTAATCTTTTGTGCAATAAACTCCAGTTCCAGCTCCCAAACTGTTTTCTTGAAAACATTTTAATGAATTTAGAGCCTTTCCTATTATTATATTACAATGTTAATTCCTCAGTACAACTTGTCAAACACATTGTAAGCTTAATCCTTTCAATCAGATAATTCCCATGCTTCTTAGCCGACAATGTGTTTCTGCATAAGTTTCGAAGTGGAGGTTTTGTTTTGCATTTTCTATTTAAAGGAACTCGAGCAAAACAAGCTTCTTACAGCAAAAACTTTTCTTAGTTGTCCCCATTTAACTTGACATGACAGTAACCATATGTCTTAATCTAAATTAGGGTCATGGTGGCTAACCTGACAGTCTGGAGTACAATTCAGGTACCGACTCTAAATCAGGTGCCAGTCGTCTTTTAGGACCTACCCACACACACACACGCAGTCCCACGCGCTCACTGTCACTATCACATGGCACTACTTTAAAGTCTTCACTTAGCCTAACAATCCATTCTTTCAGAGAAAGACCAGAGTAATGCGAGAAACACCCACTCAGACATGAGTAGCAACACTGAAAGTTCATTTCTAAATGTAAGATTTTTTTTTTTTGATGTGGGAATATCGTATACAGTAATCCCTCTTCCATCGCGGGGGTTGTGTTCCAGAGCCACCCGCGAAATAAGAAAATCTGCGAAGTAGAAACCATATGTTTATATGGTTATTTTTATATTGTCATGCTTGGGTCACAGATTTGCGCAGAAACACAGGAGGTTGTAGAGAGACAGGAATGTTATTCAAACACTGCAAACAAACATTTGTCTCTTTTTCAAAAGTTTAAACTGTGCTCCATGACAAGACAGAGATGACAGTTCTGTCTAACAATTAAAAGAATGCAAACATATCTTCCTCTTCAAAGGAGTGCGTGTCAGGAGCAGTGACTGTCACAGAGATAGAGAAAAGCAAACAAATCAATAGGGCTGTTTGGCTTTTAAGTATGCGAAGCACCGCGGCACAAAGCTGTTGAAGGCGGCAGCTCACACCCCCTCCGTCAGGAGCAGGGAGAGAGAGAGAGAGAGAGTTTGTTTTTCAGTCAAAAATCAATACGTGCCCTTTGAGCTTTTAAGTATGCGAAGCACTGTGCAGCATGTCGTTTCAGGAAGCAGCTACACAAAAGACAGCAACGTGAAGATAATCTTTCAGCATTTTTAGACGAGCGTCCGTATCGTCTAGGTGTGCGAACAGCCCCCCTGCTCAATCCCCCTACGTCAGCATCAGAGAAACTCAGCGGAAGAGAGAGAGAAAAGTAAGCAATCTAGCTTCTCAGCCATCTGCCAATAGCGTCCCTTGTATGAAATCAACTGGGCAAAGCAACTGAGGAAGCATGTACCAGAAATTAAAAGACCCATTGTCTGCAGAAATCCACGAACCAGCAAAAAATCCGCGATATATATTTAAATATGCTTACATATAAAATCCACGATGGAGTGAAGCCGCGAAAGGCGAAGCGTGATATAGCGAGGGATCACTGTACAGTAGATTGAGGAGTCCTTGGTTCCCATTTATAGAAACACGTCTAGAAGTATCCTAAATAAGAATGTCCTATTTTTTGCAAATGTTACTGCACATGATTTATAAAACATCTCTATTTGGCGACTAGGTTTGACTCAAAGTAGGCTGAGATTCTTCTAGCCGGACTGTAGGTTCACTCTGAAGGAACCCAAACACAGAGAGAACTTTGATCTTCATTATACAAAAACGACAAGTCCAGAGGAGAGTGACAAGTCTGCAATGTGCGCTTTAATGACGTCTGAATTGTTTGATTTGTAATTTGAACTCTTTGTTGTGGTGTGAAATTTTAGATATCCATCCATCCGTCCATCCATTATCCAACCCGCTATATCCTATCAGGGGGGTCTGCAGGAGCCAAAATTTTGTATATAAGTTGATAAATATTTTTTATAACTTAGACAAAGCAATGTTAGAACCCCACCGCCCCCACCCTTTAGGACTGAGTCTTTGTAATTTTATGACAGGGTCGGGGGTTAGTACCTCAAACCAGTTTGGCAAGTGATTCCCTGCAGGACTCTCTCAATCAACCCCTACCTGGAGGCCAAACTACCGAGCTGGCAAGCTTCACCTTAACAAATGGTATTGGGGGGCAGGTGTGAAACCATTGTGTCGCACCAGAATTCTATTGGTCTAAAGTTGCCTGTTTGGTTTTAAATCAGAATCCATTAACTACCCACGACACCCTATTGGTTGTCGGGTTTGGACAAAGAGTCTATAAATTTGCTTGCTTTACTGCTCCCTCTCCCTCTCACATCATCATCATGAAGGAGCATCTCACACACCATGAATTGAAATGAAGACCACACTGAAGAGCACAGCCCGGCAGCCATATTGAGACAGGCATGCGGCCTGTTCTGAAGAAAGCTGACCACCAATGATGCCTTAACTAGAGACATTTTAAGTAACAAACAAGTCTGTGTGGCGCCTGAAACTACACATCAGCATTTATCAGGTTGTATAGTTGCCAATGTTCAATTGTACTTTGCTTATTGTTATTGTTTATGAATATTATCAATAATACATTATTTAAATTGTAACTTAACTCCTGCTTGTCTTTTAGTACACCTAATTGCCTGAGGTTATAAACGTGGAAGGGATGGTGGGGAGAAGTTATAAAATACAATACCTTAGAAACAGTGGTAAGTCTGTGATTTGAGGCATTCTGACTGTGAAAGGCGCTATATAGCACCAGACCCAGCACAGACTGACGCAGAGGCACGTGTATAATAAACAGTCTTTTTATTTTTCTTCAGCCGTGGGGTACACCTTCCCCGAGTCCCACAGGCCCAACACAGTCCCACAAGCACTTAAATATAGCACACCAAACAACACTTTCCTTCCACTTTGGCACCACCACTCCTCCCAGGCAACCTCGTCCTCTTCCTCCCGATTCTGGCTCTTCGAGTGGTGGTGGCTGGCCCTTTTTATACCCCACCCGGAAGCGTTCCAGGTGCTTGATCACCTGTTCCTAATTGCATTTCCGGGTGGGGCTGAAGATACGACCAGCCAGGCTGCTGACTCCATGTAGCTCCCCCTAGCGGCCATCCGAGCCCCCAACCAGGTTGTGGAGGACTCCATCTCCCATGGAGCCATGCGCCAGGTTGGGGAATCATCGTCTGCCAGGGAGGCTGCCATCAAGCGTCCCAGGGGAGGTATTGAATTGTCCATGGCTGCTCTCCCGGAATAGATAAATCAACATAAAACGTCTTTTAGCTGCATGATGTGGCTGCTGTCAGCACCTGTTCGGCGTCTCTGGCAGCAGCAGCTCTGAGGAATGCAGCACGATGACCAGCAGGAATACGTGACTGGCAGGCTGCCTCGCTGTTTTCGCACAGCAGTAGCAGTCGCAGTCTGACGCAATTTGAGTTGTACTTCTTGTCATTGTAAGAGGCGATCCTCCCAGGTGAACGTTGGCGTAGGTGCATTAGCTACACAACAACAACATTTATCTATATAGTACATTTTCATACAAAAAGTAGCTCAAAGTGCTTTACATAATGAAGAAAAGAAAAATAAAAGACAAAATACAAAATTAAAATAAGACAACATTAGTTAACATAGAAAGGAGTAAGGTCCGATGGCCAGGGTGGACTAAAAAAACCAAAAAAAAACTCCAGAAAGCTGGAGAAAAAAATAAAATCTGTAGGGGTTCCAGGCCACGAGACCACCCAGTCCCCTCTGGGCATTCTACCTAACATAAATGAAATAGTCCTCTTTGTAGTTAGGGTTCTCACGGAGTCACTTGATGCTGATGGTCATACAGACTTCTAGCTTTTAATCCATCCATCATTGTTGGAACATCATGGTGCTTAGAGTAGCGCCACCACAAAAAGGACACCGAAAAAGGAAACAGAAGAGAGAGTAGGAGTTAGTACAGATTTTGAATGAATAGTTATTATAATGAATTGGATATACAGAGTATCAGGATTAAATTACAGTGAAGTTATGAGAAGGCCATGTTAAAATAATGTGTTTTCAGCAGTTTTTTAAAGTGCTCCACTGTATTAGCCTGGCGAATTCCTACTGCCAGGCTATTCCAGATTTTAGGTGCATAACAGCAGAAGGCCGCCTCACCACTTCTTTTAAGTTTTGCTCTTGGAATTCTAAGGAGACACTCAGTTGAGGATCTGAGATTACAATTTGGAATATAAAATGTCAGACATTCCGATATATAAGATGGAGCGAGATTATTTAAGGCTTTATAAACCATAAGCAGAATTTTAAAGTCAATCCTGAATGACACAGGTAACCAGTGTACACGGAGATGTTCAGCACAAAGATCAGCTGATGCTGGTCCATCACTTTTGTTTTCGATCTCCAGATCACTTACATCAAAATCCGACAGCACAGAGTCCGACTCAGCGATATGATACGCAAAACGTCAGCCACAGAGTATTTTGCTTCGCGCATTCGCTTTCACCGGATGTTGATGCCATTTGAGGAGATGTTTGCTCTTTGCTACTCATGCATCCCCAAGAAATCTCGGTCAAATTAACGAAGGTCGAGAATCGATCTAAAACATAACGGTGACTTTTGTCACAGTTTACAGCTGATTACCGTCCTCCGCCCCTGAATTTTCGACAAAAGTCGACATCCGCCTTGAAAGAGTTAAGCTATGGAGCAGAGGGGCAAGTCAAGGAAACATGTGTCTTTGTCCCAAACATTAAGGAGTGCACTGTATTTTACTTTTATGTTTATTGCACAAGAGAGCAATGTGGTATACATAAAACACTGGTAGCAGATAATAATGCCCAGGGGCTTCCTGAATATTTATCTAACAATAGACTTCTTTTTTTTTTTTTTTTTTGATTTCTTACTCTTATCGTAGAAACAATTTGCATTTGCTGTGGCATGAAATGAGATCATAATTCTTTTTATTTCTCTGTCTTTTTATTACAATGTGTAATGTCAGGAAAATAAAGTATATGTACGGTAGAGGAAGTGTAATTGTCTTTTAATTGAACATAATCCACAATGGACATTGTAATAATAACAGACAAACAGAAATAAAGAGTTTGGGCCACCTTTCGGTGATCCCCAAATAATGTTGGGAACAGAACAAATACAAATGGATCTACAAAAACGTCATCTATTTTTAGCAGACGTCTTTCCAGACGTGACTCCATGAGGTGCATATGGCGTCTGAAGAGGTGTGGCTATGAGCAGAAGTGATGCAAAGCATCGTCAACTTGTGAAGCTTCTGGTCTGTAGGCAAAAGAGGAGAGGATGTGAATGATGGTGCCCTCTATTGACTCGGGGTGGTATTACTTCAGCCCTGAAAATGCCCCCTACTCCCATGTGTGTGACAACATACATTTTTTGCTAAGGTTATCCATAGTATAATGGCTAGGAATCGGCATCTAAAACAGCTGTAAAATTAAAACAAATCAAAACAAAAATATAATAGAAAATTAAGTAGGCACTGATTTCTGTCCATCTTATTTTTAAGTAGCAGATCTTATGCATTAAGTACCTCTTGTCCCCTTTTGAACCAATGCCCACCAAAAAGTCTTTGCACACACGAAATCCCCCAACTGAGAACTTTTAATTAACCTAACAGTGTGTCTTTTGGGAGATGCAGAAGAAGTCCCATGCTGTCACTGAGGAGGACATCAAGACTCCATAATGAATCAATCAGTCCCTGTCACCTTTTTTTTTGAAGCATCATCTTTCAGATTGTTGCTTCTGATATGAATCTTTGCAAGGAAACATATTTATAGACTCATGTATTATTTTATTAATTATTGTGAGAAACCCCTAGAGTCAAGATGACACTCTCTGTGTGAGGTTGTCATGTGTTGACAGTCATTGCATAGATGTGATTTAGGACGTTCTCTCAGAGGCAACAATCCTTTTCCAAAACCAAATATGTGCTCCTAGCAGTCATTTTTAATCAAAGTCAGAAGAGCACAATAAAAAAGCAAAGTCGAAAGTTTGTTGCTAAATACAAAAATCAAACGTGTTCATAAATAAGGGCATAGTCTTTACTATTTTTTTTATTACATTTATATCACAAATGCTACTGTTTGTCGTATATTTATGCTATCTTGGCTTATACATTTCTTCTCAATATTTTTTGGGTGTTCATGTACAGGATATGCTGTCCCCCGTGGCTCTGCCCACGCAGTAGTGAAACAAGACAAACTTTAAAAATCAACAAAAAATAAATGGAATTCTGGCCAAGCGGAAGGTAGGTGCGCTCCAGAGTCAAACATTGGCACTCTATCTGATTGTGTTCAGCTGTGACGAAAAAGCACATGGCCGTGATATCTGTGTCAATCAGCAGCTACCCTCTAAAACACATGGAGCTGTGATCTTTCTCTCTCTCAAAAAGTCAAACGTTACTCCTTAACAATCTCTAGATGATAATGGTAATGTCCATCGATAATGATAATGTCCATCGTTTTTTTAAGTAGCAGATCTTATGCACTGCGGTGGGTTGGCACCCTGCCCAGGATTGTTTCCTGCCTTGTGCCCTGTGTTGGCTGGGATTGGCTCCAGCAGACCCCCGTGACCCTGTGTTCGGATTCAGCGGGTTGGAAAATGGATGGATGGATGGATCTTATGCATTAAGTACCTGCTGAAGAAACAGGTACGCTCTAACATGTGGCAAGAGGTAGAGTGACTTGAACGGAGGCTGGAGCGTGAGTGAGGAGGGCTCCGCCTACTTCCCCCTCCCCTCAGCCCACAGCCTCTCTTTCAGATTCACGTGAATAAATCTCTGCCGCAAGCGAACTACGATGAGAGAAGTCGCAAAAATCAACCGGAGTGTTCAAACAAATTATAGAAAAAAATCCGTTAAGTAGTTCTCTCATGAAAAGTGGACAGACAGACAGAGACATTGGATTATATACAGTACTAGCCATGTGCGCCCAACTACGTTGCACGTGTTAAAGTTGTCTGTGAAGGGCTCCCTGTTTAAACGCGGCTGCCAGTCATGAACTGGGCCCTTCGTCGCACAGCATTATGATTTTTTATAAGGGAAACAAAATTACAAAACAAAACCCTTGGACATTGATTCGATAGGAACGGCCTACTCGGAATCACTGTCCGAATAGAAATTATTTGGTGGTGGAGGAGCATTTCTGCTTCTCTCCGTTCACAGTCCGTCTCGTTTTCACGACGCTGTCGTTTCCTCTCACGATCTCTTCTCAACCTTTCTCCAATCTCGCAGGTTGCTTTGTGGCAATCCAAAGAGTAAGGAAGAACCAATGCTTCTTTCTTGAACTCCAAACACCGACTGATGGAAAATCACAGAAGTCTGTCCGACTTATATACTCTGACTGCCGACTCCAAGAAGTGGGTGAACATTTGATTTGGATGAAGTACTGCCAACGACGGTCGATAGAAACACAAAAAACCACAGTCTCGACAACGAAGCAGGTGTTGACGCCAGATCTAAATACAAAGCACGGTGTCGACACCAGATCTAAACACAAAGAGTGGTATCAACAGTGTTTGTAAACAAAAGTAACAACCAAGGTGTTTTGTATTCAGCCAGTACAAACAGCACGTAGTCTCCTTTAGTTCAATCCTCTTTAATCACCACACTCCAACCTCATCCAACGATCCTCCCCCTCACTTCCGCTCCTACTCCATCACTACCCTCTACTGAACACAGTTGGAACACCACACAAGGCAGTGAATTCACGGACAAACAAAGATCAAGATCCAAATGAATATTATATATAAAGATATATACTAGTTGTTTAAGCCCATGCTGTAAAAAGCCTGGGGTCCTTAAAGGTATTGAAATTGTCAGAAAAAAAATTGAAATGTAGAGACGTCAGGTAATTGAAATGAACTACTCTGGGCATCTCTTTCCTAGAAGCATTCGTTTTGCCGACATGCTTGCCTCACTTGTGCATTAGTGGTGGGAGGAAAAGTAAAAGGGATACCGTTTTCCCGATGTTAACGGCTAAGTGAGTTTGTCTTTCTTCTGAGGTTTCGTTTTTCTGACGTGCTCGCCTAGCTTGTGTTATTAGCGGCCAAGCGAGTTTCTGTTTTTTCTCGGAGGCGGAGCCCTTACCCCGACTAAACCTCTCACTTCCGAGCCGGACAGACACACACACTTCCATGTGTCGACGTTTATATATAAAACTAGGGGGCTGTGCCCCCTACTCACTTTGCTCCATAGCACCCTGACTTTGGAATGACATCCCGAAATTAATTAGATCAGCTGACTCCATTCATTCTTTTAAAAAACAGCCTAAAACTCATCTATTTAGGAAGGCTTTTAACTTAACTTAATATTCTGCCCTTTCTTTCAGTTTACCTCTCTATCCAGGTGCTCAGGATAATTTGTGTGTCTGTTATGTCACAAATTAGGTTATTTATTAGGTTTTTCTTTTAGTATTGAATTTAGTATTTTACTCTGGTTTATTGTCTTTTATTCTATATAATGCTTTGCTATCTGTTTCATTGTTCTATTCAGGGAAACATTTGTATCCATGTTGCATATACCTTGCTGTTATACTTTGATAAAGCTTTTTTCTTTTATACAATTAAAATACATACATATACTTTTTGGGGGTTCTGCTTTCTTTATCATTTGGTCATTATCCCACTAAGCAGATGGTTTAGATTTTTTTGTAGTTTTGCTGGAGTGGTTGTTCTACTCAAGGTGCTTTACATAGACGGAGGAGAATCACTTTAACCATCACCAGTATGTGGCACCCACCTGGATGATGTAACAGCAGCCATTCTTGCGCCAGGACGGTCACCGCAAATGAGCTAATAGGTGGTGAAGTGGTGAGAGAGGCAGAGACAATTAGAAACAGGGGATGATTAGAATGGATGAGGCCATAATGGGCAGGAGATCGGGATGCACCCCAATCTTTTGAAAAGATTCCCAGGGACCTTTAATGACCACAGAGATTGGGTATCTATCTATCTATCTACCCCTTGATGGCTCCCATGGAACCCAAACAGTTCCCAGCACGTCTTACAAGATTCATATGGGAATCATGGACCAGGGATGCTTCCATTTAATATATGCTCCTAGTAGGTTGTCTCCCCCTATCCTTCCATTATATTGGCCTCCCGACCAAGTAAAAATCTGCAGTCCAATCCCTCCAGAACTCCAGCATATCTACTTCATTGCTGGCATCTTCTGTCCAATCACCACCTTGGCCTCCAAGCTATGAAAGGAGCCTTGAACCATCCCTTGCCAGCCATGCATCGCAACAGATTTGGCTACCTGCTGTAGTCCTGAAGCCCCTGTTGGCCAGTAGTTCACATTCCCAGCCCTGACTAACCCTACAGTGCCAGCCATAGGTTGACATCTCTCCTCACCTGAAACTCTGATAAAAGAAAAATGCAAGGATACATAACAAATTAATAATAACAAACTTCTATTGTGCCAGACGGCTGGGGACCCTACCCAGCCAGGACACCTGGACTGTCCATGAGAGGGACAATACCTCCCCTGGGCCACGAGAGGGCAGCCACCCGGGTCTGCTTGGGGGCCACTGGAACGTAGCTGGGAAGCTCATCCCTGTGGGAGGACATGGCAACCGCCAGGGGGTGTCCGGACGGTTATGGAACCCTGGATGGCAGCACTTCCGCTACAACAGGACATGCTGCTGGAAGAAATCCCAGGGGCACCCGGAGTGCTTCCGGGTGCTCTCCTGACACTTCTGCCACACCAGGAAGTGTCGTCAGACAGGGCACTTGGAACCCATCTGGGTCATTATAAAAGGGGCCGACTCCCTCCAGTAGAAGAGCCGGAGTTGGGAGGAAGGAGATGGAGCTCGTGAGGAGTGGAGTGGAGATTAAAGAGAAAGAGAAAGAAAGAAAGAAAAAAAAAGAAACAAGACTGTTGGTGATAAGGCAGTGTGGTGCTTAAAGTAATAAAGGAGTGTGCTTTGGGACATTCTGGTGTCTGTCTGTCTGTGTCCGGGGGGCTGTCTTTCCACACCATCCATCCATTATCCAACCCGCTATATCCTAACTACAGGGTCACGGGGGTCTGCTGGAGCCAATCCCAGCCAAAACATGGCGCAAGACAGGAAACAAACCCTGGGCAGGGCGCCAGCCCACCGCAGGGTGTGCACACACCAAGCACGCACCAGGGACAATTTAGGATTTCCAATGCAGCTAACCTGCATGTCTTTGGACTGTGGGAGGAAACTGGAGTACCCGGAGGAAACCCACGCAGACATGGGGAGAACATGCAAACTCCAAGCAGGGAGGACCTGGGAAGCGAACCCATGTCTCCTTACTGCGAGGCAGCAGCGCTACCACTGCACTATTATATAGTGCCTTTCACATCTATCTATCTATATTATATAGTGCCTTTCGCATCTATCTATCTATCTATCTATCTATCTATCTATCTATCTATCTATCTATCTATCTATCTATCTATCTATCTATCTATCTATCTATCTATCTATCACTTAATGTAATTGTGTTGGATTGACAAGCTTGTTGGACGGAATGGCCTATTCTGATCAAACTGTCTCTCATTTTCTAATGTATCCCCGCTGAATTCGTCCATTATGATGAGTTCCTGTTGCGTTCATTGCTGCTAATCTCCCTTCAGGGCACCTTGGACTCTTCACCTTTCATATGATGTACAAAAACGTTTGACCAGAATTCAAGATAAAGTTATATTTTTATGGTGCTGGAGGCTTTTTTTCATTTGCCATCGTTCATGTGGAGTTGATTGACAGCATCTTTGCAAAAAGCAGCAATTCAAAAAGTCTCTTTCAATGTGATGAGCGTTATGCGCTGGGTTTAAAGTCGGAATTATGGCCAAGAAGGCTGATTGATACGGGGATGACACTTGACTCACTCTAAATATTCGAAAATGTATTACTTGTTGTGTTTTGGATTTAGAAATCTCCCATCTGCAGCAACAGATGATACTTCAAAGATGTTATTACAGAAAGCAGAAGTCACTTTTCTACACAATCTGTTACTTTACATTACAGCCAGCAGAATGAAAACCAATATTAACAGGAGGAGTTATCTGGTCATCTTGTTTCACTGGGGAATAAATACTCATGATAAGCAATCATAATGTACCGTGGGTATCATTCAGGCCAAATCATAGCCGAGAGCTAATCTATTTGTACCCATCAGAAATATCTTAATATCCAATTTAAAGTAGCTATGTTCTAAGCCTTAGTGTACTTTTTTATTTTTATTATTTATTAAAACACGATTTCCCTTTCCCTACAGTCTTAGAATAGAAACACTTTAGCTTTTTGTTTCCTTGAAGCAAATGGTGAAATAAGGTTAATTTTTTTTTCTATGTACCACAATTTGGCTCTGATTTGCTATACAGTAGATCACTGGCGATAAATTAGACAATAATAACGCCGAGGGCTTCAGATAAAGAAGAACTCAAGAGCAGTGCAGCTTTACTGAGTTATTTTAGGGGCTGGTAATAAAAGATTAATATATCTTTTATTTTGAGGTAAGTTGTTGTGTGATGTATGGAGAAACTGAGGAAAGACTCTCAACTTTCAAATTCCTCTGAACCCTCAATCCTTCACCTAGTGGGTGCTGAGCTTATATGGCAGATCCATGTGGATCCAACTAGGCTATGACAGGGATACATCCAACAGGCCCTCACATTTTATGGAAATTCCAAATAAAATCCAATATGGGAATTGCTATCACTTTCTGGAATCTATTGCCCAATTAAGAAATCCCATTCTATATCTTGCATGTACTTGGGGGTCCACATCAATGACAGGTTGAACTGGTCTTGGAACACAAGGGAGCTATAGAAGAAAGGGCAGAGCAGGCTGTTCGTAATTATGAGACTGGAGTCCTTTAATATGGGAAGTGACATCCTTCACGTCTTCTACAACTCTATGACGGTCAGTGCGATTTTCTGTGCTGTGGTTTGGTGGGCTAGTCACATCACATCAAGAGAGGCCCACCGAATCAACAAGCTAATTAAAAGGGCAGGCTCAGTTATGGGATACACTCTGGACCCCCGTGGAGGTAGTAGAGGAGGTGAGAGATAAACCACAACTGAGTGCCATTATGAACAAAGCTGCACATCCACTCTCTGTGACACAGCAACACGGAGGACTTTCACGCAACAAATTATTCAGCAGAGGTGTGTCAAGAAACACAATGGGGGGCTTCATTATACCAACAGCATAATGCCTCACTAGAGCTGTGACAGCTAAGTCAGATCTTATCTTTCCTTTGAATTTTCTTGTTTTATGGACATTCCAGTGTGTGTCTATCTATCTATCTATCTATCTATCTATCTATCTATCTATCTATCTATCTATCTATCTATCTATCTATCTATCTATCTATCTATCTATCTATACATACATACATACCCCGGCACTGTGTTGCAATATTTTCCTTTCTTCACTCAAAGATGGCAGAATTGTTGCATCACAGCAACACCTGACCATAAACCACCACGGCTAAAGGAGCAGGCAACACGCCCACCATAAAACACAGCAGAAGGGCGGATGGCATGAATTCACCTTCCCTACATCCAGACTGAGTAAAGTCCCCTGCCCTTCATTGTGCTCCTGCAGCAGATACTTTCAAAGGTGCTACTTTGAAACAATGGCAGTGCATACATGGCGTCATCGCTCACATCGGGCAGGGAGCTTGTCTTTGTTTCTGTCTTCTCTAGTACACCCCGTGTGATGGGATTAGTCAAGTGCTCCTATGACACCGCACGATTTGGAGGTTGCTTTGTAAAAAGTAATTTGCAATAAAATACAATTAAATTAACTTGAAATATAAATTCTGTCCCGTTTGACCTTGGAAAGCCGTGCTAGAAATGAATGAATGAATTAAACAGTCAAATAAATGAACAAATGAAAACATGAACTAACAAATAAATAAAATAACAGATTTAAAAATGAGCCAACAAATTCATAAATGAATGACTGACTGGAAAAATAAATGGCTGAATACATGATTGAACAAATACAGAACCAAATGAACGAATGACTGAATGAACTAAAACATCTAGCATATACAGTAGTGCATTTCACATCTATCTGTTATAAAGTGTCTATCTATCTATCTATCTATCTATCTATCTATCTATCTATCTATCTATCTATCTATCTATCTATCTATCTATCTATCTATCTATCTATCTATCTATTGTATAGTGCCATTCACCTATCTCTCTATCTATCTATTGTATAGTGCCGTTCACCTATCTCTCTATCTATCTATTATATAGTGCTTTTCACCTATCTATCTGCCGGTATGGTGGCGCAGTGGTAGCACTGCTGCCTCACAGTAAGGAGACCTGGCTTCCTGGGTGGAGTTTGCATGTTCTCCCCGTGTCTGCGTGAATTTCCTCTGGGTGCTCCAGTTTCCTTCCAAAGTCAAAAGACATGCAGGTTAGGTGCATTGTTGATCCTAAATTGTCCCTAGTGTGTGCTTGATGTGTGTGTGTGTGTGCCCTGTGGTGAGCTGGCACCCTGCCCGGGATTTGTTCCTGCCTTGCGCCCTGTGCTGGCTGTGATTGGCTCCAGCAGACCCCCATTACCCTGTGTTAGGATATAGCGGGTTGGGAAATGACTGACTAACCTATCTATCTAGTGAAGTTAACTAAGTGAACTTTTGAACTAAGACATGTCATAACTGAAGTTCTCTGCTCCAAAATATTTAATTTAATAATTAAAGATATATATATTCTTTTTAAAATACTTACACAGTAACCTTAAGACTTTTGGCTAATCATAACTGAAATTAGGATAAAAGATAAGGCAATGTAATTAAAAAGGGTTAATTATACACTGTAAGAAAAGGTACTTTTTTAATTATATACTGTGAGGAAAGGTACTTTTTATGCATTTTATATGTTATATAATGTTAAAGTTAAAATAAAGAAAAAAGGGAAGTGCTGAAGATGATTACAAAATGGCCTTTTAAGGCTAAAGGCAGTTAAGAATAGTGGGTGTGCTGGAACAAAGATGTACCAGAAAGACGTGTTGGAACAAAGTTGTACCGGAGGGGCACGTTGGGGATACAATTTAAAAGAGAAAGTAGAATAGAAAAAAATTAACTTTTCCATCTTGAAGTCAGAAGAGAAAGGCGAAGTCTGTGCCAGTGCTATAAGACCATTCTTTGTTATTTTTATTTGAACCTTATTACAGAAGTCGAAGTAGGCAATAAGTTATCTTATTTAATTTCTTGTTGTTGTATTTTACTTAGTGCTTATATTAAAAAAGTGTGTTATTATTAATTTGTTATGTATCCTTGCATTTTTCTTTTATCAGAGTTTCAGGTGAGGAGAGATGTCAACCTATGGCTGGCACTGTAGGGTTAGTCAGGGCTGGGAATGTGAACTACTGGCCAACAGGGGCTTCAGGACTACAGCAGGTAGCCAAATCTGTTGCGATGCATGGCTGGCAAGGGATGGTTCAAGGCTCCTTTCATAGCTTGGAGGCCAAGGTGGTGATTGGACAGAAGATGCCAGCAATGAAGTAGATATGCTAGAGTTCTGGAGGGATTGGACTGCAGATTTTTACTTGGTCGGGAGGCCAATATAATGGAAGGATAGGGGGAGACAACCTACTAGGAGCATATATTAAATGGAAGCATCCCTGGTCCATGATACCCATATGAATCTTGTAGGGCATGCTGGGAACTGTTTGGGTTCCATGGGAGCCTTCAAGGGGTAGATAGATAGGGGTAGATAGGGGTACATACTCCAGCAGCAGCATACTGATAAAAAACAATATTAATTAAATAAAAACACAGTGCAAGTTAAAAAGTGCAAGGTGGAGAGCGCAAGGCAGGTGTAACAGTCCATAACTTTGTATAATGTTACCATTTACCCCCCGGGTGCAATTGAAGAGTCGCAAAGTGTAGAGGAGGAACAATCTCCTCAGTCTGTCAGTGGATCAGGACGGTGACAGCAGTCTGTCGCTGAAGTTGCTCCTCTGTCTGGAGATGACACTGTTTAGTGGATGCGGTGGATTCTCCATGATTGACAGGAGCTTGCTCAGCGCCCGTCACTCTACCATGGATGTCAAACTGTCCAACCCCATGCTTACAATAGAGCCTGCCTTCCTCACCAGTTTGTCCAGGCGTGAGGCGTCCCTCTTCTTTATGCTGCCTCCCCAGCACACCACTGCATAGAAGAGGGCGCTCGCCACAACCGTTTGATAGAACATCTTATTGCAGATGTTGAAGGACGCCAGTCTTCTAAGGAAGTATAGTCCGCTCTGTCCTCTCTTGCACAGAGCATCAGTATTGGCAGTCAATTCCAGTTTATCTTCCAGCTGCACTCCCATGTCTTTATAGGTCTGCACCATCTGCACACAGTCACCTCTGATAATCACAGGGTCCGTGAGGGGCCTGGGCCTCCTAAAATCCACCACCAGCTCTTTGGTTTTGCTGGTGTTCAGTTGTAGCTACTGCAGGAATTAGCGATCCTTATGCTGTGGGGCTTGCGCTTGACCCACAAGTGCTTCCTACGTGCAACGTCCTGGCACCAGAAGTTCTCCATTGTTTTATGTAAAAGGAGCCGCAAGATGGAGTCAGTTGGAAGAGGACAAAGTTTGTCTAGGACAAGTGGAATGGACGCGAGAAGAGAGATTATCTGTATTGTGAATTCTGTAAGAAGCCTGTTGTAAAGGTATTATGTTACACTAAAGCTTTTATTTGAACTGATACTTGTGCCTGTGAAGGTTGTGTCTGGGCTTTGGGGCTCTGTGGTGCCCCCTATAGGTCACACTGTTAAAGTCTCAACGATAGGCTTTAGCACCAGAGACTTGGAACAGCAAAAGGAACCTTAAGGGCTCCAAGATCACCTCCAGAGCTCTTACCCCTTAGCCTGGGAATGAGAAACGCATAACCTGGACGTCCCCTTAGACCTAGATCTAGACAGACTTCTAGGTTCTTCTCATCTGGGGGCTATTCAAGTTTTAAACCTCCCATGCTGTATTAAAATGTAACATTTACATTTCCTACATGTAATACTATATGTTTATTTACATTAATCTGTTTATACAGTAGCTGTGTTCTGTCCTGGTCCCGCGGTAATAAATTGATATTGCTTATATATATTCTTATCTAACATATAAAGAACTGGAACCAATCTCTGTGTCAGGAACCTGTTAAATTATTACAGGAATTTTAGTGATCTCTGTTTTGATTTTCATATAGATTTGGGGATTTTCTGTGCAATGGATTCTGGTTGTTTCGCTTATTGGCTTTCTTTTGTTTCCATATACAGTAAATATTTGGAACATTTCGGCAGCCATCTTGCATTGTTAGGACAGTGCTTGTGTCCTCTGAGGTTGTGAACCATCAATCATGACCCGACTGTTGTGAACGGGGTTTCTTTAGATTTTTTTTCCAGGGTTTTCTGAGGCTCTAAAAATCATCATCAGGTGTCATTTTTTGTTCAATGCAATCAGGAAATTCAATTCTGTGGTTAATTTCTTGGTTGGAGCCATCGTTCAGATTTTGAATTTTATTTAATGCCTTTTCAAATGCCATTTTGATTTAATTATGAGGGCAGCCATTTTATGGTTTCCGTTGTCATGATGAAGTTGGTCTTGGTTGCTAGGGTCGTGACATCAGGGTAATTGGTGAAGTGTTAAAAGGTCATCTCAACTGCCATTTTGTAAGATTGGATCAAACTTTGCGTCTGCGTCTGGTTATTAAAAACAAAGCTTTTGTCTTTTGAGTGTGATTTTTGGTGTACGATTTGGCTCTGATGGTCTCTCTTTTAGACTTGGTTTTGATGCTCACTTGATTCTGTGTTTTCTCTACTTCCCCTCTCCTTTTCTTTCTGTAATCATTGCCTTTTAGCAGACACTATAGTGACGGGATAATTGTTTCTACATCCAAGTTTACGGATTGCCGAAAACCTTTTGTTGTTTAGAAACTCTCTTTGATTCTTTGGTTTTTGAACATCTTTTAACTTTTTTCTGACTACAACTTTTGTCTCTAATTTTGTCTTTGGCTACTAATATTTCTGATCTCCAGGTAGTAGGGCAATTTTCAGGATTGTGGAAACTCTAGAGGGATAAAGTGAAATGACAACTTGGGAAAGGGTTATAGAGAGAAGGCTTATAGGTCACCATAGAGGAGGAGCAGTTTGGCTTTATGCCAGGGAGATGAACAACTGATGCCATCTTTGCATTGAGATAGCTGATAGAGAAGCATCAAGAAATGGATCGATTTGTAGAAGACTTATGAGAGAGGGCCACGTCAGGAGGTCTGAAGGTGTGTGAGAGAGAAAGGAGGACCAGAGAATTGTGTGAAAATTGTCCAGAATGTGTAAGAGGGAATGAGGACTTCAGATAAAAGCAGTATAACAACCAAGATCCCAAGTTGAGTAGGTCTGCACCAGGGGTCTTCTTGAAGTCTTTATTCTCTCTTAATCTGGTTATGGATGTGTTGAGTCATGGGCTAAAAGACCAATCCCGTGATGCAGGTTTTGTGCTGATGACATTGTGTTTTGTACCACCAGATAAGAGGAAGTGAAGGGGAATATAGAAAAATGAAGAAGGACTTTGGAAGACAGAAATCTGTAGGAAGAAATGGTTTAATGATCATTATTCAGAAGTTAGTCTGCTGGGACAGCTATTGAAAACAATGGATACTTTTAAATATCTAGGAACAGTGGTAGCCCAAGGTGGAAAATTAGATGAAGAGATAACCTATAGAATGCAGTGCAGATGGAACAGTTGGAGGAATGTATCAGGAGTATTGTGTGATTGAAGAATTAACATGAAGGTTAAACATAAGGTTTTTAGGACAGTGGTAAGATCTGCAATGATGTATGGAGACGTGGGCAGTAAAGGAAGTCCAGACGAAGAAGTTGAATGTAGCAGAAATGAGAAAGTTCAGATGGATGTGTAGAGTTACAAAGAAGGACAGAATAATAAGTGAGACAGAGGTACAACAAAAGTGGGGGAGATATCTAAGAAAGGTTCAATTGGTATGGACATGTGATGAGGAAGAGACAATGAATATGTGAGTAAAAGACTAATGGGAATGGAAGTCCGGAGAAGAGAAAGTGAGGGAAGCCAAAGCAGAGGTGGATAGATAAAATAAAAGAAGATATGATGGAAAGGGGCTTCATTGGTGAGGAGGTGCAGGACTGAGCTGTTTGGAGAAGGTTGATCAAGCACATCGACCCACACAAAAGTGGGAAAAGATGAAGAGAAAGAAGAAGAAATTTCTACTCTTCACTTTGTTTTTTTGACCTTACCTCATCTTCTCGTCTATAAAATCATGATGCTTTTTTAAAGCTTGATACACTGAACATTGAGGGACACCATTTTTAACATCAATTAATTAAGTTTATTTTGCTGCCATCTACACAGTGCAACTTGATTTCACACTTCTGTTAGTTTGACCATTAGGATGCAAGAATACGAAAAGATTATCAATGTAGTGATTACCACTGGGTATTATGTTGAGTTGAACAAGTTCCTCACATAGGCTAATCTCCTCAAAATTGAAGAAGTTTGCTTCTTTTACCATCGGGAACATGCATGTTGGAGAGGCGCAGGTCACGTCGTCCAGGGATGCATTTGGTCGTTGTTCACTGCATGACATCTAGTGCTGTTATGTCATTTTTAAATTAAGGTGACCAGATGTGCAAGCAATCTTGTAAATTAAGTGTCATTGACAGATTATAAAGTGTTTCTGCACTTTTCTTCAAAGATAATTAAATCCTTTTTCAAATTTGACTTGTAGCAGGACTGACTTGCCAATTTTTAATTAATAATGAGCGTATTTTTTTTTTGACTGTAGGACTTTAAAGCTGTCAACTTTGGTTTCCTCAAATGTTTTTCTTGGCTTTAAAAGCTGTCTTGGTGTCGTGCACTATTTGCTATACCAAAATGGTATTGTGAAAATTTGTACACCATATTTAAAAAATCACATACAGAAAAGAACACAAAATATATATTATGAAACATTTGAAAAATATTTGCTTCTGTTTGATTTCCTCTATTATTGGAAATTTTGAACACTCAACGTTTTTGAGTATGTAACCAAAATCTAACATTAGACAAAAGTGCACCCAACTAAACAGTCAGTCATTTTCTAACCAGGTGTGTCCTGAACAGGGTCACGGGGTTGTGCTGAAGCCTATCCCAGCTAGCACAGGGTGAAAGACAGGAACAAACCCTGGACAGGGCACCAGTCCATCTCAGGGCAAACACCTCACATTCACCCCACCCACACACACACACGGGCCAGTTTAGCATCGCCAGTTCACCTAATTTGCATGTCTTTGGACTGTGGGAGGAAACCCACAAAAACCTGAGGAGAACATGTAAACTCCAAGCAGGGAAGACTCGAGACGTTAACCCTGATCTCCTTACGGCGAATCCTGTGCCACCATATCCAAGACAACAAAAGGCACTTATGAACAATGCTACCCAACTCCAATGGACATTGTGTGACTGTGTATGGAAATGAGAGGAAATCAGAAAGGAGTCAGTTATGAGCATGGGTTCATGGTCCCTTACTTCACCAATGAACTTCTTGCCCGTTAACTCAGTTTGGCCAGACAGCCAACTCTAGAAGGAGTCCCAGTAGTTTCCAAACTTCTTCCATTTCACAATTATTGAGACCACTTTGCTTCTTGGATCACTTAAAGCTTTAGAAATGGTTTTATCCCCTTGCCCTGATCTACACCTCACCACGATTTCATCATGGGGTCTACAGAGAGTTCCTTGGACTCCATGTGTTGATTTTCATGTGAATTGAGGGACCACAGGCGTGTGTCTTTCTAAGTGATGTCTGCGCAATTCAGTTTGTCATCAGTGGACTTCAATGAGGTTCTTGACACACATCAAGGAGAATTAAAGCAAAAACACAATTTGGAGTGACACAGCAAAGGCACTGAATGTTGTTTGATTTTGATTTGATTTGATCTACTTTGTTAATCCCCAAGGAGAAATCGTCTTTTCACATGATCTTTGGGGGTTTGAGCGCAGGTTCAGCCATTGTACCTGGAGTGATTTTCAGTTTAAGGGCCCAACAGAATAGGATCCCTTCTGGCAGTAACAGGATTTGAACCTTCCAGACACCTGAGAGATTCAGTTTTTGTTTCTTAATAAATTCAAAAACCTTTCTGAAAATATGTTTTCACTTTGTCATTGTGAGATATCGAGTGTAGACTTATGGGCAAAAATGGCAAATCTAACCATTTAAAATTAAATCTACAACACAATAAAGTGAAGGTCTTGAATATTTTCTGAATCCACTGTAAATAAATGGTCTTGTTGTGTGTATAAGCAGAATAAGACACCTACTGAAGTAAGGGTGGGCTGTGTTACTCTCTGTGACAGTTTATGAAGGTCAATAACCAAAGAACTGAAGAACTCAACATAAAAATAGAATTCTTTGAAACAAAAGAAACCACGCGATTTTGTTTGGTCATCTACTGAGAATGCCCACTAGATACCTCCCACAAGTCATGATGCCAACATGACCATCTGGAAGGAGACCTTTTAAATGATTGTAATCTTTTAATGGTGACACTGTTTATATCCATGGGTGTAGGTTGATGGGGATGTCTCCTAAATTCGGCAAAACATTTCAACAATTGTTCTTGTACTCAATTCCAAACTGTTTAGGACGCACCAACTGGCCATACAATCCACCTCAATCCTCTCTATCGGTGATCTGGCCAGTCAGGAGGTCCTCCTCAAAGTTCAATAGATTCCCAGATGGGTCACCAGAGGTTCAGTCGTTGGTGTAAAATTTGTACTTCACCACATATTTGTCAGTAAATTGTAAATGAATGTTTAAATATATTTTGAAAATGTTAAACAATGTTATTTCAACTATGCAATATTAAAATTATGAGTTCAATTTGAAGAATACATTTTAAAAGCATCAATGTTTGCCTTAATACACCTAAAACAATTCTTCAAAAAATTTTCATACTTTAATTAAGCAACAAAAATGCATTTTACTAAATTTGTGTGCAGCAGACCAAGAAATACAATTTTTTATGTGTGTATAATGAGTAATTTACTCAGTAATTTAAGGATTATTTAAGCCTATATTTCGAATAACTAGGCAATTTATTAAATCAGAATTGTTTTTTTTTTAAATCAAAAAATAAACATAGCCAAGTATATTTAAAAGTCATTATTGAAAAGAAATTTCTATTACAGTAATATGTGCAATTAATAAAAAAAGTTCCAAGAATAATGTTAAGAAAAACATAAATTAATTTATGCCTAAGTGGCACTCTGCTTAGCATTATTGCCTCACAGATCCAGAGATCACATCCTTTATCTGGTCACTCGATCCGAAAATCTCACATTTCTGTCGCTTTCTTAGAACAAAGTACAAGTTGTTGTTCCAGGACAGTAATTCACCTCCAACCTGGAATCCACACTGGCTGGGGAACAGGCCAGAATCCTTACTGGAGCACCCAATAGAGGCATATTTACTTTGGCCAGATCCCTAATCTTACCTGCTGGCTTCAGGGGGAGCAGACCCTCAAAATAGGAGACTGTCAACATGATAGTACATGATATTAGTCCTAAAATACTGCAACAGGAGTCCTAACAGGGGGAGGAAGACCATAAACTTCTGGCTATATAAAGATTCAGATGAAGAATCTTTATAAGAATATAAGATTTACTTTTTAACTCTTTGAGGGCTGAATATTTTTTCCAAAAAACTCTGAAAAGTACACCTTGAACTGGTTTCACACATAAATCAACATAAAACGTCTGTCACTACATGCTGTGGCTGCTGTTAGCACTTGTTTGGCATCTCTGGCAGCAGTGGCTGCAAAGGGGCAGCTTGATGGCCAATAGTAAAGACACGGCGGGCCAGCTACCTCTCCTTCGTACAGCAGGTGGGCGACGGTGGCAGTCACAGTGTGATGCAATATGGTTTGTACCTCTTGTCATCATAAGTGGTGGTGGTCCTCCCAGGCAAACGCTGCTGTAGACGTATCAGCTACACAAACGTGTTCAGCACTACAATCAGCTGGGGACTGATAGGTTGATGCTGGTACCTCACTTTCATTTTCGATATCCATCTCCAGGTCACTAGTATCAAACTCAGCCACATTTGCTTTAGTCTCGCCAGATATCGATGCCTTTTTAGAGGCTGTTTGCTCTTCACCACTCCTGCACACGTATGGAATTGAGGTCAAATCAACAAAGCTACGTAACTTTCCTTCAAGCAAAGGGAGTTGAACTAAAAAGTAAGGGCGAGTTTTGTTGGAGTTTACAGCTGATTACCGTCCTCTACCACTGAATTTTGACAAAAGTCAACATCAGCCCTGAAAGAGTTAAAATGCTCTGATTCACAAAAATGCCCAAAAGAGCACAAAAAGGCACAAATGGATATCCCTATGAAAAGGCAGTCCAGTAGATAACAAAGTCCCAATACTGTAATCCAAATTTCCTAGTTAAAACACAGAGCAGATGTCAATTACAATCACAGGCTGGGTGGAAGATGATGGGAGTGGGTGGGTCTGTTTACAGATATATCCTGTCAATTTGTCTTTACTTAATAAAAATTTAATCACAAAAAACAATTAAACCATAAATCACAGAAAACACCAAATAACTCAGCACATTTAAACCCAGCCACAGGGGATGCACAAATCAGTGTGTTTCTTTGTACCAGTCCCAAGCCCGGATAAATAGGGTGGGTTACGTCAGGAAGGGCATCCAGTGTAAAATTTTGCCAAATCTATATGCGGACCCCAATACAAATTTCCATACCGGATCGGTTGAGCCCCGGGTTAACAATGACCACCACCAGTACTGTTAGCCAACAGGGTGCTGGCAGAAATTGGGCTACTGCTATCCGAACAGAACAAGATGCAGAGGACAGAAAGATATGGAACAAGATGATCCGCTGTGGCAACCCCTAATGGGAGCAACCAAAACAAGAAGAAGAAGATCAATCTTGTAAGATTGAACTGCCAGAATTTGACCCGTCGGTTTTCGCAGCTTTTATAGACCTGGGGGCGGTGCTATACTGAGACAGGCAGGTGTCCCCGCCTCTTATGGAACCACCCACAAAGCATAAGGGACATAACAGAACGTGAATACACACAGAGAAACATAATGACGTTAAAATGAAATATTATACGCATTACATTACTATTTAAATCAAACAGAAAAGCCATGAAAAAGAAGAATGAACAGAAAATACAAAACATATACTGGTAAACACATCACACAACCAATCATCTTTCATGTGAGCCTCTGACATCATGAAAAAGGGACCGTATGCTTAGAGGCATATGATATCACATTATTTGCTATCAAGGGCTGCCAGACCCTTAAAAAATGTATAGCCCAAGGGCACCTTAAAAATAGTGAATTTACCTCCTGCCACAAAAAATAGCCCAATACCGAGGTAGATAAAAGGACACACTGGAAAGCAGGGGTATTGCAGCGGTGAGAGCGAGAGGATTAGGTACATATTGTTTAAGGCCTTTGGGGTCCCCCCTCGGAGATATCTAAGAGTGATAGTATGGGTATATACCATTGCACACAATATCCCCCTCGAAGATTTTACAACAATAAAGTACATAAAAAGATGGCAATAATGTGGGAGAGAGAGGTTGAAAAATAGCCCAAATTAAAAAATATTTTGTATGTTTTTTAGAAACCTCGCAGTTGGGAGATCTGGGGACCTGGGTTTGCTTCCCAGGTCCTCCCTACGTGGAGTTTGCATGTTCTCCCCGTGTCTGCGTGGGTTTCCTCCAGGCGCTCTGGTTTCCTCCCACAGTCCAAAGACATGCTGGTTAGGTGGATTGGCGATTCTAAATTGGCCCTAGTGTGTGCTTGGTGTGTGGGTGTGTTTGTGTGTGTCCTGCGGTGGGTTGGCACCCTGCCTGGGATTGGTTCCTGCCTTGTGCCCTGTGTTGGCTGGGATTGGCTCCAGCAGACCCCCGTGACCCTGTGTTCGGATTCAGCAGTTTGGAAAATGGATGGATGGATGTTTTTTAGAAAAGTAGCCCAAAACACCACAACCCACAAAGCCCTATTTTTTCCCATGGACTCCAATCAAAAATAGCAGGTAAACCATGGACCTGGCAACACTGTTGCTAATAGATAAATAACCTTAAGAATTTAAATGATGAGACTTTGTTTTGTTGTCATGCTCAGATGACATGTGAATCACATTGTTTTCTTTTTTATTTCTAGCAAATGGGGGATTTTGCATTCTTTTTCTAGCATTTTCTTTTTTTTCTGGTGTGAGAGGTTGAGTTTAAAGGTATGTGGCTCTGTGGTTGATGTTGAATGATGTTTCTGGAGCACCAAATTCAACAAAATGCTACCTGACTCACAGTGTCTGGTACAGGACCAAGTGGGCATTGCCCATTCTGCTATTCTTCTTAATAGCAGACCTAACAAGGCAGTAGACATCCAGCTTCACCTTCTCCCAAGTTACATTCCAAACTAAGTGGCTGAAATGCACTTTGTGCATTTGTGCCAATCTCACCTCTGTACCATACACATATGATAACAAAGGTGTAAATCGGAGTTGAACTGACATCTTTCCAGGGGCTCCTTCAGACCACCAAAGGTGGCAAACAGACACTAAGTACAAACAAAGGTCTGTAGTTCAATGAGTGTCAACAGTAATTGACAAAATAATAATAATAATTATTATTTACATTTATACAGCACTTTTCACACTACTCAGGCTCTCTCTATATATATATATATAAAATGTATTATTATTATTATTACTACTCAATAGCAGATTTGATAATGGATTGATGGAAACTGCTTCAGTGAATCACTTCAACCACCACTAATGTGTTGCAACCACCTGGATGATGCTTTGGCAGCCATTTTTGTGCCACTACACTCAGCTTCAGATTTGGTGCAATGTTGCAGTTCAAACAACATGCTAACATCTAACTCATGTGCACATTTGGGAAATCAGCTTCGGATATGCTAGCGCTGAAGATGATTTCCCCAATTTGCACATGAACTTGATGTTAGCATGTTGTTTGAACTATGACATTGCACCAAATGACTATGCACACGTCTAATTCAAATGGTAATTAAAACAACGCCGAAAACCAATCCAGACCTGCTGTAACTGGTCTACAGATGTGCCACGCTCCCCACCACAACAATGTGTGCGTAATCTGATCTCTCTTTCTCCCGCTATATCACAATTCCAAGAACTTTTTGACTGCCCCTTGTATAGTTCTCTCTAAATGTGTCAGTTATATTTTTATGGTCACTGATTTTATGTCTGTCTGTGTTGTTAATTGCAGTTATTGCATTACGGACTTCATGCTTGTGCATGGGCTGGGGCCCTGCCCGGGGTTTGTTTCCTGCCTTGTACCCTATATTGGCTGGGATTGGCTCCAGCAGACCCCCGTGACCCTGTAATTAGGATATAGAGGGTTGGATAATGGATGGATGGATGGATGCTTGTGCATTTTTTTGGGCTAAGATCTTATTGGCCTTCTCTCCATGTTCATAATAATGATGTTGTGATTTATAGATAAGCTGTTCCATTTCTTTAGTAGTCAAGAGGTTAAATTGTGATTGCAAAACCTGTCTTTTCCTATAAAGTGCCTCATTTGAAGACCTGGTGTATTCTAGATCTGTTCTGGTAATTTTGCTGATTAACTCAGATACCTTTTTGGTTTCCGATTTATTTTTGTGAGAAAGATATGGATTAATCTGTTCTCTTAAAAATGTCTTCAGAGTTTCCTAAAGTATACCTGCTGAGACCTCTGAGGATGCATTTGTCTCAAGAAAATAATCAATTTGCTTGGATATGAATTCTGTACAGTTCTCATCAGTGGCTTAAAACAGCAGCTATGAGATGAGTGTGTAGGACACAGCAATTTAAGGTCCATGATCAGAGGGGCAAGGTCAGAGATTACAATAGCGTTGTACTTACAAGATCCGATAGTGGGCAAAAAATGATTGTCTATTAGGAAATAATCAATTCTTGAGTAACAATGATGTACGGGTGAGAAAAAGGAGTACGTTCTTAGGTTAGGATTTAAAAACCTCGATGGGTCTGATAAGTTATGATCCGTTACAATCTGTGTACAATGATCCCCCGCCTATCGCGGACGTTATGTTCCAGACCCACCCGCGATAGGTGAAAATCCGTGATATAGAAAGACCACTTTTTTTTATACTGTAGTTTAAGCCTTAAAATACCCCTCCCACACGCTTTAAACACATGTAAACTCATTAAAACACACTTTGGATACGCATATGATACACGGATGTCTGGCTAAAGATATGAGTAACATAATAATAATCATCATCGGTTTTATCTTCTCCTGTATGGTCAAGGTCTTCTTCTGGCGCTTATGCTCACTTCTACCAGAAGGCTTACAAGATGTTGGACGCTTGGGAGCCATCGTAGGGCTTAAAACAAAACAAAAAGTTCACAAAAGTTTGCTCAGAAAAGTCGGACCACAAGCAAGGTATGCGATACGTGATTCGTCGGGGACCCATGCTCTCTGTTCTTGCGAGATTACACCACGTTAGCAGCAGCTAATCAGAGCCCAAGAAAATAAAATCCGCTCTGATTGGTTGAGTCTCCTCTTTCAGCCAATAACCGGCTTTGTAAGAAATCATCTGGGTGCTGTAACGCGAAACTCTTTGTCTGCTGAAAACCATATGCTTTGTTATGAATTGGCTGCAAAGTACACTACAGGTAGGATGTACTTATTGAATTTTTCCGTGATATAGCGGGGGCACGATAGCTGAACCGCGATAGAGTGGGGGATTACTGTATTTATCTTTGTAGTATTAGATGTTATCGCCATTGTACCTGAGAATCTATCCAGGTCTGGATTTTAAACACAAAGTTTCTGACCATTATAAGTTTGTGAGTATTCTCATTAGGGATAGATGCAAATATACAATACGTTAGGTGTATAGATATTAATCAAAGTCATTTTAGTATTGGATAGATTGCCCATCACCATGACATATCACCCTTCAGAATCTGATATTCTATCTAACACTACAAATGAAATAGTTCTGTGTATTAAGATTCCCATACATCTGGTTTTCTTTGTATAGCTGGAGTGAAAAATTTGGCCAGACCACAATCCTTGCAACCGAAACTGGTCCTTACTTAGTAAGTAGTTCACCTGTAAAAATACCATCTTGGCATTTAGACTTCTTAAGTGCAAGAGTATTTTCTTTCTCTTTAATTCATGATTGAGACCTTTGACATTCCAGCTCACAAAGTTCACAATTTGGTCATAGAAATGTTCCTTCTGAACTTTTGTTGACATTTTGTAGCCTTAGGTTAAGGTAATACATTGTTACATATGATAGGTTTGACATAGATTTTATATTATTGCCAAGTGAAACAGCTGTGGAGTGTATTGTTTTGTTGGCAGTAGCGGTTATTGATGTAAAAGGGAAAAAAAACCAAATTGTGTTGCTCTCTTTCTCTCCCCACCACATCGGCCACAGACATTGTGCCTCTGCTGGTGAGGCAAACCATACTATGTGAAGTCCCCGTCCTCTGACATGCCAAGAGATACACACGTCTAGAGAGAATTAAACCCCCGTGCAGTGGTGTAGAGAAGGTTAAAACTGAGATATCTTGTGAAGATACAGACCAAATACAATAAACTAAGGATATAATATTACACGTTCCAGATGTAATAAACCAAGGGAAAGATGTTATAAAAAAAACTATAAATACACTTTTAAAAGCTGGTTACGTAATTATAGTTTAATGAAATGCCAATACCTGGTTACTTTGTGGTAACTAAAGCGTGCATATAATTAATGGAAGAAATGTCAATATAATAACTAAAGCTTAAACTTATTGTCAATAGCTGTGTACTCTATTGTAACTATTTAGCGAAAAGTAGCCATATACTGCAATTAATGAAAGAAATATCAATATAATAATAGCAGCTTTAAAAAAAGGAAAGGGGAGACCAAAAAGTTTAAAATAAAATAAAATATATAATTATGGCAAAAATTGTCTCATTACAAATGGTCCAGAATGCAAGCTTTCTTGAGTGAGAATGATAGGATCAAGGGGTCTTTTGAAAACCTGCTAAATGAAGATAATCCCAGGGTAGTATTTAGGAGTGGAGTCCCTAATGAAGGACTAATACAAAGAATAAGGAGGGAGGAAGTAGAGGAGGCACTGAAAAGAATGAAAAAAGGAAAGGCAACAGGAATGGATGAAATACCAGCAGAAGGATGGACGAGGATGGCAAAATTAGATGGGATCATGGAAAGTCCTCTTCATCCTCTCCAGAAGGTGCTTTCTTGGAGCACTTTTAGCCACAGGCTCATTCCACCACGGTGTGCTAAGAGGTGTCTCTGGGAGTCTTTTCTGCCCACTGCTGTCTGTCAATTTAATGCTTCCTCCTGATGTACTCTTTAAGTTCATTTTGAAACTTCTGAACAAGATACATTTAATTATTGATTGATTGATTGTTTTACTGTCTGTATTATCTGTCCTGTGAGTCTGTATTCTGTAATGCTTCTGTATTTGAATTTACCTTTGGGATGAATAAAGTTTATCTAATCTAACCTAATCTAATCTAATCTGCAGACCTATAAATACCTTGGAGTGCAGGTGGATGATAAATTAGACTGGACTGCCAATACTGATGCTCTGTGTAAGAAAAGACAGAGCCGGTTATACTTCCTTAGAAGGCTGGCATCCTTCAACATCTGCAATAAGATGCTGCAGATGTTCTATCAGACGGTTGTGGCGAGCGCCCTCTTCTACGCGGTGGTGTGCTGGGGAGGCAGCATAAAGAAGAAAGACGCCTCACGCATGGACAAACTGGTGAGGAAGGCAGGCTCTATTGTTGGCATGGAGCTGGACAGTTTGACATCTGTGGCGGAGTGACGGGCGCTCAGCGGGCTCCTATCAATTATGGAAAATCCACTACATCCACTAAACAGTGTCATCTCCAGACAGAGGAGCAGTTTCAGCGACAGACTGCTGTCATCGTCCTGCTCCACTGACAGACTGAGGAGATCGTTCCTCCCCCAAACTATGCAACTCTTCAATTCCACCCGGGGGGGTAAACGTTAACATTATATAAAGTTATTGTCTGTTTTTACCAGCATTATTATCAATCTTTAAATTAATATTTTTTTTTGTATCAGTAAGGTGCTGCTGGAGTATGTGAATTTCCCCTTGGGTTTAATAAAGTATCTATCTATCTATCTATCTATCTATCTATCTATCTATCTATCTATCTATCTATCTATCTATCTATCTATCTATCTATCTATCTAATCTGATTTGATCTAATCTAATCTAATCTAATCTAATCTAAAGATACCATTTAATTGAAGATCAAATCTTGATATGTTCACTTGTTAAAAAAGATAAAAGCAATTCGTGGGGTGCATTTACTTTTTCCCATGATTCTTGATGCATAACAAGCCCTTAAAGGTCCTGTTCTAATGTGTTACCAATACATTTTACAGTACCTAGGATACAACTGCAAAAAGCAGCCTTAAACTATAAAACGTGCTACAAATAAAGCATAAAGGGAAGACTTCTGCAGCCAGATATCACAGTCAGTGGGAGAGCAAGCTGGGAAAGGCAGCCTGCCACTTTAAGCCTCCCAGTATGATGTTAAACTCCAGTCAGTTGGCCTCCTGCCAAGTAATTTTGTAATAAAAGATTCCTTGCAGGTGTTTAAGCAAATTGATATTCTTTTAAATTAAACACCTCTTAAAATCGAACATGCTTAAATAGCTTTTTCCATTTTTTCGATTGTGAAAGCAGTAAAAATTCAAAAGAAAAGTATGTCCTGTGACTTTAAACCATAGCAATAAGAAACTAATTTTAATTAAGAGGATTTTATTACCAAAATAATTCCACTTCTTTTTTACAGACTATGAAGTATTTTACAAGGGTAAATCATAAAGTAAAGACAAACTGAAAATTTTGCGATAACTGCAACAGATAGAAGCTTTTGCTGTAAGCACTGACTACAATTCCCATCAGGCAGCAGCAGTACACTGGGACTGATGGGAGGATGCCTTCAGCATACACAGAATTTTTCAGCAGTCAAAACGTGATATCATTAGAGGCGATAGGCACATATGGAAGTTTCTTCTCAACTAATTTGGAGAACAGTTTCATTGTCTCACTGGACTACAGCTGTTGTCTAAGAGGTACGGCTCTTTGGCCCATTTGTCGGTTGTGATTAGCAATGCTGAATTTCCAAAAGACAGCTTTTCCCCTTTTATTTGTAACGATGCAATGCTGGGTACCACAGTTAGTTGAATATATGCCTAAAGTAGGACTCGACGGAAGTGTGAATGTCTAAAAAAGGACTAATGCATAAACTTTTACATTGATTTACAAAGCTTCGCAAACCAGTTACTTAGAAATGAATTAATCTTTTTTCTGTTGCTTGTACATGAGAGGGTAGAATGTCAGTGCCTGATCCGCGCCATCAACACGCCCCTTGTGTTATCGTAGGCTACCACAGTGCAAGACTTAGTGCAGTGTTTCCAAATCTGTGTGTCACATGATTGCAAGTGGGTCACAGCTGACCTCGGATGAAACCTCGCAATCCCCACTACAACCACCACCACCCTCCCTGCTCTGATGATAATGCTTGATTCACAATGGCAGCATCGCAAGTGGATCACAACCAATCCAATACACATAGGAAATGAAACGCTGCTTTCAGTAAGTACAATGCACACTACTACCCCAATGACATCATTTCTGGTTCCTGCCCTGATGACATCACTTCCCGTACCCTGCTTTAAAACCGCCATCTTTGCCTATTATGATTCTTCTATCGTTGGACTGATGTTCTGTGGAACCAACCTTTCAATTTTGACACCCTAATTCAAATATACAGGCGACACTCCCCGAACTGCTTCCTGTGTTTGTCCAATCATTTCACGATATACACTATATATATATATATATATATATATATATATATATATATATATATGAATGGATATTGAATGTGATACGGTTTGCATATTTGCAGTTGGAGATCCACGAAGGGAGTAAAAACGAATCACGTATCATAAAATAGTTTTATTCCTGAGCTTTCAACCCCTATCAGGGGTCTTCATCAGAGGATAATGCTATATATTGCCTTTGATTCTTGTAAGTCTACGCATTATCCTCTGATGCAGACCCCTGATAGGGGTTGAAAGCTCAGAAATAAAACTAATTTATGATACATGATTCGTTTTTTCTCCCTTCGTGGATCTCCAACTGCAAATATATATATATAATATATATATATATATATATATATATATATATATATATATATATATATATATATATATATATGTACTGTATATTTATGTTGTATATGTATATGTTAGGACCCTAACATATACATATTGTGGCAGATGGTTGGGGAACCTACCCAGCCAGGATGCCTGGACGGTCCACGAGAGGGACAATATATATATTCTCAGGGTAAATCACAACTTTGGTCAAGAGGAAAGAGGTGTGTAATGCGACAGCAGGTCAGGTCAGGTCAAGTTGGGGAGCATGCACTGGTACAGTACGTTGTTGCACCCACCACAGGACGAAACAGTGTAGGATCCTGGTTGGCACCCCCTCCAGCCAGACACGTGGTCCAGTCCCACTTTCCGGAAATGACCCTCTATCTGCCACAGCCAGGTGTAACGTGGGGGTCCCCTTGGCCTGGTCCAGCCACTTGGGTCCTCAACAATGAGGATCCTATGAGCCGGATAACTCTCGGGGAATCACGCCACATGGCCGTAGTGCCATAACTGACGCTCCCTCACAATGCAGGTAATGTGCCTCATTTGGGACTCCATGAGCAACACAAAGTCAAACCAGCGGTACCCAAGGATTCTCTGAAGAAACACAGTACCTTTGTTACTGTACTACAATACCATCGGGAATTCTCAGGGAATGCCCCACACCCTTGATCAGGACTTCAATCTAAAGGGAAGAGGTGCATAGTGTGTTGCAATGGCGTCCAAGTACTACAATGCACCTGGAATTGTCTAGGTACACCCTCCTCACACACCTTTAATTGGGACTTTAATCAAGAGGGAAGAGGTTCAGAGTGGGTCGTAACACCAGCAGCAATTGTGTGGCGTACCAGGGAGACTGTAGTATGACTTGTCTTTGAGTTTTTGGTACCATTTTGGTACCTGTACTGAGGTTCAAAAGCCAAAGTCAAAATTGATGTGCGGCGCTGCAACCATTAGCTCAAGTGTTCACACAGGAATACGGGTGGTGGGGTGCAGTGGATTTTCTTCATCCCTGTTAAATCTGCTTGGGCTGAGTCTGCCACTAAACGCCTAACAAAATGGTCAGTGCCCACCTTGTCCTTTACCAGTGCATTGTGTGGTCCACTTCTGCACAACTCCACTTTGCCATTCCTGTAAACTCTAACTTGCTGTGGTCCTAGCCATAACCCCCTGAATTGATAACAGCCAAATGAAGTTCAATATTTATTAAAGCCCCCCCAAAATATCAGAAATGTAATCAATTTAGATTTAGTTCCTTAGATTCAATAATTCTTACCATTGGTATTCTTAATCTGTTTCGTTTCATCTGGCTTCTTGCAGTTGGTATTGTCTGTTTGTGACTTGCTTTTACAAAATATTGTTAAGCATTTTTTATAATAATAATAATAATAATAATAATAGGTATAAAGTCCTGAGATAGAAGGATTTCAGAAATGGCTACCATCATATCAGTGATTAAAAAATGGAGCATGATAAATTAACGCGGCTCCCATATGTTTCTCCATGCTGTATCAGATAATTGATCACACCTGAAAAGCTGCTTCGTGATAGGGAGGCGCTTTTACAGATGACAGTGATACCCGGTATCTGGAGTATCATAATTTCATAGCAAAATAAAATCGGAAGCTCAAGTCGAAGGGATCAGGGACCAATAAAAATACTAAAGCTCTGAAGAGAAATAAGTGATCTCTGACAAAACAGACAAAGTAGAAGATAAAAAAGCGCACCCTGAGACCCATAACTTCTGGTTGTCTCATTTCAGAAAGCGGGTGGCTGCTATAAAATTTTAAGGGAAGACTTAGCGGACAACCCTGTCGAAAGAATTCCGAATGAGTTACCGATGCGGAAAAGTGGACCTGGGATATTTTTTTTTATATTAGCCAGTTTTTGTATAGCAAAAAAATGAATCTCTGTTACTTCTTTTATTTGTTGTTAAAAAAAGAAATATTAAGAGGCAACATAAACTGTTTAACATAGTTGAACACTTTCAGGTCTAATCTTCTTATATAATACGCTACCATGGCTGTCTGTTTGTCTGTCCAGGATCAGATAAATCACCTGTAGCTCACAAATCGTTTGAACTATTCACCTGAAATTTGGTCCACATATACTACATGACGTCTAATATCCACTTTCATGGTGATGATTGACCTCCAAGGTTATTCCTCTTTTTATTATTATTTTATTTTATTGCAGAATAAACTCTCGGCAGCGGGCGACAGGGTGGCCATGCAGCGCATGCTTACGGGTGCTGTTCTCATCCCTACCACCTTCGCTGTCACTTCCCCTACCTCTTCATATCTTAAATCATTCTTGAGGCAGATTGAAGACTTAGGTGCCAGCTTAAGTGAAAAATGAAAGAAAACGTAAATAAGTAATTGCAACACAAACACTGACTTAATCAGTTTTAACGTGAAAATATTCCAACGAAAGAAGAGAAGAAGTGGGCCGCTAGGGTGGAGAAAAGAAGAGCTGCTCAGGAAGCAGCAAGCGCGTTAACCTCTGAGCAAATGAATGCTAAACATACAGAGAAAGAGGATGAAAACTAGGAATGCTCAAGTCAAGTGTATTCACGGCATGTTATCGTGCAGTGCGCCGTTACTGGTTAATTAATAATTAACTTTATTTCTCCTCCCCAAGAAATCCCACTGGAATATTCATTTATTAGATCTTTGATGGCTCCTGAGACTTCACAGAGATTCTCATTTGCGTTTCGTTTAATAATCGACTTTGTCACAGAAGTTTCTCATAAAATTAGAAGAAGCAGTATCAGACAATAAGGAAACATGAAATACAATTGAGGTAAAAGGCAGGGGTGGGCAAAGTCAGTCCTGGAGGGCTGCAGGTTTTCATTCCAACTCTGTTGCTTAATTAGAAACCAATCCTTGCCAGTCTCAGACCTTATTTAATTTTTATGGCTTGTTAGTCTGAAATGTTAGGTTCTTATATTGTAGATTTTTTCCTTTCCAAGGATATCATCCAAATGATTTGAAGCCTAAAATGGAAAATTTTCAGTCTGTCACATTTTTCTACCGTTTTATTAAACCAAATAGTGCAGGACAAATCCACAGAGGTGTAAATGGAAACACGTTAGACGGAGAACTGTTGGCTCGTTTGTCATGTGCATTTTATTATTAATAAGGAGCCATTAAAACAGCTGTTTAAGACTGAAATAAGCAACTAAGGGTGAGGAACCTTACCAAGTGAGACCACTAACATGAAGCATCAAAATGTCACTTGAGCAATCAGCAAAAATTGATTTCTTATTAAGAAACTGGGTTGGAACAAAAACTTGCAGCCACTGCAACCCTCCAGGACGGACATTGCCCACCCCTGGTAAAATGTTTGAGTCCTTTAATATAGGATGGGGTAATGTGGGAATACCTGCAGCCACCAGGGGCAGATCTAAAAAGAAGGAGTCCTGTAAGGGATCCCTCAAATCGGGAGTGATTCACGTCTGGGACCAAGAAGCAGCTCTTGGCTCCAAGAGCTTGGAATCAGGAATGGAGTGAATGATGAGGGCTTGCCTGGCAGGAGGAAGAGAGGCCAGAATGGCCGTAGAGAAATAATGGAGAGTGAGAAAAGAGTGTCATTCTGTGGACCAGCCACCCTATGTACTGGCAAGGGGCTCCTTCTTGTATTAGACAAGCCCGGTAGGGGTTTAGGTTTTTCATTATCTTGTTGTTATTGTGTGTTTTGATACTCCTTTTGCATTTTCTCACCATTGTGCAATTATTTTTATTTATAACTTACCACGTTTTTCATTTTTATTGGACTTCCTTGACGGTATTCTGGGTTTGCTGCAATTTCACATTCACATTTCACATCCCCATTGTTTACTATTATTCATATTAATTCGGAAACCTGAGAAAATATTTTCATGCACTAATGAACCCCAGCAACGCAGTCTTCATTTTTTAAATGAAGCAGACTTTGTATATTTTACCTTCATAATCAAAAACAGACAAAAAAAAAAGTCTACTGCATTACTTTGAAGTTTCTTTCCATTTTATTGCCACTTTGTTTATAGTTAATGGCATTTTGTGCTCATGATATTAGGTTTTTTGTTATGTTACTGTGCTTTGTTGCATGATATTATTTGTTTTAAACATGTGTTTGCAGACTGTGATAGAAACTCAAAGTGTCCTTTGTAGGGATAGATTCAAATCAGCATTGGCTGGGACATTCAAGAGTTTCAGGGTTTGCTGATTAATATTCAGTTTTAAACATTTGTTATTTAATTTTGTTTTTATTTTTATATTATTATATTCAAGATGTATTATGTGAGATATACTGTGCCTTCAGAAAGTATTTAGACTATCCATCCATCCATTTTCCAACCCGCTGAATCCGAACACAGGGTCACGGGGGTCTGCTGGAGCCAATCCCAGCCAACACAGGGCACAAGGCAGGGAACCAATCCCGGGCAGGGTGCCAACCCACCGCAGGACACACACAAACACACTCACACACCAAGCACACACTAGGGCCAATTTTAAAATCACCAATCCACCTAACCTGCATGTCTTTGGACTGTGGGAGGAAACCGGAGCGCCCGGAGGAAACCCACGCAGACACGGGGAGAACATGCAAACTCCACGCAGGGAAGACCCGGGAATCGAACCCAGGTCCCCAGATCTCCCAACTGCGAGGCAGCAGCGCTACCCACTGCGCCACCGTGCCGCCCTGTTCGGATTCAGCGGGTTGGAAAATGGATGGATGGATGGAGATATATATATAGTGATCACACGGGGGAGCCAGAGAGCTCCGTGCCACAGACACTGTAATACAGCACACACAATATACAAATAAAATAAAGGATTTTTATTCTACCAAAGCATGTTACACAATCACCTCTCCAGTAATAAGCCACAAATAACAGTAAATCACATTTAATCTTCCTTCCTTCCTCTCTCCTCTGCTGAATGTCACCTGCTGCCTCCTGGCTCTGACTCGTCCATGTATGGCAGCGGGCTTCTTTTTATGCTGGACCCAGGAATACTTCCAGTGCCATGCCATGTCTTCTGGAGAGCACTTCCCTTCCAGGTCATAAGGAAAGTAGGGAAGGTCCTTCCCTGACAGCGCCCTCACTCGATCTTCAGTGCTTCCCTTCCAGACCGCTTCTGCGAGTGTCCCAATTGGGTTCCCATACGAGGATCACTGCCACCTGGCATTTCAGCTTCTGAAGGTCCATCCAACATATTAGGCATAAATATTTCCCCTTGGGATTAATAAACTATCTATCTAAAGTTATTTCCTCTTCCAGCTCGCCATTCCTCTGTCCTTCTGTTTTGATCTCCTGTCTGGGTAATAACACATCCTCCTTCCCATCCGGGATGACCCTTTCTCCTCCTACTATTTATCTATCTGTCTATCTATCTATTTTTTTGTTAAGTTAAGTCTTTTCTCAGCAAAATGGTGCCCCTGTCAGTATCCCAGATGAAATCAATAGCATGCATGCACCCACTGCTGTTTATGAACAATGTATTGGCTTGTTCAGCTTGTGACTGTTTACTAAGTAAGAAGCCAATCATAGATGGACGAATAACACGTGCAGTGAACCAAACGCCAGAGAGTGTTCATAGTATTATTTTCATGAACCCATTTTTAATTTTCCTTTTTTTTTTTGCTCTCTCTCACTCTCTCTCAAATTATCTTCTTTTCTTCCCTTTTTAGCTCCAGGCTAAAATTTCAATAAAGGAAGATGGTGTTAATTAAAAAGGTATGCTAAATAATTTATAATCTGGGATTTCTTTTTTGAAACAAAGATCACTTTTTTACATCTTAAAAATAGAGAATTAATCCTAAGGAAAGAAAAAAAAAAAACTTTTTTTTTTTTTTTTAATGTGTAAGTTCCAAGTGAGACGGGTCTTTTGTGTGGTAGATCATAAATAAATGAGGAGCAGGCCATGTTTCACGTAGGCTGAAGAAGTTAATGTAAAGCAAGGCAACTTGATTTATATAGCGCCTTCACTGATGTGAAGTTATTCAGGGCTGGTTTAGAGATAAACACTGGCAAAAAAATTTACAAAATAAAACAGGAAGCAATTTAACAATATAAACAAATAGTTAAAAAGAAAATGTAGTTTTTAAAAATAATATACAAAATAATTAAATTAGAAGCTAAAAATAAATAGCAGGAGAAACTAATTAACCAGTTAAATAATCATAACAAAATGTTCAAAAATTAAAAATGAATTGAAAGCCAAACTAAAAAGATTTAGTTCTTGTTTTGAGACTAGATTTGAGAACTGTAATTGTCTCAGCATTACGAACCAATGGTGGTTAGCTACCCCCTAATTTTTGGGGCTCTTTATGCAATTGCTCTTTCACCTGGTAGTATATTTTTCTTCACTCAGGGCACTCATAACAGGCCAGCATTCAGTGATCCTAATGGCCAAGAAGAGTTTTAGAAACAAAATAAATGAATTAAACAGCTAGGGGTCTGAGAATGAGTTGCCTTATAGTCCAGTAGTAAAGTTTTATAGTCTATGCAAAATTTGACTGGTAGCCAATGCAAGGCAGCTAGGACAGAACTGATATGTAGAGTCACTCCTTCTTATACACACATCATGCACTGTGTGTGGGGTCTGTGATCAGAGGACCAGTGTGAGCGGTTCGTAGACCTCCGTGATTCAGGACAGCCAATTGAACTGCACGTTTTCATCACTTGGTTTACTTGACTTGAGTCAGATAACTCCTCCCACAACCCTAATGTTAGCCACAGTGCAACTGGGCGTATCGTGTAACATCACTGAAGCACAACGTAAAGAGACAACCTCCTCAACGGAGCGGAGCTCTGAAGGTCCACAGCTTGACTCTATTGAGGTTACCGCTGTTTCATGAATTGTTAAGTTAACTTCGTTGTCGGACACCTCATGTGATAATTTTCCTTTAACGAGCAGAGTGATGACGTCACATCAACACCAGTCAGAAACACAGAAAAGAAATAAAATAAACAACTTCCAATAAACCACCTAACATTTCATCAACTTCTCCTACACTAAAGTAGCGGTTTACTGGACTAATAGAGTGGCATTTTTTGATATTGAGTGTTTAACGGATATTATCTGATGTTACAGTACCTACAGTAGCTGACACAAGGCTAAGGATTATTGATAAACTGCCATATAGACTTCAGGACCGACACACGTAATGTTAGTCAACACGTGTAGTGCTCTGGGTGTTGTTCAAATGAAGTCACGTTTGTAAAATTTACTTACACACAACAAGGCTTTTTACTTACTAAGTTAGTGATTGGCTGAATTGTGAAAAAAGCACAACATTCGCAACTCTGACATCCAAAAAAAGCAATCGGCTCAGATTAACATCAACTATAGATTCATTATATTGGCAGTGTAACACATGCCTGTCAGACGTATGCAATATCCTGTTGGGGCATGAGGGGGCGCTGTCAACAACAGACTCATTTTTTTGCACTTGTTCTGCAGCAGCAGCAAGAAGTCATCATTTGAAGGAAACTAATCCCGATCCTTTCAGCTGTAGGGCTATAAAGGTCTGACGCCTTTCCCATGCAAAAGAAAATAACGTGTTTACAGACTGGAGTCCAATACAGACCTGAGGGAAAGAACTGGAGTACTGGTTTATGAAGAGTGATGACAGGAAGGGGCCGGTCAAGTAGGGCAGGCACAAGACATGATGTCAGTGGTGGTAGAGTTTTCAGTCAGCTGGTCTGCAGTGGGAGAAAGAGGGAAAAGATCAGATAACAGCGCCAACCCCTGGCTCGGTGGATAATCACATTTAATCAAGCCCAGAAACTGTCTCCCATGCACACATATGTGACACACCTCATTTGGACCAAGGCTTGGTCAAAGGATGGAGCTTCCTATGATAGACCTGCTCTCAAGAGCCAAACCTTTACACAAAGCCAGGAAGGCTGCGTTAGTTTGTTTTTATTTTGTGCCCTGAGTTTGAGTTATCTTATTTGAGAAATAAAAGGGACGACCCCATTGGCATCCCAACACTTTTGGCACTCTACCTGCAATTATTCACCTGTCCACAGTATCTAACATTACTGATTTAGTTAATGCCTTATTGTGATTTGCAGTCATTGGATGGGTAAATTCATAAGTGTAAGAGATATATTCACATGTTCATTTATTTAACACCTAAATATTCAGCTTTACTTTACATTTATTATTTGGCTTATACCTTGATCCAAGATTACGCAAAACATTTATGATATAATTGATTACATTTCTTTTGGTTTTTCAAATGGAGCTCAGGCAGGTCAAGTGACCTGGTCATGGATACACAGTGGTGTCAGTAGTGGGATTTCAACGCACAGCCTCAGGGTCTGAAGTCCAAAGCCTTAACCACTGAGCCATAATGCCTGAGAGAGAATTCACTCTATTAAATTAATTATTAAGCAGGTTTAATAACAGTAGTTTTTATTTTAATAACATTGTTATTTTAAGTAGTGGTAGTAGAAGTATTTTATTGGGTTAGATAAGAATAGATTAGATTAGATTAGATTAGATTAGATTAGATTAGATTAGATTAGATTAGATTAGATTAGATGAAACGTTATTAATCCCAAGGGGAAATGCAAATGTATACAGCAGCAGAAATATAAAAAAAACAAGAATACATGCTCACAATTAATCAATACACTCAATCTGTTGATAAATAAATAATTAAATAAGATTTATATATTAGTATTAGTGGTTGTTGTATTTTAGATTTTTATCTTTATTAGTAGTAGTAGTATTAGTAGTGGTATTATCTATCTATCTATCTATCTATCTATCTATCTATCTATCTATCTATCTATCTATCTATCTATCTATCTATCTATCTATCTATCTATTATATTGTGCCTTTCTATCTGTTTTAGGAGGACCAGGCCCCTCCTGGACCCCGTGAGCATCAAAGGTGACATAAAATACATCTTGAAATTTTAGGCTGTTTAGCCTATCCCTTTAGGTTAATTCATTTTGAAAGAGTGGAAGAAGAAGTAAAAAAAGTAAAAAAAGAAAAAGAAGTAAAAAAGAAGTAAAATGTTACTAGTATTTTTCTGCTGCTAGTTGGACTGGACTGCCAATACTGATACTCTGTGCAAGAGAGGACAGCGCCGACTATACTTCTTTAGAAGGTTGGCGTCCTTCAACATCTGCAATAAGATGCTGCGGATGTTCTACCAGACGGTTGTGGCGAGCGCCCTCTTCTATGCGGTGGTGTGCTGGGGATTCAGCATAAAGAAGAAGGACACCTCGCGCCTGGACAAACTGGTGAGGAAGGCAGGCTCTATTGTAGGCACGGAGCTGGACAGTCTGACATCTGTGGCAGAGAACGGGCACTGAGCAGACTCCTGTCAATCATGGAGAATCCACTGCATCATCTAAACAGGATCATCTCCAGACAGAGGAGCAGCTTCAGCGACAGACTGCTGTCACCGTCCTGCTCCACTGACACACTGAGGAGATTGTTCCTCCCCCACACTAAACGTTAACATTATAAAAAATTATTGTCTGTTATACCTGCATTTTTATCACTTTAATTTAATATTGTTTTTTATCAGTATACTGCTGCTGGAGTATGTGAATTTCCCCTTGGGATTAATAAAGTATCTATCTATCTATCTATCTATCTATCTATCTATCTATCTATCTATCTATCTATCTATCTATCTATCTATCTATCTATCTATCTATCTATCTATCTATCTATCACATGTCACAAGTGGTAGTGTTGGTCATAACAAGTAACAAAGAGTAACAGCACATTCATATCTTTGATTATTATTATTATTATTATTACTAATTAAGCATTCATTTATAAAGGAAACAAATCAAAAAGATATAGTTGGGTTTTTGATATATGCTTCTTTGTTTATTTGTTATTTATATATTTTAATTTTTCTAAATAAAGCTTTTATAAGAAATTTTAATGTAGTAGATTCAGAAGGGGGCAAATGAAGTGTGGGGGTGAGAGGTGATCAAGAAGATTCGAATTAGGGCCCCAGTTTGGCGAGGGTTGGCACTGCTAATATGGTCTGTTTTCTTAGTCCTTGTAAAATCTCTGGCAGCAGTATTTTCCACCAGCTGAAGTTTATTAAACACCTCAGTGGAACTCCTGGTCAGCAATGCATCAAAATAATCAACACTAGAAGAAATTCATGTCTATGAAGAAACAAAAGCATGCATGAGTTTCTCAGCATCGGCTGACAACATATTCCCAATCTCAGCAATACTTCACAGATACAAAAAGGCAGTTTTACAGATCTGAAGTACGTAGGCTTAAAAGACAGGTTTGAAAAAGACAACACTTATGCTTTTAGATAGATAGATAGATAGATAGATAGATAGATAGATAGATAGATAGATAGATAGATAGATAGATAGATAGATAGATAGATAGATAGATAGATAGATAGATAGATAGATAGATAGATAGATAGATAGATCCAGAGTGTGCCCCATAACTGAGGCTGTCCTTTCAACTAACCTGTTGATTCGGTGGGCCTCTCTTGAAGTGATGACCAGCCCAGTATGAGCCGTTTAGGAATGACAGTCATTTTTCTTCATAGGACCCTCGTTTCCAGGGGCTCAGGATTATTTGGACAAACTAACGTAATCATAAATATAATGATAATGATCATTTTCAGGATTTGGTTGAAAATCCGTTCCAGTCAATCACTGCTTGAAGTCTGAACCCACAGCCATCTCCAAGTGTTGGGTTTCCACTCCAGTGATGCTTTGCAAGGCCTTTACTGCCACTGCCTTCAGGGGCTGCTTGTTTGTTAGACTTTCTGCCTTCAGTTTTGTCTTCAGCAAGTAAAATGCGTGTCCAGTTGGGTTGAGGTCAGTTTTTTGACTTGGCCTTTGAAGAATATTCCACTACTTTGTGTTGAAAAGCACTTGGCTTGCTGTCACAGTATGTTTTGGCTCATTGTCCATCTGTACGTTGAAGTGTCATCCAGATGATGTGGTAATTTATCGGATCATGACCCATTTCTTCTCTTCTCCACACTCTGTTCTTTCCATCATTCTGGTAATACTGATCTTAGTTTACTTTGTCCAATAAAAAAATGTTCAGGAATTCGACAAAAGTTTTCTGGCAAAGTCTAAACTGTCCTTCCTACGCCTGATGTTCACCAGTGGTTTGCATCTTGTGGTAAACCCTCTGTGTTTACTTTCATGAAGTCTTCTCTTGATTATTGACTTTGGCACTGATAGGTCAAACTCCCAAAGAGTGGTCTTAGTTTGGCTAAATGTCGTCGAGCGTTCTTCTTCAAAATGGACAGAATTCTGCAGTCATCCAGCACAGTTGTCTTCTGTGGTTTTCCAGACCTTCTGATGTTGCTGAGCTCACCAGTGTGTTCTTTCTCTTTAAGAATCTACCAAATGGTTGATTTGACCACTCCTGGTGTTTCTGCTATCTCACTGATGGATTTGTTTTTGTATTCTTAGCCTAATGATGGCCTGTTTTTACTTGCATGGACAGCTCTTCAGACCTCATATTGAGAGTTCACAGCGACAGCTTCCAAATGCAAGTTCCACACTTGGAATCAATTAAGATGGTATTGACAGACCATAAGCAGTCGGTTAATTGGACACTCAGTATCCTGAAGCCACACAGTGTCTGAACAGGGGAGTCATTGATATGGAGTGTTGCAGAGTGTACTCCCTTGCTGGCAGTTGCACCTTTTATAACACAGGCACGGAGGTAGCAGTGAGGTTTGTCAATTATTGAACAAAGAAAGCTTAAAGGAAGCAGATCTTAGTGAGACTAAAAAACTGGTGTGTGTAGAATGGGTTTTCAGATGAAGAAACTTTCTTAGATTCAGGACACAACACAGTGAGTACAATAAGCAATGCTTATCATTATTCATATCTTTCTCTTTAATTCATGATTGAGACCTTTGACATTCCATATCACAAAGTTTACTATTTGGTCATGGAAATATTCTTTCTGAACTTTTATTGACATTTTGTAGTCTTAGGTTAAGGTAGTACATTGTACATATGATAGCTTTGACATAGATTTCGTATTATTGCCAAGCGAAACAGTTGTGGGGCATTTTGTTATGTTGTCACTAACTGTTATTGGGGTATAAGGGACAATATAGAAATAGCATTGCTCTCTTTTTCTCCATCAACTACTGCCTTCTTCCCCCTCCCACTGTGCCTCTGCAAGTGAGACAAGCCACACTTTGAGAACTACCGGTCCTCTGACATGCCAAAAGAAGGAGCACGTCTAGAGCAAAATGAACCCCCCAGCCGCAGTGTGAAGAATGTTAAAACTGAGATATCTTGTGAAGATACAGTCCAAATACAACAGGGCAGGGGTCTCCAACCTTTTTTCCCCTGAGTGCTACTTTTACAAAGTGAAAATGGCCGAGAGCTCCTCATATTTTCTAACGTTTATTCTCATCGCTTATTTCAACCCAAACAAACTGAACAAGCTTGTTTTGCCTGACCATTTACATAATGTTGGTGTCCACAACTCACATTTTGCATTAGAACATCACAAAAAATATTTAGTTCGCCTGCAAGTGCATTCTGTATGCATTTTCTAGTGTATCTCATACTATTGAATTAAAACATGAATGCTGTCAAAACAAAACAATGCAATTCCAAATCCACAGATATGATTTATTCATTTGTCATTTTGTCACTGTGTCACTTTATTCACCGGTCCAGTTGCATGTGTGATGTGTTTTTGAGTTAGTCAGATGACTGGCACTGAGGTGTATGGTGGAGTGGAGCCACTGAGGTTCACTCTTCTGGAGTCATTTCAATGTCCGTCTGTCAGTCTTGTTCTGAACTTTGATTTTATGACATTCACGTCAGACTCACAGAGGTATGGAGACCCAAACAAAGCAGACATTTTCAGAGCTGCTTGGTGAAGATTCTTATAGTTATCTGGCTCTACTAAGCTTCAGAAATGCTGAGAATGCTATTAAGACTTTAACTGCACATTATTTTGAAGGTTTACTAATACATATATATGTTATGGCCAAAACCCGAAGTTCTGCCAGTTCCCGAATTGGCCGGCCATTTCACATTTTGGCCGTGAGGTGTGGCCAAAGTCCGAATTAATAAAAATGACCAGTGCATATGCTACTTTGGCCGACCATTTTGCAAAGTGGCGAGAACTCCCTGGCCAAAATCTGATGTGCTGATGTAAGACTGTCCGCTCAAGGTGAAAAGATGCTTAAAAATTCAGGTGCAGATTCAGAAGTGAGTTTTTCATTCTGCACGAGAAACTGCTCACACTGGAATCCATAGGCATAGAAGAAAAATCACTACGAATCGTCGCGTATTCCCAATCACTGACCAGCGGCCAAGGCTACACTCGATGCAATTGCACTAGTAAGTGCGCAACAAATCGCTGCTCATGCCTTTTTTCTTCCGACTTTGGCCGATCGCCCCATGCTATTTCACAAACTGGCTGGCCAAATCCCAAAATCAAGGAAAAGATCGGACATTGGCTGGTCAATTTATAGCGACATTGGTAATTTTCCCGATTTGGCCGAACACTTCCCACTTTGGCCGATTTTAGGTTTTGGCCATAACATAAGTAAAATCCAGTCTGTCTGTCTGCATGTCTGTCCGCTTTCATGAGGGAATTACTTAACAAATTTAGATCAGGTTTTTTTCTATAATTTGCTTGAACATTCCAGTTGATTTTGCGACTCCTCTTATTTCACTATGTATCATAGTTCGCTTGCGGTACCGATTTATTTGTGTGAATCCGAGAAACACGCAGCTGGGGGCCTTCCTCACTCACTTGCCAGCTTCGGGGCGCGTTCCTTAACTCCGCTTAGCTAGAGAACAAGAGAACAACTGAATTCAACTTTGTTTGCTTTTTAAAATAAAGTGTTACTTAGGTCATGATGAGTTTGAGTCCGGAAGGTGGTGGTGTGCAGAGCAGCATAACGTTCAATGTTTCAGTTTTCGTAAAAGGAAATGATGTGAGTTTTCAAAACGTTGTGTGTAAAACTGAATGGCTTGTGCTCTAACAGTTTTTTGCTCTTAATTCCTATTGGAAAATTGACATGACTTTATATGTTGTACTTCCATTTCAGAGTGTGTAGAATCCTTTGACAAAGCCAGGTCTTCTTGTCCAACATGAGTAACCTACGTCACAAGCGCTCTTTAGGGTGAACAGGCACAAATTCGCATAGACACGCTCCAAAGTCTTGTTGGGGTTCATATACCCCAAAAAAATGGCCAACTCCACATTAAAGCCAGTGTTTTTGGAATGGGGTGTCCATCAAACTCATAGAGGTGCCATGGTTAGGTGTCCACAGACTTTTGGCTATGTGGTGTATTCTATTCCATAGATTCTAATACTGATAAAAAGTACAAATCCACATTGCTTCTCAATCTTTCTATGACACTGAATATATTCATTGCTGGATCTCCAGGTCAACTACAGTCAAAGTGTTGATGTCATAAAATATATCCATCCATCCATTTTCCAACCCGCTGAATCCGAACACAGGGTCACGGGGGTCTGCTGGAGCCAATCCCAGCCAACACAGGGCACAAGGCAGGGAACCAATGCCTGGGCAGGGTGCCAACCCACCGCAGGTCATAAAATATATCTTTTTTTAAAATAATTTTTAAATCAAACTATCATACACTGAGTCAACAAATTCCATCTTGCTCCCTGTTGCTCCTGGGAAGAATGACTCGATGCCAGGGTGGCACACTCTGCCCTCTCCTGCCCCAAGTGCTGTGACTGTCCTCTCTTTGGGCAAATCCATCCTCTGATGACTCACCCTATGATGTAACCTTCATATTCCCCATGGAATAGCTGCTTCTGACATGTTTTTAAGACATTTAAATGAGAAATGAATGTGCATGGACATAAAATACATCTTGAAATTTTAGGCTGTTAAGTCTATACCTTTAGATTAATTTATTTTGAAAGAGTGGAAGAAGAAGTAAAAAAAGTAAAAAAAGAAAAAGAAGTAAAAAAAGAAGTAAAATGTTACTAGTCTTTTTCTGCTGCTAGTTGGACTGGACTGCCAATACTGATGCTCTGTGTAAGAGAGGACAGAGCCGACTATACTTTCTTAGAAGGCTGGCGTCCTTCAACATCTGCAATAAGATGCTGCAGATGTTCTATCAGATGGTTGTGACGAGCGCCCTCTTCTACGTGGTGGTGTGCTGGGGAAGCAGCATAAAGAAGAGGAACGCCTCACGCCTGGACAAACTGGTGAGGAAGGCAGGCTCTATTGTATGCACGGAGCTGGACAGTTTGACATCCGTGGCAGAGCGACGGGCACTCAGCAGGCTCTTGTCAATCATGGAGAATCCACTGCATCCACTGAACAGTATTCATCTCCAGACAGAGGAGCAGTTTCAGTGACAGACAGCTGTCACCGTCCTGCTTCACTGACAGACTGAGAAGATCGTTCCTCCATCACACTATGCGACTCTTCAATTCCACCCGGGTTGGGGGGGGGGTTAAGCGTTAACATTATTCAAAATTATTGTCTGTCTGTATACCTGCATTGTTATCACTTTTAATTTAATATTGTTCTTTATCAGTATGCTACTGCTGGAGTATGTGAATTTCCCTTTAGGATTAATAAAGTATCCATCTAATCTATCTAATATAATCTAATATCGTTTCTTAATTTTAATTTGTCAGTCAGTCATTTTCTAACCCACTTAGTCCTGTTATATTGTGTTCAGTCTTGAAAACTGATGGAAGGAGTGATAAATCATTTGAAATTGATTATTATTTGTTCACATTCTGGTATCAAATTAAGGGGATTAGCTACAGTGCCCTCCATAATGTTTTACGACAAAGATCCTTTTTTCCTTGATTTCCTCCTCTGCTGTAAATAATAAAAATTAATTTACAATTCAAATAATTCAGACTTGTGATTAAAGTGCGCGTTGCAGACCTTCATTTTAGGGGATTTGCAGACATTTTGGTCATCACACTCTTTCTACACGGTGTCCCCCCCCATTTCAGAGCACCATAATGTTTGGACACAGTGATGGCAGGTCTATTAAAGCTGTCATATTTAGGACTTTGTCGCATGTCCCTCACATGTAATGACTGCTTGAAGTCTGTGACTCCCTGATATCAGCAGGTGCCGAGGGGCTTCTCTGGTGATGCTCTGCCAAGCCTCTAATGCAGCCATCTTCAGCTCCCGCTTGTCCCTTTAAGTTTTCCCTTCAGCATATGGAAGGCCTGGTCAATTGAATTTAAATCGGGTGACCAGCTTGGCCATTCAAGAATTTTCATTGTTTTACCTTTGACAAACTCAAGTGTTGCCTCAGCAGTGTGTTTGGACCATCATCTTGTGGTAGGATGACGCGTCAGGTTTAAGTCTGCCCTTTGACTGGACCACTCAAAGACACTCAGAGACTTGTCCTGAAGCCACTCCACCGATGTCTTGGCTTTATGCTTCATGTCACTGTTGTGCTCAAAGATGAACTGTCACCCCAGTCTGAGGTGGCGTGCACTCTGGAGCAGGTTTTCATCAAGGACCTTTCTGTATGTGACTACCTTCTTCCTACCTTCAACTCTGACCAGTCTTCCAGTCTTTGCAGTTTACGGGAATGTTGGTTGGAAGACCAGTGACATCACTTCTGGATCCATGTTATTAGGACCCGCCCCATCTGGAAATCAGCACTAAAAAACCAACCAGGACCAGTAGGAGGCAGATGACTTACCAGTAACTGAGATGGACTACTCTGAAGTACAACATTTCCTTTTTGCTGTTTTAGCACCCTTGTGTGCGCTTTATTTTGGCAAATTTTCTCTTCTTTCTCTGTGTATTATGTGGGAGCCACTGGATCCCCAAACAATACATATACAGTCGTGGCCTAAAGTTTTGAGAATGACCCAAGTATTGGTTTTCACAAACTTTGCTGCTTCAGTGTTTTTAGATCTTTTTGTCAGATGTTTCTGTGGTATACTGAAGTAGAATTACAAGCATTTCATAAGTTCCAAAGGCTTTTATTGACAATGACATTAAGTTTATGCGCAGAGTCAATATTTGCAATGTTGGCCCTTCTTTCTTTTTCAAGACCTCTGCAATTCATCCTGGCAGACTGTCTGTCAATCAAATTCTGGGCTAAATCCTGACTGATGGCATAATCAATGCTTGGAGTTTGTCAGAATTGACGGGTTTTTGTTTGTCCACCCGCCTCTTGAGGGTTGACCACATGTTCTCAATGGGATTAAAGGTCTGGGGAGTTTCCTGGCCATGGACGCAAAATGTCGATGTTTAGTTCTCCGAGCCACTTAGTTTTCACTTTTGCCTTATGGCCCGGTGCTCCATCATGCTGTAAAAGGCATTGTGAGTCACAAAAATGTTCTTGGATGGTTGGGAGAAGTTGCTCTCAGAGGATGTTTTGGTCCCATTCTTTATTCATGGCTGGGTTCTTAGGCCAAATTGTGAGTGGGAAGCAACCCTACACATGATTGGTCTCAGGAAGGTTTCTTGTTGGCATGACACAGGACTAATGGTAGCGCCACTCACCTTTTCTTCTCCAGACAATCTATTTTCTGGATGCCCTAAACAATCGGAAAGGGGATCTTTCAGGGAAAATGACTTTACCCTAGCAGTCCTCAGCAGTCCAGTCCCTGTACCTTTTCTCTGAACTCAAACTTTTGGCCACCACTGGGACGAGACGTGACTTTTTCAGGGAGATACTTTCAAGTCCCGCGAGACGAGACTTTGTGCCAAGGGATTTAACCACGTCCAGGGTCAGAAATAAAAGACAAAGAGTAGATGATAAAGTAGAACGTCAGAAAGAATTAAAAAATGTTGGCGTGATACACATGCAGAGCAGCTTAGAGATAATGAAAGTACTAAAATTAGAAAGTCTCAAAAAAATGATAGTAAAAATCGCATTAGCGCAAACAAACTGAAATTATTACTCGGTGAAATAACAGAACAGCGAAAAGAGATCAAATATATTGTTCAGATGCTCCCCTGGAACATATGTAGAAGGGGTGTCCCGGCCCAGCATGGGACCCGGCTGCCTATCATTGTATATATATATATATATATATATATATATATATATATATATATATATATATATATATATATATATATATATATATGGAAGAGAAGGTCTGTGATACGGTTTGCATATTTGCAGCTGGAGATCCACAAAGGGAGAAAAAAATGAATCACGTATCATAAAGTGGTTTTTATTCCTGAGCTTTCAACACCCACCAGGGGTCTTCATCAGAGGATAATGCTTAGACTTACAAGAATCAAAGGCAATAATAACTTAATAATAATAATAATAATAACAATAATGATAACTCAGCAAACAATCGACTTAAATCAGAACCCCCACCCAACCTGGCACTCACTCCCTTATCACCACAAGGTGTCAGAAGGTACAGCGCACATCCTGACCAAGTGGGGCATCAGAATAGCACACAAACCCACGAACAATCTGCGTACAGTCCTCTTTAATGCCAAAAACAAGAAATCAACAGCAGAAACACGAAACGCAGTTTATAGTATCCCATGCAATTCTTGCTCAGCGATATACATAGGACAAACTTCAAAAAGAATCTCAACACGTGTGCAGGAACATCGCAACGCCGTCAGAAGAAAGGACGCACTATCATTGCTCTATGCACATACTAAATCGACAGGACATACATTGAACTAGGACAATGTAAAAGTAAAATTTAAGGCCAGTACTAAAAGTGCCAGAGAGTTGGCCGAGTCTTGGCTATCAAATGAAAACGCCATCAACAGACACTTGGACATAAATCCAGCATATGCTAACTTAAGAAGAACATGTACATAATAAATAAACTATACAAACCCCCCCCACCCCTTTTGATAATACTAGTCATCATTATAGATCATTCTTTATGCCTTGGTAAATGAAGGACGTGTCAAAGTGCATCTGGGTAAGGATAAAATACTCAGTGCCCTCTGTAGTGTTTTGGACAAGGACACTTTTCTTTCTGATTTACTCCTCCACTCAGAAGTTTAAAATTACAAATCAAACAATTCAGAGGGTGGTGCAGTGGTAGTGCTGCTGCCTCGCAGTTAGGAGACCCGGGTTCGCTTCCCAGGCCATCCCTGCATGGAGCTTGCATGTTCTCCCCGTGTCTGCGTGGGTTTCCTCCCACAGTCCAAAGGCATGCAGATTAGGTGCATTGGCGATCCTAAATTGTCCCTAGTGTGTGCTTGGTGCATGGGTGTGTGTGTGTGCCCTGTGGTGGGCTGGTGCCCTGCCCGGGATTTGTTCCTGCCTTGCACCCTGTGTTGGCTAGGATTGGCTCCAGCAGACCCCCGTGACCCTGTAGTTAGGATATAGGGGGTTGGATAATGGATGGGTAGATGGATTGAAGTGCACATCTCAGACTTTCATTTAAGAGGATTTGGGTCACAGTATGTAGAAATGACAACACTTTTTCTACATGGTCCCCCCATTTCAGGGAACCATAATATTTAGGACATTTGGCATCACAGGTGTTTGTGATTCCTCAGGTGGGCTTCATGTCTTCATAAGATACCTCAGCTTGTTTCTACCCTTTGGAGTCTGTAGTTGCCATTGTTCAACGTGAGGACAAGAGCTGTGCCAATGAAAGTCAAAGAAGCAATTATGACGCTGAGAAACAAGAATAAAACCATTGGAGACATCAGTAAAACCATAGGATGACCAAAATCAACTGTCTGGGATATCATGAGGAAGGAAGAACACACTGGTTAGCTCAGTAATCACAAAGGGACTGGTGGGCCAAGGAAGACCTCCACTGCTGATGACAGAAGAATCGTCACTATGGTGAAGAAAAAGCCCCCAAACGCCTGTCTGACAGATCATACACAGTCTTCAGGGGGCCGATGTGTGTGTGTCAGAGAAGACTATCAGCAGAAGACTTCATGAACAGAAACACAGAGGAAGACACACGGCAAGATGAACACCACAAAAACAGAATGGCCAGATTACAGTTTGTGTAAAAGAATCTCAAAGAGCCTGCAGAATTCTGGAAAAAGGTCTTGTGGACAGACGAGACAAAGATGACCCTGGTCAGAGTGATGGCGAGAGCAAAGTGTGGGGACCAAAAGAAACTGCCCAAGATCCAAAGCAGACCACCTCATCTGTTAAACACGGAGGTGCTGGGGGTGTTATGGCTTGGGCATGTATGGCTGCCACAGGTCCTGGCACACTTCTCTTCATTGATGATGAAACTGTTGATGGCAGCGGCACAATGAATTCTATGGTGTGTAGAAACATCTGATCTGCTCAAGTTCCTGTAAATCACTCCAAACTCACTGGGCTGCACTTCATCATACAACAAGATAATGAGCCAAACACACTGCAACACAGGAGTTTTTCAAAATTATAAAATGGAAAATTCTTGAATGACCAGGCCAGTCACCTGATTTAAACCTAACTGAGCAGGCCATCCATATACTGAAGAGACAACAGAAGGGGACAAGCCCCCCAGACAAGCAGGGGCTGAAGATGGCTGCATTAGAGGCTTGGCAGAGCATCACCAGAGAAGATCCTCAGCACCTGATGAGGTCAATGAATCTCAGACTTCACATAGTCATAGTCTTCACAAGTACTAAATATGACAGCTTTAATAGACCTGCCAATGACGTGTCCCAAACATTAAGGAGCCATGAAATTTTGGGCTTGTAGAAAAAGTGTTGTGTGACCCAAATGTCCGCAAATTCTCTTAAATGAAACTCTGCAATGTCCCCTTTAATCTCATCTGAATTGTTTAATTTGTAATTTTAAACTGTGGAGCAGAGGGGCAAATGAAGGAAAAAATATGTTGTTGTTCCAAACATTATGGACGGCACTGTAATAGAGGTGATAAAAAATATATATATTGTTTTGTTAGAGACAGTGAAAACTTTGAGTCTATAGCCTTCTTTTCATTTTTTGCAGCATGAAATTGACATTTAACTTTTTTATCTTCTGGTAAATCCATGTCAGCTCTTGAAGATCAACTAGACCTAAAGCTCCAAGTCAAAAAAATGTTTAAAGTGTAAATCCAACCATCCAGGTCCTCCCAATTAATATTTTTTAGGACTTTACAAGGAGTAGCAGGAAGTCGGTACAGGATGACCCAATCTTCACAGGAGGAATAATGGCCCATGTTTCTGTAGTCAGGCTAGATTTCAAGGTGAGAAAGTGAGAGTGAAGAAATGAAGAAGCCCCTCGAGAGAGTCAGGATGAACGTCGAATCTTTGTTGCTCAGCTACAAAGAGTGGGAAAAAAAAAAAATAGTCCTGGCTGAGCTGTCTCAGCTGCTTAGCACATGTAAACCGCCATGACAGCCAAGACGCTCTGAAGCTGATTTTCCAGTCATTAGGAGGCCTACATACACTCCTCATGATGAGTGCTTTTTCAAGATGTTGCTCCTGCTCTCTGCTCATATCTATTTAGGATTTCATCACATCCAGTACTTAAAACCAAGCAAATAATAATTTGTTTCTTTGGTCTTATGAACAACAACTTGAAAATACAGCATAGTAAACATAAATCATTAGGCTTCAATAATTTCACAACTTATTGAACATTTTCCTTGTTTTCTTGAAGACACCTGTCCTACATGTTCACTATATTTCAGTCGTATGGAGTGTACTTGTTCTTATTGAAATTTCAGATTTTGTTGGCTGAACACGTGATGTTATCTACCTTAATAAAAGAATATGTGACTGTGTGTCTGTCTGTGTGTCTGTCCGGTTGTTATGTCCCTGTCATTCCAAACATTTTCAGTACTAAAATGCATTTGAGATTCCAACAGATGGCACATCACACACATGAACGCTGCTTTTACGAAACCCATACCAAAAGGCATACAACAGAGGCACATGCATTGCATTTGTCATTTCAACAGATGCCGCATCACACACATGAATGCTGCTTTTACAAAACCCATACCAAAAGGCTTACAACAGAGACACATGCATCGCATTTGACATTCCAACAGAAGGTGCATCACACACATGAACGCTGATTTAACGAAACCCATACGAAAAGGCATACAACAGAGACTAATGCATTGTATTTGTCATTCCAACAGATGCAGTATCACACACATGAACGCTGCTTTTAAAAAACCCATATCAAAAGGCTTACAACAGAGACACATGCATCACATTTGACATTTCAACAGAAGGCGCATCACACACATGAACGCTGCTTTAATGAAACCCATACCAAAAGGCATACAGCAGAGACTAATGCATTGTATTTGTCATTCCAACAGATGGCACATCACACACATGAACGCTGCTTTTACAAAACCCATACCAAAAGGCATTCAACAGAGACACATGCATTAAATTTATCATTCCAGCAGATGACATGCCATAAACAACTATACTAATAAAATGCATCGCATTTTTCATTTCAACATGTGGCACATCACAAATAGTTGTAGTAATGCATCATATTCATTCCATACTTATATATGAGAATTTTTTTCTAGAGGCTGGAGGGGCGTTAGTTTCGATGTTTGCTGCTATGTGCGTGTATTAGACAGCCCTCTGCATCATTTGGCCAAGCGCCATCCTTGAAGTGCTCAAGCGATTGCGTGATGCAGTGCAGAGAAAACGAAATCAGGCGAGTGGCTTCTGCATAACTACAACACTCCTGTCCACACAACATTAAGTTTCTCACGAAAACGAGATGACAACAATTAACCCACCCCCTCTCCTCACACCATGCACTCTGCGATTTTTTTCTTATTTCCAAGAATGAAGAGGGACCTTAAAGGAAAACGTTTTCAGGATGTAGGGGAGGACTGAAGCAAACAACAGAGGCACTGAAGGCTATCACTTTGCAAAAGTTTGAGAACAGTTTTGAACAATGGAAAAAACGGTGGGACAAGTGTATTGTGTCTCAGAGAGAGTATTTTGAGGGTGATTCCATTTTTTAAATTCATGTTATTTTTGGGCCCCCCTCCCCTCATATATATATATATATATATATATATATATATATATATATATATATATATATATATATATATATATATACCAGTAATGGCGTACTGCATGATAATGTGCAGTGAATACACTTGACTTGAGTATTCCTAGTTTTCCTCCTCTTTCTCTGTACATTTATCGTTCGTTTGCTCAGAGGTTGATGCGCTTCCTTCTTCCTGAGCAGCTTTTCTTTTCTCAACCCTAGCGGCCCGCTTCTTCTCTTCTTTCATAGACATCTTTTCACTTTAAAACTGATTAAGTCAGTGTTTATGTTGCAATTACTTAGTACATTTTTCTTAATTTTTCATTTAAGCTGCCACTTAAATCTTCAATCTGCTTTCAAGAACGATTTAAGATATGAAGAGGTAGGGGAAGTGACAGTGAAGGTAGTAGGGATGAGAACGGCGCCCAAACGCATGTTCCACACAGCCACCCTGCTGGCCGCTGCCGAGAGTTGATTCTACAATAAAATAAAAGAAAAAGAAATAACCTTGGCGGTCAATCATCACCCCAAAAGTGGATAGTAGACGTCACGTAGTATATGTGTACCAAATTTCAGGTCAATCGGTCAAATGGTTTGTGAGCTACAGGTGATTTAAAATCCTGGACAGACAAACAGACAGCCATGGTAGTGTATTATATAATACCAGTAATGGAGCACCAACACGATAACGTGCAGTGAATGCACTTGACTTCTAGTTTCCATTCTCTTTCTCTGTACTTTTAGCATTCATTTGCTCAGAGGTTGATGTGCTTGCTGCTTCCTGAGCAGCTCTTCTTTTCTCCACCATAGCAGCCCGCTTCATCTCTTCTTCTGTTGGCATCTTTTCACATTAAAATAGATTAAGTTGGTTTTTGTGTTGCAATTACTTAGTATGTTTTCCTGAATTATTCACTTAAGCTGGCAAGTGATATGAAGAAGTAGAGGAAGTGACAGCAAAGGTGATAGGGATGAGAACGGCGCACGTACGCCCTGCCGGCCTCTGCCGAGAGTTGATTCTACAATAAAATAAAAATAGAAAGTGCAATAACCTTGGAGGCCAATCATCACCCCGAAAGCAGATAGTAGACGTCACGTAGTATATGTGTACCAAATTTCAGGTTGACAGCTCAAACGGTTTGCGAGCTACAGGTGATTTAAAATGCTGGACAGACAAACGGACAGCCACAGTAGCGTATTATCAAGTCGAGTCAAGTCAAGTTGGGGAGCATGCATTGGCACAGCACGTTGCCGCACCCACCACATGACGAAACAGATCAGGATCCTGGATGACAACCCCCTAGGCAGACACACGGTCCAGTCCCACCCTCTGGAAATGACCCTCTCTCTGCCGCAGTCAGGTATTATGTGGACATCCCCTTGGCCTGGTTCCAACCACTCGGGTCCTCAACAATGAGGATCACCCTTGAAGAATCACGCCATAAGGGCCATAGTGCTGTAACTGACGCTCCCATACAATGCAGGTAATGTGCCTCATTCGGGACTCCGTGAGCAACACAAAGTCAAACCAGCATTACCCAAGGATTCTCTGAAGAGACACACATGAAGGAGTACAGTCTTTGTCTCAGGTCACTGGATAGCATCCATGTCTCGTAACCATATAGCAACCATATATATAGTATTATATAAGAATATATATATATATATATATATATATATAGGGCGGCACGGTGGAGCAGTGGGTAGCGCTGCTGCCTCGCAGTTGGGTGATCTGGAGACCTGGGTTCACTTCCCGGGTCCTCCCTGTGTGGAGTTTGCATGTTCTCCCCGTGTCTGCGTGGGTTTCCTCCGGGCCCTCTGGTTTCCTCCCACAGTCCAAAGACATGCAGGTTAGGTGCATTGGCGATTCTAAAATTGGCCCTAGTGTGTGCTTGGTGTGTGGGTGTGTTTGTGTGTGTCCTGCGGTGGGTTGGCACCCTGCCCGGGATTGGTTCCTGCCTTGTGCCCTGTGTTGGCTGGAATTGGCTCCAGCAGACCCCCGTGACCCTGTGTTCGGATTCAGCGGGTTGGAAAATGGATGGATGGATATTATCACAAAGTGGACACTTGGAGGCACTGTTGCTCACCTTTACCCCAACAGACAAACACTGGACACAGGTTAAAAGTGCTAAGAATATTTTTTACTTTCTTCACAATAGTGCCACAAAGCACCTCCACCACAACAAACAGGCAATAACTATAATAATACAGTAACACAATAATTAAACAACTCTCTCCTCCCAGCAGCTCCGTCACACTCCCTCCCAACTCTGGCTCTCTTGCTGGGTCTCCACTAGTCCTTTATATAGTCCTTGACCCAAAAATGCTTCTGTCCTTCCGTCCATGTGATTCACCAGCACTTCCGGGTCAGATGGAGACTTGTATTTTCTTCAGCCCAGAAGTACTTCTGTCCTTCTGTCCCCATGACTTGGGAGTACTTCCGGGCTATATTGGAAACAGAAATCCCCGTGTCTCCCTGCAGCATCTCCTGGCGACACCCAGGGCTGTGAAGCCGAACTCCATCTCCCATTGTGCCCTGAGGGAATCTGGGGCACCACTAAGCTGCAGGGAAGTCGCCATTTAGCGTCCTGGGGGTTTCGTCCAGGTTGCTCTGCTGGCCGTCCATCATAATATACATATTTTATTTATTTATATATATATTTATATATATCATTTTTTTTAAATATACTTTATTAATCTATCCATCCATTATCCAACCCGCTGAATCCGAACACAGGGTCACGGGGGTCTGCTGGAGCCAATCCCAGCCAACACAGGGCACAAGGCAGAAACCAATCCCGGGCAGGGTAACTTTATTAATCCCCAAGGGAAATTGTCTTTTCACGTGACGTTATGAGGGTTAGAGCACAGGGTCGGTCATTGTACAGCACCCCTGGAGCAGTGTTTGGACTAACAGCCCTGCTCAAAGGCCCAACAGAGTAGGAGCCCATCTGACAGTAACCTTCCAAATACCAGCACAGATCCTCCGAGCCACCACTCCGCCTTAATGTGTGTGAGAGCACATGTGTTTTTCTCAATTTATTTAAGGGTCTCTCACATTTTTGTTTTATTAACCTTGCTAGAACAAACGCATTTGTTGATTTCCTTTGCTTTTATTCCTGTTTTTCTGAATGTTGAACATACTATTATATCCTCCCTAAGTAACTTTGCTTGTCCCTAGGAACAGACTCATCATTATATTATCTCATTGCCAAGGTAATTTATCCTGATGCGCCTGGATTGGTTGAGTGGCTTCTTTATAGACATTATTCCCTGCAGTAATTTAGTTGCTTTGTAATCAGATGCACAACAGTCATTACCTCCGAGTTTCATCTCTGCTTCTGTCAGCTTGCTCAGCATTAAGATTTTTTTCTTTACTTTCCAAAAAATAGTAGAAATAAAAGATTGACGTTTGGTGCAGGGAATGCAAAAAAAAATGTCTACTAAAAATATATATATATATATAGTTAATGAAATCATTTTTTGATCTAAGACTTAGAATTAATCTAGAGACTTTTATGATGATGTTAAAAACTTATTAAAATCTTGGATTCGTTGATCTGATAGAACAAAAGGGAGGAATTGTAAGGGAAAAGAAAAACTGCCTGCCAGTTAAATTAGGCACCGTGACTTAATTTGTACCTGCACACTTTATATAAGAAAATGAGATCATTTAACTTTGTGCTTTGTTCTCTGATAACAGTTTACACATAAGAAGTCTCATTCTGTAAACCGTATGTTTAGATAAGACATTGCATGATTAACTATTTAACCATTGGATGTTGTTTTTATGGCAGAGGGGTATCATTAGCATGAAGCTTTTATCTGAGTGCTCACTGGTGTGATGGAAATGTTTCCTAGCTACTACAGTATATGTAAATGAACACAAGAGATAACAGGAGCCTAAGCTGACTTGCTATGGAGAGCCTTGCTGCTCACATATTGAGCCTCCACCAGTTGGTGTAAATAAAGGATGTCCTAGGATTTTATTTATAGGGATGACTTGTTTTTCTTTACTAAGCATTTTCCAGAACTTTAACTGAAGGAAGTCAAGCAATAACATTTTTATGGGAATAATCTATATTGCGACCACCAGGGATATGCAGACCAGGACTCAAGAGTTTAAACTATGAACTTAAATAAATAGACAATGATTTATACATTTATTCTTCTTGCTGTTTGTCTTTTTTCTTTCTTTATAGGCTTTTTTGTTCTGAAAATATGGTTAAATAATTATCTAGCAAATAAAGGAAATGTCCACCGTCACACATGTGCGATTTGGAGGCAGCTAGAGGGCCTAAATAATAGTAATAGTAGTACCACACCAGACCAGGGGGTGGTGAGCTGCACTAACTTTCTCTCTCCGTCCTCTGCAGACTATCTCTGGGAAATCCCACTCAGTGCCAGTGTTATTGACGGCTTTCTGTCAAGGCCTTTAAAGCCGCCATCTTGTCAAAACAAAATCAGTTCTGTTTTGGACTTCAACCTGAACACAACTCATCAAAAATGAACCTTTTGCAGCCAGGGCACAATATATGTGCTGGCTGCCCCAAACCATTTTTGATGTACCCATGTCTTTCTTATCACACCACTGTCTGGCAGCTTTCTTTCCATTTCTAAACAGTTGCATGTGGAGCGTTCTTCAGGCTGGAGTACCGTTCTGTATAAAAGTCACTGATGAACTGCTCTTTTTATCTTCAGTCCTCCTTCATGCTAAAACTGCTCCATATCATTCTACCAATGTGCAATATAGACCTTAAGTCAACAAGTGCAATTTGTATATTTTGTACTTTTATTACTATTCGGTTTGTTATTATTTTCTCTCTTCTTGTCTTTTTGTCTTTTTAACTCTTATTCCTCACACTGAGTTGACTGCACCTTCAATTTCGTTGTTCCTTTGTAAAAGTGACAATGACAATAAAGATCTATCTATCTATCTATCTATCTATCTATCTATCTATCTATCTATCTATCTATCTATCTATCTATCTATCTATCTATCTATCTATCTATCTATCTATCTATCTATCTATCTATCTATCTATCTATCTATCTATCTTTTTTGTGTATGTGCATCGTCACGTCTGTCTGTCTTTCACAATACAACTCTGTTCCCAGTGGACATTTGTTACTTAAGGAACATTGACGTGATGGTTCAATTTGCAGTGAGATATCTTAACCAGAGCCTGCAGGAAAACGTACTGTGAAGAAATAAACATAGAAGCAAAAAGATCAAGAGTTTGGGGGAATTCCTTGAATAATGTCATCACACTTGAGTCATCTTGAAGGACTGATACTGTAGTCAAGAATGCAAAAACAGACATTTGACAATAAGAAAAATCTTCGTGGGTCTTTTATGCAATGATGGCAGGAAATGATACACAGAAAGGAAGCGGAACTGAGCTGAAAGGAAGAGACATCAGTAACGGGGACGGAAGTGACGTCTTTTTGTGGAGCCGGAAGTGAGGTCATCAAGAGAAGATGGAAGTGAAGTCATCAGTGTGGCATCGGAAGTGAAGTCATCAAAATGGGGAGTCAGAAGTGGCAGTATTGCGTGAGATTTGAGGTAAGAGTATTTTATTAATCTTCCATTGGTCTGTTGAGAGAAGAGAAAAGGTGTTAGCACTGTGTTCCAATCCTCTATCTTTTGTTCTTTCAAGCTCATTTGGGCCCTTTTGCTGCCCCTTAAGCGCACATGTGTGACAGTATTTTAGAAGCAATTGTGAATTTTTGAAACCGTTGGTGCTAAAACCGAGAAATCTTCTGTGCAGTCTCAATTACTGATGAATTTATGTATTATAGTGGGTCCACTGCTTAGAATAAGGTGGCCAATTTAAATAAAATCTCCTCGATCTCTTTGGTTGTGTGCGCTCACACAGCTGCACGAGGTTGGTGGAGTAATACGGCGAGAGTCAGAGTACAATACAATACAATACAATTTATTTTTGTATAGCCCAAAATCACACAAGATGTGCCACGATGGGCTTTAACAGTCCCTGCCTCTTGACAGCCCCCCAGCCTTGACTGTCTAAGAAGACAAGGAAAAACTACCAAAAAAACCTAGTAGGGAAAAATGGAAGTAACCTTGGGAAAGACAGTTCAAAGAGAGACCCCTTTCCATGTAGATTGGGTGTGCGGTGAGTGTCAAAAAGAAGGGGGTCAATACAATACAATACACAGAATAGAACAAATCCTCAGTACAGTATAAACATAAACATTTTACAAGTACGGACCAGAATTTAATAGTAGATGATATCACATAATATGATTTTGATTTGTTTAGAGTCCTGGAGACCTCACTGATCAAGATGCCTCCCCCTATTGGCCATTCCACAGCTGAAACTGCGCTGGGCCAGCCAATCCGATGAAAGGACCCCTCTACCCCACGATTCCTGCGATCCTTCATCAGGGATGACTTTAACTTAGGCAGGCAAAACAACTTGGCAGGTGGGCCGTGGCACCGAGTGCCACATTTGAGTACCAAGAAGAGAAGCAGAATAGGTGAGGGTTAGTAACAAATTATAACAATCATATTACTTATGTTTTAGTGCTAATAACCAACAACAGAGATGCAGTCTGTACAGTTAATCAGCACCTCTAGTCAGGGTGTGCTAAACTGAAGTCTATCTATCTATCTATCTATCTATCTATCTATCTATCTATCTATCTATCTATCTATCTATCTATCTATCTATCTATCTATCTATCTATCTATCTATCTATCTATCTATCTATCTATCTATCTATCTATCTATCTATCCTTGGAATCATAAACAGAACAGCATCTTGAGATCTTAATGTGCGCTCTGGTTTGTAAGTCATGATAAGTTCAGACAAGTAAGCCAGACCTCGGCCATTTAATGCTTTATATGTTAAAAGGAGGATATTGAAATCTGCCCTAAACTTAACCGGGAGCCAGTGTAAGGATTTAAGAACTGGAGTTATGTGTTCATATTTTCTTGTTCTTGTAATAATTATTGAAGCATCATTTTGGATTAACTGGAGGCTGTATAAAGAACAGTTTGAACATCCAGTGAACACCGCATTGCAGTAGTCAGTCCTACTAGAAATAAATGCATGAATTAATTTTTCAGAATCCTGCTTATTTAGAAAGCGTCTTAATTTCCCAACATTTTTAAGATGGAAGAAACATGATTTGGACAACTTTGTAATATGTGCTTTAAATGACATTCTAGAGTCAAAGATAACTCTTAGATTGTGGGCTGATTCAGTAAATTTAATGGTGATTCCAACTGAGTTAAATGATGACAAAATATTTTTGTGATCAGCGTCATTCCCTCCAATAATTAACATCTCTGTTTTATCTGTGTTTAAAGACAAGTAGTTCTCATTCATCCACTTCTTTAATTCACTAACACAACTAATTAAAGACAACATTGGAGAAACTTCATTTGATCTAAATGAAATGTATAAGTGGGTGTCATCTGCATACGAGTGAAAATTAACATGATGTTTCCTAATGATAGATCCCAGTGGAAGCATGTAAAATGAAAACAGTAAAGGTCCCAGTACTGAGCCCTGCGGGACACCATATCTCACTTTGTGTATAATGATGGAGTCCTGTTAGCACATTTCTGTACATATTGGAATCGATTTGATAAAAAAGAACTAAACCAAGCGAGCGCAGTGCCTGTAAGCCCAACATCATTTTCTAGCCTGTGTAGTAAAATTGCCAATTCACCTCACTTGCATGTCTTTGGACTGTGGGGGGAAACCGGGAGCACCCGGAGGAAACCCACGCAGACACGGGCAGAACATGCAAACTACATGCAGGGAGGACCCGGGAAGTGAATAATGCCGTCCCACTGATTTGGTTTTTAATGTTTTTAATGAAAACACTCAAAACCTTTATGCACCTCCCCCCTGCAGATGATTTTTTTCTGCACCAAGGAAGGCTAACAGAATGTCAGGTTATATAGCACCTTGGTGTTTGGAGTACAAGTCACAGGAGGTTCTGCTCATGCTTTATAACACACTGGTGAGGCCTCATCTGGTCTCCAGGCTACAAAAAGGACATAACAGCACTAGAAAAAGACAAGAGAAGTGCAACTAGACTGAGTCCAGGGCTACACGGGATGAGTTATGAGGAAAGATTAAAAGAGCTGAGCCTTTACAGTTTAAGCAAAAGAAGGTTAGGAGGTGACCTGACTGAAGTGTTTAAAATTATGAAGGGAATTATGAAGGGAATTAGTCCAGTGGATCGAGAGGGTGAGTTGAAAATGTGTTCATTAAGAACACAGCGATACAGTTGGAAGCTTGTTAAGGGTAAATTTCACATATTTTCTTCACACAGACAACCATAGACATGTGGTATAAGTGACCAAGTAGTGTGGTAGACAGTAGGACTTTCAAAACTCGACTTGTTGTTATTTTGGAATTAATATGTGGATAGGACTGGTGAGCTTTGACGGGCTAAATGGCCTGCTCTTGTCCAGATTTTTCTACTTCTCCACTTGCCCCCCTTATCAAAACACCCAAGAAGTACAGAATTTCTGCAAGTGGACCTGTCAGACGCCATGTCACGATGCCACTGAAAAGGGAAATACACTCATGGAATTTTTTATTCCATACACTTAATTAACAAAGGTTACTAGGTAAGTGTGACCATGCTTTTTCAAAGGCAAGGAATATTTTGCAAATTTTATCCTGAAAAATATGCAACGTTTACTTTTCTAATTCCACAAAATGACCTTTTCCATCTGAGTTTGCCATTAGATTCTGTAAATGCCAGACACTAAAATTTTTGCTTCTGTCCCCTAACTAAAACTGTTAACCTTTTGCTTCAATAATTTAAACAGCACACCATAGCTGTTCAGCTGACATCTTTTGTAATGCAGAGAAGGGGACTTTAACTCAACTCTTCTTCTTGTTCTTTTTTTATTGTGCCTAATAGAAATTCTTGTCTTAGCAATTTGTTGTTTTCGCATACCCCTTGGGGTCAGAGCACAGGGTCAGCCATTGTATGGCACCCCTAGAGCAACTTTTGGGCTAACAGCCTTGCTCAAGGGCCCAGCAGAGTAGGAACTCTTTTGGCAGTAATGGGGATTTGAACTAGCAGCCTTTCGGATACCAGCACAGATCCTTAGCCTTACAACCACCAACTCAAAGATCTAGTGACTCTGATGGCTGCAGGAGTTTAGTAATTGAATAAAGAGTTTTATCGATTTAACAGAAAGTTTGTTAAGAACACGGGGACACAGAATGCACAAACATTAGAAAGTTTTCCTGCACACAGTGAAACACACCTAGAATTAGGGGTGATGCCAATATTGGGCCTGGGTGGGGCATTTTCCTCATTAGCCCACCCTGTTGTTTAGGATTTCATTTTTTTTTTTCCCCCAAATGAAATGACCCCGTATTACATATACGCATTTTAATACACCTGAATTAAACTATCAGTTGATTATAAACTTATACAACCTTCATTTCACAGAAAAGTGCATTTAACTCTTAAAATGTATTTGGAAAGCGCATATATATCGATGGCGATTATATGGCGTACGTCTGCATAGCAAGGTTTAGAAAATAAGATTCACTTTCAGTGTTGCTAATCACAGCTACTCAAAACATGTGATGTTATCAACAAGTAACTTAATGAAGTTGCTTTCGTACTCCAATTGAGCTCCACAGAATCGATTCATAAGATTCACTGAAAGTGTCGTTCACTGTTCATGAGTCGTCCATCACCACTGTTGAACTGAAGTCTTGTTGGAGGGAAACGTGTGGAATGTCTCAAGAAGCAGACATTTTAGGTTTTATTACTGAAAGGAGACAAGCAGAAGTGCAAAACGTGCCAAAATCTGTTTACTGGCACTGAAAATTTTGGTGATGCCCAGACATTGAGTGGAAACCTCGCCACTAGCTGTGTTCACTTTAATGATGGGTGTGCTACCAACGCTGTTACTGATTGTGCTGGAAAATTTACAATGAGGGATCACGGATTTGTCTGATGTCCATGAGCCTCCAACTCAATCGATATTAAAGTTTCCTACTTTTGTTATAGCTGTTAAGGCGCCCAGCGCAGCCCATTGATACAACAAATAATAGTGCATGGGGGGCATACTAACGATGATGAGATTTTGGCATTTTTGTAATAATCTAGTTGAGGACAGATTCAATGTTGGATTTGGAGACTGGAAATGCACGTATCAGGTATGCACAAATTGCGAGGAATGACAAAACGATAATCGGACTGTTTGCTGCTACTGATTGTGCTGGAAAATGTACAGTTGAGGACAGATTCACTGTTTGATTTGAAGACTGGAAATGCACGTATCAGTTATGCACAAGTTGTGAGGATTGATAAATCGATAATCAGACCGATTGCTCTTATATAATGCTATACTGGTCAAAATTATCACAAGTATTATTTGGCCACCAGTAACGGCGTACTACACGATAATACACTGCACTGCAGTGAATACACTTGACTTATAGTTTTCAGACTCTTTCTCTGTATGTTTAACATTCGTTTGCTCAGATGTTGATACGCTTGCTGCTTCCTGAGCAGCTCTTCTTTTCCCCACCCTAGCGGCCTGCTTCTTCTCTTCTTCCATCTGCATCTTTTTGTGTTAAAATTGATCAAGTCAGCTTTTGTGTTGCAATTACTTAGTACATTTTCCTTAATTTTTCACTTAAGCTGGCACTTAAGTCTTCAATCTGCCTGAAGAATGATTTAAAATATGAAGAGGTAGAGGAAGTGACGGCAAAGGTGGTATGGAATGAGAACGGCGCCTGTACACATGCGGCACACGGCTGCCCTGCTGCGCGCTGCCGAGAGTTGATTCTACAATAAAATAAAATAAAAATAAAAAGAGTAATACAAATCATCACCCCGCAAGTGGACAGTAGAGGTCACGTAGTATATGTGTACAAAATTTTAGGTCAATAGGTCAAACGGTTTGCGAGCTAAAGGTGATTTAAAATCCTGGACAGACAAACGGACAGCCATGGTAGCATATCATATAAGAGGATTTGTGCCTTGTGATGGGCTGCTGTGTCTTAAATATCAAAAAAGGTAGTTAGTTAATTTACCACCACCATTTGTAACTAGATTTAAATTAGCATTAACAAAAAACATTTAGTCTAGACATGCCAAAAAAATGCTGTTTACGACAGGATGACTGGACATTTAATGAGTGTATATTTAAAAGTAATAAAAATAACAATAGGCCTACTCGTGACAACTTTAGGCCTACCCTTTTATAAAATTCTAGCACCACTACTGCTTGCAATAAATTACTATGCTGTGTGTTAGACTATAGTACTTTGGTGACTCACATTTAAAACCCATTTTGAAGTCATTTTGGAGAACTAAAGTGAACAGAGTGTTCTTATATAAATTGTTATAATATTCCAGTCTGTTTTCTGAAACAATTTAATCCATTTCTTTCATACTTTTCACCACAGGGAGATGAACCTTTTCTCACCATCCTCACATACAAAGTAGAAAATCAAACCAGGATGGTTCACCAGTCACAAGGCACACTTGTAGCTTATGGAGGATGCTTTGACCTTTTCAGCTGAAAGTTTTCAGGTAAACGGCAGAGTTCTGGAAGACTTGTCGAGCTGGACAGGTGTGAAGTGCATTCTGGGAAAGCTGAAAGGGTAAGCAGGACTATAGCATGTTGTGTATAGCTGTTCTGTTTGTAGCTTAGTGTATCTTTTGATTTCCATAGGAATAAACCTTTTAGCTGGTGTGATAACTTTCCCGTGTTTTGAGAATCCGCCCACTCTTCTAACAGAAAGTAACCAGGTACTCACTTTGGGTGAGAAGAATGGGAGAGTGTGGTTGCCTTTTATTCAAAATTTTAAGAAGATACCAAATCTGTCTCGTCTGACTCTTGGGAACTTCTACCACTGTGCCATCGAGAGAATTCTGACCAATTAAAATTCGGTATGGTATGAGAACTGCATGCTCTCATGCTTGCAGTGGGTGGTGAAAACTTCCCAGCACATCACTGATACCTCGTTACCTGCCGTTGAGCGCCTCCAGAGCAAACGATGCCTGCACATTGCACATGGAATCATCTGTAGATTCACTGAAGCCAGATGTATAATATACATACGCTTGGAGACAACGAGGAGTGGATTTTGCTTAAAACTGAGATGGAATAATTAGATGGCTCCCTGTGTGATGCATTTCTACACCAATCCAAGTAGGGGCAAAGATCAGAGGTGCTCTTGTTAACCTGGTTAACCAGAGAGCAACTTTGCACACTTAAAAATAAACATCACCTGTTTTAAAATAAATATAACCTGATGAAATGGAAACACCCTTTAGAACATTAGAACAATCTAGACAAGAACAGGCCATTCAGCCCAATAAAGCTTCCCAGTCCTATCCACTTATTTCTTTCAAAAAACATCAAGTTGAGTTTTAAAAGTCCCTAAAGTCTTACTGTCTACCACACTACTTGGTCACTTATTCCAAGTGTCTATCGTTCTGTGAGTAAAGAAAAACTTCCTAATGTTTGTGCAAAATTTACCCTTAACTAGTTTCCAACTGTGTCCCCGTGTTCTTGATGAACTCATTTTAAATTACCCGTCTCGATCCACTGGACTAATTCCCTTCAAAATTTTAAACACTTCAGTCACGTCTCCTCTTAATCTTCTTTTGCTTAAGCTGTAAAGGCTCAGCTCTTTTAATCTTTCCTCATAACTCACAGGTGGCGCAGTGGTAGTGCTGCTGCTTTGTAGTAAGGAGACTGTGGAAGATTGTGGGTCCGGTTCCTCCCTCTGTGGATAGCACTTTGAGTCCTGAGAAAAGTGCTAAATAAATGTAATGAATTACTTATTATTATTATTATTATTATTATTATTATTATTATTATTATTATTATTATTATTAACTCATCACCTATAGCCCTGGAATCAGCCTAGTCGCTCATCTCTGGACCTTTTCTAGTGCTGCTTTGTCCTTTTTGTAGTCTGAAGAACAAAACTGCACCCAGAACTCCAGATGAGGCCTCACCAGTGGGATATAAAGCTTGAGCAGAACCTCCTGTGACTTGTACTCCACACATCAAGGCACTATATAACCTGACATTCTTTTAGCCTTCTTAATGGCTTCTGAACACTGTCTGGAAGTCGATAGCTTAGAGTCCACAATGACTCCTAAATCCTTCTCATAAGGTGTACTCTCGATTTTTTGCCGACCACCCATTGTGTATTCAAACCTGACATTTTTATTTCCTATGTGTAATACTTTACATTTACTGACATTATAGTTCATCTGCCACATATCTGCCCAAGCCTTCTGTAATGATTTAATGGATTCCAAATTATTTATTAATCCACCTATCTTGGTATCATCTGCAAACTTAACCAGCTTGTTACTTATCTTTCTATCTAAATCATTTATATTTATTTATGTGAATTTCCCATTGGGATTAATAAAGTATCTATCTATCTATCTATCTATCTATCTATCTATCTATCTATCTATCTATCTATCTATCTATCTATCTATCTATCTATCTATCTATCTATCTATCTATCTATCTATCTATCTATCTATCTATCTAAAACAGCAGCGGCCCCTGCACTGACACCTGCTGGACACCACTCTTAACATCGGGCAATTCTGATGAGGTTCCTTGCACCATTACCCAGTATCAGAGCAAATTCTGGCCCTGTCTACACACCACACCCTGAACTGCCACTTCTTTTAGTTTGATGCCCAACCTTTCATGTGGCACCTTATCAAATGCTTTCTAAAAGCATTCTATAACATCAGATTATACACAGGCATTTGACAGATCAATGAAAGAGTGGTAAATGTGAATGATACTTTGTCGTAGGTGCTGCGTGTGCTCTCTGTTGTTCAGTTCCAATAAGAGTCGATGTGAGTTTGAAAGAACTGGCAGCCACATTCATAAAAATACTTTATGACCTGCAAAATATGCATTTGAAGTAAAATGTGTGTCACACTCCATCAAAAGGACAGCCTTCAAGAGAGCGAATAACAGAGAACCACAGGAGATGCAGATTTCAGTACTCAAAACACCCGAATTGACAAATCTGCCTAATGACACCAGCAGACGCAAAGATGAGGCTGCACAACATCCACCTTTTGACTTCACGACGAAACGAATAACCCAAGAAATGTAACATTACTGTCTAATTGGAAATGGAAACATTCCATTACAAATCAGCTGCCGCATTTTAAAACCATGCATCTCTGTAGACCACAATGCATTATCTAAACTCTATTTGCTGTTGTTATGTCATATAGTGATGCTATAGTTACAGTGACAGAAAGATATCATAGCAGACAGAGGAACCTCTCACGTGTGTGGAGCTCAGTACCCGCGGTGGTCTACGTGTGTGTGTGTCTGTCTGTCTCCACTGTCACAGCGCTCATTACAACATGCACATTAATTATTAAGCTTCAGTTACCTTTAGCTTGTCATTTTCTCTCAGCTTCAAATTTTTTGTTCAGTATCTTTTTCTCTCTTCCTGAAACCCCGACGGTGCTTTACATCCCACGGACTGGAGACATTGGTAGCGGGTGTTTTAGGAAGAAGCCCTGTGTGTGTAGCCTTTGCAGTATAGGATTTTGCCGCCATTCACTACACACCTTTTAACGGGTTGTCTTAAGATGTTTATTCTCGTTGGACGATCATGTTTGTCACCACGAGACTAAACCATCTGGGAACACCTTCTCCTCTGGCATGGTCTGTTTACCCCCTTACCTTCTGAGGTAAGGAGCTCTTGCCTGGTACTTTCTTGGCCAGATAAGGGATAGGAACTGCTTCTAACCTTGTAGTCATCACCCTTCTGACCTTAAACTCCACCCTTCCCACCTCACCTTAAAGTCATACATGTACATCCTGGGACTCTGTACCTGCTGCAGGTCTATTTTGTTTGCACTACAGTCTTGGACCATTAATAACAGAACTACCAGGTCTCTGCTGACTTGTGCTTATATTACTGTCTACATGTTGCAGTTTCTATTATGTAAAACTTTCTGTCTTTTACTGAACTTATTCTATTCTATCCATTGTGAAAGAATGAGTCTCAACACACTGGAAAGGTTTGGGGCACCCACCCGTATATTGTCCATGGCTGCAAAAGGTTAAAGAAAGAACAAGAAGTTGTTGATAGATTGAGTTCCAGGACTGAACTGATGAGGTTTTGGGATATGGTGTCTTTATATACCGGTAACAGGAAGTGATGTCATCTGGCCGGAACTGGAAGCGACATCGTTCTGGGCGGCAGAACCAGATGTGACATCGTTCTGGGCACCGGAACCAGACGTGATATTAAATCAGGCAGGTTTTCCCATATTTGGAGATTACAGAAGTAGGTTTAGTGCACCCTGCCACCCATTGGCCTGGCGGGTAATTACCTCCACTTGGTCCACTCAGCTCCCTCCTAGTCGCACGTGTGTGACACCATACTTTATTTACTCTCACTAACCATTCTGAACATACTCTTAACTTATTCTTGTCCGTACGATCCCTCACTGTGAATTGATTTATATTTTTTCGATTACTTCTATTTACAGTTCTGGCTAGCCAAAAACTGTCATGGCATTTGTACTGCGGTTAATGACAATAAAGCTGCAACTAATTTACAGGGTGAGTCAAAATGATGTTAACACTAATGGTACTGCTATGTATATACTTATATACAATTTTTGTGAACAATTTATGTGCCACATATGGTACATCTGTTGAACATGATGGTGAACAGGTTGAAACATTCCTGTAAATCATCTTGCACATGTGAAGTACATTTTGTGAATAAATTGTTTTCACCATTCAAATTTTGACTCACCCTGTACTTTAATCTTGTAAGCAAACAAACCAAACAGCAGCTTGGCTGCTTGTTGAACAGAGCAAAACCAAACCAACCTGACATGAGATTTTCTCAAGTAATCCCAATCCCTCCAATTGAAAACAGAACCAAAATAATAATCTCCTAAACAATCGGACAATCAGGTTTGTTTGATCAGCAAATAGCTAAGCTGTGCCAATATCGTATCTCGATACCTTTTAGAAGTTCTCAGTGTTTCTGCTTCTTCTAAATTCCCAAGACCGTTTACCTTAAATGAGTAAATTCTTACTGACTTCATTCTTGCAGACACTTCCTTTTAGTTTTTATTTTTTACAAAAAATGATAAGGCCATCCAGCTCCCACTCCAATTCTTAAGACCCTTTTATAATGCTTTTTAATGATTGATATTTTCATCATAGAAGGTAGGATTATTGCCATTTTACACTTTGATATAACATTACCTGAGTCCCATTTGTCATCTGCTTGTGTAAATGGAATAGGAGCTAATTTACATATTCATATTTGCATTTGTGTTGATTATAGGCATATATTTGTTTAAATGAATTTCTCAATTCTTGGAAAAATGATGTCAAGCAAAACTGTTACCTCAGATGTTAAGTTAATGAATGTAAATTTGACTTAGCATTTTATAATTGAGCATATTTTATTTACAAAATGTGTTAACACAAAAATACAGTGTCTATAAAAAGTATTCACGCCCTTGAATGTTTTCACATTTTACTCTTGTACAACATTAAATCATAGTGGAGATCATTTGGCTTTTTTGACATTAATCAACAAAAAAAAGACTCTTTAATCCCATAAGTATTCACGTACAGCCATGACTCTTCCTACAGCCAAAAATCGTTGGAGAAGGGCCTTGGGATTGGAGGTGACCAAGAGGTCAAAGGTCATTCTAGATGAGCTCTAAAGAACCTGTCTGAAGATAGAAGACACTTTCAGAAGGACAACCAGCACTGCAACACTCCACCAAAATAGGCCTTATGACTGACTGGATGGACAACACATGAAAGCACACCGGAGGTCTGCAAAAAGGCAGACGATGAGAAACAAGAGTATCTGGTATGAAGAAATCTTTGTCTTTTTTTTATTTTTAGTTATCTATCTATCTATCTATCTATCTATCTATCTATCTATCTATCTATCTATCTATCTATCTATCTATCTATCTATCTATCTATCTATCTATCTATCTAAAATAATAATAATTCTCTACATTTACATAACATTTTTCTCACTACTCAAAGTACTTCAATGAGTGGGGAGCCAATTCAACCACCACTAATGTGTAACATCCACCTTAATGATACAATGGCAGCCATTTTTGTGCCAGTATGCTTACCACATATTAGCTGTTAGGTGGTGAAGTGGTGAGAAAGGCAGCCAATTACAGACAGGGGATGATTTTGGAGGCCAGATTGAGTAGGCCATGGTGGGCAATTTAACCTGGACATTGAGATACACCCTACTCTTTATAAAGAATGTCCCGGAATCTTTTAGGACCACAGAGAGTCGGGACCTCAGTTTAATGTGTCATCTGAAGGATGGATCGATTTTCACAGCACAGTGTCCAATCACTGCACTTGGGGCATTAGGATCCACACACATCCAGGCCACAGGATAAGCACCCCCTGCTGGCCTCATCAACATCTATCTATCTATCTATCTATCTATCTATCTATCTATCTATCTATCTATCTATCTATCTATCTATCTATCTATCTATCTATCTATCTATCTATCTATCTATCTATTGTGAATGCTAGGGGTTGCTTTTGCTCCTTTAATCCCAACAGACAGACACACTGGACACAGGTTAAAAGCACCAAGAAGTATTTTAATGGTTTTCTTCTTTAAATAGTCCCTTTCAAGAACCACAGCCACCATAAACAATGAAATAAACGATAAATCCACACAATAAAGAACAATTCTCTCCTCCACACCTCCCAGCAAGCATTGTCTACTACTTCTTGACTCTGGCTCCCTTGCTGGGTTCCCATCAGTCCTTTATATAGTCTTCAACCCGGAAGTGCTTCTGTCCTTACAACCATGTGACTGGCTAGCACTTCCGGGTCTAATGAAGAACTGGCTTTTTTCTTCATCCTGGAAGTACTTTGGGGCTTCCGTCCTCATCACTACCTCGTACTTCCGTGCTATAGGGAAAGGATGAGTCCCCGGGTCCTTCAACAGCTCCCACTGGCGGCACCTATGGCACCCAACAGGGCTGAGAAGCTGAACTCCAAGTCTCATGATGCTCTGTGGGAATCTGGGGCACTGCTATACTCCAGTGAAGCTGACATCTAGTGTTTTGGAGAAGGAAGTGTGCAAAAATATCTGCCTTCCCCCATCCTTTCCTCCTTTGGGTGTCCCGGGTTGAGCTGCTTGCCATCAACTCACACTATCTATCGATCTATCTGTTTTATAGTGCCTTTCACATCTATCTATCTATCTATCTATCTATCTATCTATCTATCTATCTATCTATCTATCTATCTATCTATCTATCTATCTATCTATCTATCTATCTATCTATCTATCTATCTATCTATCTAATGAGCTTCTGTAAAAAGCCAAATTTCCTCCTGGGAACAAATCAAGTTCTGTCTATGTATCTCTTAAACAGTTCTTTGCTCAACATTATTACAATAATGGAGCAAGGTGGTGGTAGCATCATGCTGTGGGGTTGTTATTCAGTGACAGGGACTAGGTGACTATTCATGGTTCAGGAAAAGATCATTTTAGCAAAGTGCAGAGATACACTTAATGAAAACTGCTCCAGAACACCCTGGACCTCAGACTGAGCCAAAGGTTCACGTTCCAACAGGACAATTACCCTATTCGGGTTAAGGGTGAATCACGTACTCAAGGGCATCAGTGGCAATTAAGGGGAAGTGCTTTTAAAACTGAAGCCAGAAAGCGCTGTACACAAAGAGATGAGGGTTTCTGGAATAAATTACCAAGACATGGAGTTGAACCAAAAACCCTGACAAATTTTGAGAAGAATCCGGAAGAGATGTTGGGACAGCTTCGCTGTTAGCGGAACAAACAGGTTTGATGGACTAACTGGTCTTCTCTGGTTTGTCAAATTTCTTATGTTCTAATGTTGTAAGCACAAAGCACAGACAACACAGGAGTGGCTTGGAGACAAATGTTCTTGAGTGGCCCAGTCAGAGCCCCAGACTTGAATCCAATTGAACATCTCTGGTGAGACCTGAAAATGGCTGTCCTCTGATTGTGTCCAACCAGCTTGAAAGAGCTTGAGAGGCTTTGCAAATATGGAAGGCAAAACATATCCCTAAATCCATGTGTGTGGAACTTGTTGAGTCAAATCCCAGGAAGACTCCAGGCTGGAATTGCTAACAAAGGGGCTTCAACTAAGTATTGAGTAAAAGGTCTAAATACTTCTGCCAATGTGATATTTCAGTTTTTATTTTTAATAAATGTGCTAAGATTTCTAATATCCCATCTCCACTTTGTCATTTTGGGTTATTGAATGTTGTCTGATGGGTGTGTGTGTGGGGGGGGGGGGGGGGGGGGGGGGGGAAATGAATGATTTTAGCACAAGACTGCAACAAAACAAAAAATATAAGCAGTGATGGGATCTATCTACCACTACCACAGTTATGCTGATGACACATAACTGTATTTATCAATAGCGCCTGATGACCCCGACTCTCTTGATTCACTGACATAATGTCTTACTTGTGTTTCTGAATGGATGAGTAGTAATTTTCTCAAACTAAATAAGGAGAAAACAGAAATTTTAGTGATTGGCAAAAATGGATATAATGAGGATATTAGAAATACACCTGACCATTAGGCTTAAAAGTCATGACAGAGGTAAAGAATTTAGGGGTGATTATATCTCTGACCTGAATTTTAAATCACATATTAATCAGATTACTAGGACAGCATTTCTTCACTTAAGAAATATAGCAAACATTAGACTGCTTATAACATTGCAAGACGCTGAGAAATTAGTTCATGCTTTGGTTTTCAGCCGGCTAGATTATTGTAACGAACTCCTCTCAGGACCACCCAAAAAAGACATCAATCGATTGCAACAAGTGCAGAATTCAGCTGCTAGAATATTAACTAGGAAAATAAAATCCGAGCACATCACACCAGTCTGAGTGTCACTACATTGGCTACCTGTGCCATTTAGAATTGACTTTAAAACACTGCTTATGGTTTACAAAGCCTTAAATAATCTGCTCCATCTTATATTTCAGAATGTCTTTCACCTTACACTCCAAATCGTAACCTTAGATCTTCAAATGAGTGTCTGCTTAGAATCACGAGAGCTAAACTTAAAAAGGGGTGAGGCGGCCTTCTGCTGTTATGCACCTCAAATCTAGAATAGCTTACCGATAGAAATTCGCCAGTCTAATATGTTGGAGAACTTTAAAAAACTGCTAACAACTCATTATTTTAACATGGCTTTCTCATAGCTTCATTTTAGTTTAATCCTAATACTCTGTATATGCATTTAATTATCAATATCATTCCTGGTGGCTCTGTAATCCTTACTAACCCCTACTTTCTCTTCTGTTCTTTTTCTAGTTTCCGGTTTTCTGTGGTGGCAATCTGCACCACCACCACCTGATCAAAGCACCGTGATGTCCCTCCATTGATGGATTAAAGGCCAGATGATCATCATCATCAAGTTCTTCCATTAGAACCCTGAATACAATGAGGACTGATTGAGGTCATTTATGTTAGGTAGAATGCCCAAAGAGGGCTGGGTGGTCTCGTGGCCTTGGAACCCCTGCAGATTTTATTTTTTTTCTCCAGCCGTCTGGAGTTTTTTTGTTTTTTCTGTCCTCCCTGGCCATCAAACCTTACTTTTATTCTATGTTAATCAGTGTTCCCTAATTCTATTTTATTGTTTATTTTGTATTTTTTCTCTTTCTTCATCATGTAAAGCACTTTGAGCTCCATCATTTGCATGAAAATGTGCTATAGTTGTGCAAATGTTGTTGTTGTTATCTGCATACTTTTTGAAGGCACTTTATGAATAAGAAGCTTTGTAAGGTTGAGATGACTTCTCTACTGCCTTCAACACCATCCAACCTCTGCTCCTTAGGGACAAGCTGACAGAGATGGGAGTAGATTCATACCTGGTGGCATGGATCATGAACTGTCTTACAGACAGACCTCAGTATGTGCGTCTCAGGAACTGCAGGCATGACATTGTGGTCAGCAACACAGGAGCGCCGCAGGGGACTGTACTTTCTCCGGTCCTGTTCAGCCTATATACATCGGACTTCCAATACAACTTGGAGTCCTGCCACTGCTATTGTGGGCTGTATCAGGAGTGGGCAGGAGGTGGAGTATAGGGACCTAATCAAGGACTTTGTTAAATGGTGCGACTCAAACCACCTACACCTGAACACCAGCAAAACCAAAGAGCTGGTGGTGGATTTTAGGAGGCCCAGACCTCTCATGGACCCCATGATCAGCAGAGGTGACTGTGTGCAGAGGGTGCAGACCTATAAATACCTGGGAGTGCAGCTGGATGATAAATTGGACTGGAATGCCAATACTGATGCTCTGTGTAAGAAAGGACAGAGCCAGCCATACTTCCTTAGAAGGCTGGCGTCCTTCAACATCTGCAATAAGATGCTGCAGATGTTCTATCAGACGGTTGTGGCGAGCGCCCTCTTCTATGCGGTGGTGTGCTGGGGAGGCAGCATAAAGAAGAGGGATGCCTCACGCCTGGACAAACTGGTGAAGAAGGCAGGCTCTATTGTAAGCATGGGGTTGGAAAGTTTGACATCCATGGCAGAGCGAAGGGCGCTGAGCAGGCTCCTGTCAATCATGGAGAATCCACTGCATCCACTAAACAGGATCATCTCCAGACAGAGGAGCAGCTTCAGCGACAGACTGCTGTCACCGTCCTGCTCCACTGACAGACTGAGGAGATCGTTTCTCCCCCACACTCTTCAATTCCACCCAGGGCGGTAAACGTTAACATTATTCAAAGTTATTGTCTGTCTGTATACCTGCATTGTTATCACTCTTTAATTTAATATTGTCTTTATCAGTATGCTGCTGCTGGAATTTGTGAATTTCCCCTTGGGATTAATAAAGTATCTATCTATCTATCTATCTATCTATCTATCTATCTATCTATCTATCTATCTATCTATCTATCTATCTATCTATCTATCTATCTATCTATCTATCTATCTATCTATCTATCTATCTATCTATCTATCTATCCGTGCTGCATGGAGTACAACTTACTCCTTCAAACTATGAAAACCACATAATGCTTACACTTCCAAACATGTAACATTATCACTGTGATCAGATTTAAAAATTTTACATAATTCTGCCAGTGTATTTTTCAGAAGACAGATTACTTTTTGTAATTCAGGTTAATAAAGATGTTAATGTCGGCAATTATGGAAACCAAATAAAAGTCACTGTGAATGTTTCTGATTTATTATAAAGAGGATATTCCTTTATATTCAGCTGCCATTGTCGATTGAAAGGCAGGTACCAGTTCATTATAAAATAGGGTTGTACAAGTGTCACTTATTTGGATCTCTGGCTTAAAAATGAACACCAGAGACGGTTTACTAATAGATTTGTCTCCATCGGTGTTTATTTAATGTTGGAAATCGATGCATCCGTGCAACCGATCCACTACAAATTACTTGTTCAATTTCCTTCCACAATGTGTTTACTATTTAATAGATTTCAAGAAACATGACAGGAACCTTTGACAAGGATTTGAGAGGAAGAACCTGAAGTAGCAGATAACAATAAATAAGAAGGGCAGTCAAACAAACCTAAAAGAGGCAGTTTACACATACTGTACATTTCTTAAAATTGTTTAATTAAATTCAGGGCCCCAGCCTTTCCCTGTAACACTGGGGACAAGATAGGAAGCAAGCATGAAGAGCAGGCTAGTTCCCCAAAGGGCACAGTCTCACACACATATACACACATCTGTTCTCACAGTCACTCTGGATCTGTTATGATGCAGGAGTCCTTCCCAAGCAAAATTCACAGGGATCTCCACAAAGGCTGGAGAGCAGGCCAAGCTCATCACTGGTGCACACTTAATTTGGCCGAGTCCTAGGAGAGACCTACTGGCTTTATGAGGAGCAGGCCCTCAAAAGAGAAGCTGGCTACAACAGCTAATAAGTCCCAAAATCCTGTTGCTAATGCCCCCAACGCAGAAATGGGTAACCGTCAACCTCTGATTGTTTGGCGTTCTCCATGATGTTTGGGACAAAGACACTTTTTTCAGTGTTGTACCCTTCTGCGCCACAGTTTAAAATTATAAAGCAAACAATTCAGACGTGATTAAAGTGCAAATTGCAAACTTTCATTCAAGGGTATTTGCATACCTTTTGGTCACACCATGTACAAATGACAACACTTTTCATACATGGGCCCCCCTTTTCAAGTACCGTAATGTTTGGGACAATTGGCATCTCAGGTGTTCGTGATTCCTCAGGTGTGTTTCATGGCTTCATAAGATACCCCGGCTTGGTTCTCCCCTTTGCTGTCTGTAGTTGCCATTCTTCAACATGAGGACTAGAGCTGTGCCAATGAAAGTCAAAGAAGCCATTAAGAGGTTGAAAAACAAGAATCAAACCATTAGAGACTTCAGTGAAACCTTAGGATGACCAAAATCAACTGTCTGGAATATCGTTAGTAAGAAAGAACACACTGGTGAGCTCAGTAATAACAAAGGGACTGGTAGGCCAAAGAAGACCTCCACTGCCGATGAGAGAAGAATCCTCACTATGGTAAAGCAAAAGACCCTAATGTTTGTCTGACAGATCAAAAACAGTTTTCAGGGGGTTGATGTGTTACCTACAGAAGACTTCCTGAACAGAAATACAGAGGTCACACTGCAAGATGCAAACCACTAGTTAGGCACAAAAATGGGATGGCCAGATTATTTTTAGCTGTAGTTTCATTAGGTTAAGGTTAGATGTTCAGATTATTATTTAGTTTTTGTATTCTTCTTTACAGTTTTCTTTCTGTTTTAACATTTATTGTTCAGGACAGATCCCCAGCTGACCATGCACCTGATGCACCTATTGCAACGTTCGCCAGGGAGGACTACACAGACACTTATCAAACTTCGATTTTGATGCAAACAATCTAGAAATCAAAAACGAAAGACAGGTACCTGCACCAACTATTCAGTCCCCAGCCGATTGTAGTGCTGAACATGTTTGTGTAGCTGACATGCCTACGCCAACGTTCACCCAGGGAGGACTACACAGACAAACAAGCAAACTGGCACCTGAACTTCAAACAGCACGGCCTGCTAGTGGAAACTACGGATTACCAGCCACACGACCACTTCAAGCAGTGTTTGTCCAGAAAGTGCCTCTCAGCTTATGAGTGATGAGACAAACAAGTATGTGATAAGTATGTGAATTTACATACTGTAGAGGCTAATGGAACATACAACATTTGTCATAAATAAGTGTTTTATGTTGATTTATGTGTGAAACCATTGCTTTGTGAGCTTTTCAGAGTTTTTTTCAAGAAATATTCAGCCCTCAAAGAGTTAATACAAAATAAATACAGTAAATAAGAAAAGGTTATCACTTTAGATTAGGTGTCCCTAATTACGCTGCAACTTACCATGTAATTACCTGTATAATTACACAGTAACTACCGTATATACTCATGTATAAGTCGGGTCTTGAAACCCAAAAAATCGATCATAAAATCAGACCCCGACTTATACGCCAGTTCAAAAATGTGACACTTAATTTTTTTTTTACATCTTCTTGCCTCCTCCAATCTCGCACCAGTTTCTCAGACGCATCGGATTTTGTTGCAGCAGTGCAGTTACCAATATAAAAAAAAATAAGTAAATAGAGACACCTAATTTAAAGTGATACCAAGAAAAGAGTTTAAAAAAATTGGAATGTACAATACAATTGCAGATAAACCAGCTGATGGGTACAGCACACAGTGTCGGGTAGGTAGGTTCAGCTTACTGGGAGTTTAGGGAACTTATAGCCTGGGGGACGAAGCTGGTCCTGAAGTAAGGGGGGCGAGTGGTGAGGCTCTGTTAGCACTTCCCAGGAGGCAGAAGTGAGAACAGGAGATGAGGCTGTTATCAGAGAATTCAGCAATCTTCAGATATCTGTTTGAGTATTTTAGTATGAAGCTGAGGAATGTCAGCCATACATGATGTAAGAGCCATTTTCCTTGTTTTATAAGATTCTTAGATGACAATACATAAATTATGGGAGGTTCCTATAACATCCGTAAATAGAATCGTATTGGTATATTCTTGCCATTTCTAACAGCTTGAAGTAAACATTATTCTTAAGTTAGTTAGTGACAGCCTTGCCTTGTATAAGGTGTAGAGGCATACGGTTTTTAACCGTGACCGCATGTGACCGTGCCTGGGCACTTGCCTATGTACCAACCGGCTTATGAGCCTTTTGAGTGTGAGAAGTAAATATGTAAGAAAACAGCACTTAATTTATGTGTTGTGCCGTACGTAAAGCGTACAGAAGAAGAAATTAAGAACCTTTAAGTAGAGAACAAGAAATTAAGAACCTTTAAGTATAGAAATAACTAATGTCTTTCAAGAAAAGCTAAGTTTATAGAAGATACATTTTTTCCTTTTTTTTGCCTTTTATTCTATGTGTGTAACTATTTTTTCTTTATTCTTGTTTGGATTATTCGCTTTTAACTTTCACTAAATACCTTTAAAATGAACTCTTGGACTCTGAGAATTCTTTTGACACGCGTCATACCCGTGCCTGATGACACCTTCTATTTCAGCAGCTACACATGATTTTAGGAGCTGTATGAATTTTTTGAAAAATATTTAGCCCTGGGAGAAAAAGGAGAGAAATAATAATTAGCCCTAAAAGAGTTAAATCCTGTGTTTGGATTCAGCGGGTTGGAAAATGGATGGATGGATGGAAGAGTTAAATCTACAACACAATAAAGCATGGGTTGCCGACTCCAGTCCTGGAGGACCACCATGGCTTCAGGTTTTCATTCTGACCCTTTTTTTAATGAGTGTCGTGTTTGTGCTAGTTAACTTCTTGTGAATTCATTTCAATTGAATTGCTTCTTTAAGATTTGTTCCCCTGAATTTCTTGCCTTAAATGGCACCCAAAAAGAAATGAAATGAGAAGTGAGTGAGCCAACAGAAGACCGAGTCAAGGCCACAAACTCCAACCAATTTCACTTTAACCAGTTGCTTAATGAGATGCCGATTCCTGTCATTAATTAAACGAGTTCTTTAATTCCATGGCTTGTTGCTGCTCTCATTCTGTATTAGCAGACATTTCTGAAATTGTTGATTTTCTCTTCCTAAAAGCCCTGTTAAAATGTTTTGGGTACCTGAGCAGACCAGCATTCCTGAGACCTTCATCGTTCTTTATTTTCAGATATTGTATGATGGTCACAGTTGTTTTGGCTCATTTTGCATAATATTATTGTTTGGCTGCTAATTAAGGAAAAAGAAACAATTAAGGGGTCTGAGTCTTCAAGAGCAGGTCAATTAAAATGAATTGAAAAGAAGTTAATTAGCAGCAAAAAAAGGTCACTCGTTAAGAAACGGGTGAGAATGAAAACCTGCAGCCACTGTGGTCCTCCAGGACTGGAGTTGGCAACCCCTGCAATAAAGTGTGCAGAAAATATAGGGGTCTGAATACTTTTTGAATTGGTGTAAATGAGACTTTGTCAACCAAACTGTTATAAGGCCACTCTCTTGGACCACTCTCTTGGACCGCTCTCCAACGTCCTGTGGTGGGTTTTGTATTGCATTGCCCTCTCTCAACACAGTTGCTGGATTCCCACCATGTGGTCTGTGCAGCAGGAGATTTATAAAAGCTCCTTGTGGAGATTATGTCGCAGTACAAACAGACAACACGGGGGGCTTTTGTGATGAATGGTATGCTGACCTAATGGTTACTGCCTTATGTGCAGAAGGAGGTGAACGACTGACTGGAACAGAAATGTCATTTTTGTTAAAGCCAGTTTTCGCTAATTGTAAATCATCACCAAAGAGACCTCAAGATGACAATGTCTGGAGAACTTCCAGGTGTTCCTTAACATATGCCTTTTTAATTTTCTTTGTGAATGAGTGAAATTTTCCACAGTTCACGCTCCCCCATACAAGACCACTTCTGGTAATTTCCATCTCAGCGTGAGTCTGGGCTCTCCGTCACTTAACTCCACCAAGCTACTCACAGACTACTAATTAGATCCTAGTTCCTAGACGATTAAAAACATTTTCATTTTAGCATTCCCCATACAATTAAGAAGTCATCTTCTGCTTTACCCAGAATTTTTTTTTCCTTCTTTTTCACTTGAGACATTTTCTTTTGAATGTGTGACAAAAAGCTCCCAAGGACTATTAATTTAATACATCTACAAACACCATAATTGCCACAACATTTGACTGTGAGCTCTCTCTGTGAGTGAGTGCATAGTAATATTAGGCTACAAAAGTAAAAAGCAAACTTGAATGCTTGCAGCTTTGTGCTGGATTAGTCTTTTGAGACCGAATTAAACAATGAATGGACTAAATTTAAACGACAACAACACTGAGACTCCTGGGCATTTTGCTATCTGTCTTCCAGAAGCATTTAATCAAGTCAGTCACCCCTAACATTTATTGTCTATTTTGCTCTTTGGACCGTGCGCCATTACATAAATGTCTGCCAGAGGCAGAGTTTATTGGCTGATCTTAAAATTGGGGAGAGAAGGCTGATTAGTCATGGATACTTACTTTAATGCAGGGGTTCATAACCTGAGGTGCGTTCAGGGTCCATGGATGGGTTTCCGTAAGTGTCAGATAGAAATTAACATTTATATTCACTATATAGCCTGGTACTGTTGATTTAGAGTAGATGTAGTAGTAGTGGTAATGGTAGTAGAAAATGCAGTAGTAGTAAATCTGTTTTAATTTGCACAAGAGGATTGTATTTCATAATTATACAACACAATTTAGTGCGGCACAGTGGCGCAGTGGTAGCACTGCAATACCCCCTTGTGCTCACAACACTTTATTGAATCTTAGATTTCACTTTAACACTAGAATCCCTGAAGCCTATGAAAAAACTTGAAATGCCAGGCCATCTTAAATTTCCTCACACCTCCTCATCAGCGTCTTTGTTTTGCAAAAGTGTTGATCAGCATAGGCAGCAAGCAGCCTTCTATCCCATCACCCACCGAGGCAGCTGAAGTGCTCCCAGCTCAAGCCTCTTTATCTGGGTGTGAGGTGTCTGGAGTTGTAGAAGGTAAATAATATATTGGTATTTGGAATACATTCATTTCATTTCCGTGTCTACAACAATCTGGGTAAATGTAGGATGACAGGAAATGCAAGGCAAGAAATGTTGAACACATAAATAAAACAGAAACTTTTTTCATGTTATAGTAATAATGATGTGAAGTGTATAATGTGTGAAGACTGAAGTCCAAATATCAAACACTTTCACAAAAGGTATAACAAAATAAGTGCAAATTAATCAAGAATATAACCAAAGAAAAATAAATCATTCAACTTACATGTTTCTGTCAATGAGTTAAAAACCAAAGCCTATACATTAGATAGATAGATAGATAGATAGATAGATAGATAGATAGATAGATAGATAGATAGATAGATAGATAGATAGATAGATAGATAGATAGATAGATAGATAGATAGATAGATACTTTATTATTCCCAAGGGGAAATTCACATACTCCAGCAGCAGCATACTGATAAAAAACAATATTAAATTAAAGAGTGATGAAAATGCAGGTATAACAGACAATAACTTTGAATAATGTTAACGTTTACCCCCCCCGGAGTGAAATTGAAGAGTTGCATAGTGTGGGGGAGGAACGATCTCCTCAGTGTGTCAGTGGAGCAGGACAGTGACAGCAGTCTGTCGCTGAAGCTGCTCCTCTGTCTGGAGATGATTCTGTTCAGTGGATGCAGTGGATTCTCCATGATTGACAGGAGTCTGCTCAGCGCCCGTCGCTCTGCCACGGATGTCAAACTGTCCAGCTCCGTGCCTACAATAGAGCCCACTGCGTAGAAAAGGACACACGCCACAATCGTATGGTAGAACATCTGCAGCATTTTATTGCAGATGTTGAAAGTCGCCAGCCTTCTAAGGAAGTATAATCAGCTCTGTTCTCTCTTGCACAGAGAATCAGTATTGGCAGTCCAGTCCAATTTATCATCCAGCTGCACTCCCAGGTATTTATAGGTCTGCACCATCTGCACACAGTCACCTCTGATAATCACGGGGTCCATGAGGGGCCTGGTCCTCCTAAAATCCACCACCAGCTCTTTGGTTTTACTGGTGTTCAGTTGTATGTGGTTTGAGTCGGACCATTTAACAAAGTCCTTGATTAGGTTCCTATACTCCTCCTCCTGCCCTCTCTTGATGCAGCCCATGACAGCAGTGTCATCAGCGAACTTTTGCACGTGGCAGGACTCCGAGTTGTATTGGAAGTCTGATGTATATAGGCTGAACAGGACCGGAGAAAGTACAGTCCCCTGCGGCGCTCCTGTGCTGCTGACCACAATGTCAGACCTGCAGGTTCCGAGACGCACATACTGAGGTCTATCTGTAAGATAGTCCACGATCCATGCCACCAGGTGTGAATCTACTCCCATCTCTGTCAGCTTGTCCCTAAGGAGCAGAGGTTGGATGGTGTTGAAGGCACTAGAGAAGTCCAGAAACATAATTCTTACAGCACCACTGCCTCTGTCCAAGTGGGAGAGGGATCGGTGTAGCATGTAGATGATGGCATCCTCCGCTCCCACCTTCTCCTGGTATGCGAACTGCAGAGGGTCGAGGGCGTGGTGGACCTGTGGCCTCAGGTGGTGAAGCAGTAGTCGCTCCATGGTCTTCATCACATGTGACGTCAGAGCGACAGGCCGGAAGTCATTCAGCTCACTAGGACGTGATACCTTTGGGTATCGACACACCATGGAAATATCTGCTTGGCTGGCATAGAGGTAAGAATTGCTGTCTCATAATCAAGAGGTTGTATGTTCGAACCCCAGTTCTCCCCGATTTGAGTAGTGAGTCAGAATTAAAGTATTATATTACTATTATATAATAGAAACATATTTGATTTGAGCCTGTAACACCCGGTGTAAATTTTCGCTACTTGTAAAATTTAGCATTTTTTTTAATTCAGTTTTATTCTGCCAGTGACATTCACGTGGTACAACAAACTTGCCTCTCCCTCTCTGAGTTGATGTGGTTTATCTCCATTCTTTTTACATGTTGCTGTCAATAAGATACAAACCTAAGCTCAAATGTCAATTGACAGGAAGTTGATATGTATTCTTTGATGGTAAGAACTGCTGCCTCATAACCGAAAGGTTCCGAGTTCGAGTCTGGGTGCTCCATATTTTGAGTAGTGAGCTGCTATTATTATTACCTTAACATAATTAAAACATGCATTTAATTTGAGTCTATAACACCCAATGTAAATTTTGGCTACTTGTAAAAATTACCGCTTGTTATTATTATTATTCAGTGTTATTCTCTCCGGCTCGATGGTGCAGTGGTAGCGCTGCTGCTGCCTCGCAGTTAGGAGACCTGGGTTCACTTCCCAGGTCCTTCCTCCATGGAGTTTGCATGTTCTCCCCATGTCTGCATGGGTTTCCTCTGGGTGCTCCGGTTTCCTCCCACAATCCAAAGACATGCAGGTTAGGTGCATTGGCGATCCTAAATTGTCCCTAGTGTGTGCTTGGTGTGTGGGTGTGTGTATGCGCCCTGCCCCCCAGGGTTTATTTCCTGCCTTGTGCCCTGTGCTGGCTTGGATTGGCTCCAGCAGACCCCCGTGACCCTGTGTTAGGATATAGCGGGTTGGATAATGGATGGATGGATGGATGGATGGGTTATTCTCTCAGTGATGTTCACGTGGTACAATGAACTTGCCTCTCCCTCTCTGAGTTGATGGCATTTATCTCCATTCTTTTCACAAGAGCAAAGCTGTAGTTGATGCCTGTTCAGAACTATTTGTTGTACCAGCAATCAAAGATACAATGTCCCGTGGCTGCTATCAGACTATCAAGCAGCATTTGCCTGTTGACAACAAAGACACTCGTGCAAAACGTGTGAAAAACGACAGATTTGCTGCGATCTTGGACATCTGGCAACATTTTGTTGAGAGCTGTGTTTTGAGTTACAACCCAGGGCAACAAATTACTGTTGATGATCAACTGTTTCCAACCAAGGTCTGTTGTCGTTTCTTGCACTACATCTCGACCAAGTCTGACAAATTTGCCATAAAGTTTTGGATTTGGCGGATTTCGAGACAAGGTACATGTGCAATGCCTCTTGTTATTTAGGAAAAAATCCCAGTCGTCCCATGAGAGAAAGACTTTCCGAGACTGAGGTCATCCCTCCTTTAAATGCTGTTTGGAAAATTTCAAGTAGGAGTTTGTCACTCTACCATAAACACCTGACTGACGGAGTTCTGCTGAGATGGTCGTTCTTCCAACAGGTTCTCCCATCTAAGCAGAGGACTACTTAAGCCCTGATTGAGTGACCATTGGGTTCTTGGTCATCTCCCTGACCAAGGTCTTTCTTGCGCAGTTACTGTTGAATATACATAAAGCGACACTATGCTCAGCACTAATGAGATGGTATCTGCTGTATTGTGTGTACAGTTATGGTGGCCCTGTTACAGGAAAGACATAGCATCACTTGAAGCTCTGCACAAGAGAGCAACCATGTACATTCCAGTACTTTAGCACATGTCTTACTATGGCAGATTCAGAGAATTAAACCTGTTCAGTGTCGAGCAGAGGAGGCTGCATGAGGACCTCAATCAGGTCTTCCAAATACTCAAAGTCACTCATAAAGCACATCCAACTGAATTCCTTTGACTTAACGGTAAATTGTGTATTTGAGGATACCAATTGAAATTAAGGGGACGCACACTAAGAGTTAAAGCCAGGAAACATTTCTTTAGTCAGGGAGTTGTGGGAATTTGGAACAAAGAGATGAAGTTAAAGCAGAAACCTTGACAACCTTTAAGACGTGTCTGGATGAGATATTGAGACAGTTAAGCTATTAGCTAAACAAATGAGCCTGATGGACTGAATGGTCTCGTTTGGTTTGTCAAATTTCTTACGTTCTTACTTTAGTCTGAACTCTCAGGAGAGTCCTGGTGGTTCTGAACTTCTTACATTTCACAATTATTGAGGCCAATGTGTTCATGGGAAGACTCAAAGCTTTTCAAATTGTTGTGCTCCTCTGAACTGATCTGTACCTCACCACAATTTGATTGTGGAGGTCTACAGAGAGTTCCTTGGACTTCATGGTTTGGATTTTGTCCTGACGTGCAGTGTGAATTGCAGGACCTTCTATACAACAGATACATTTGTGTGCCTTTCTAAACGACGATCCATCAATTGAGTTTGCCCCAGATGGTCTCCAGTCACTTTCTATGCATATCGTAAGGAGAATTAAAGCAAACGGAATGCACCTGACCACAGTTTGGCGTGTGTCACACATGTGCCTCTGTGAAGCACCCTCCAGGCTTATCTGAGAAAGGGTACTACCACCCTGGGCCGAGTGGGTGGAGTTTGTGACTCACACTAAACTTCTCCTCTTCATTTCCCTCAACAGCACTGAGAAAACACCCAGTGATGGCAGCTGACTCCTCCCCTTCTGGTCTCCTGTCTTTAAAGCTCATCCTTACCGGAAGGAGACAGTCAGTTCTGATCCAACTGCACCATAGCACAGAGATCCCCAAAACCTTTGCATCTGAACTCTTACAAAATACTGAGAATTGTATTATTTTATGGTCACTTGACCCTAGTGGTTCAATCACCTCTGCAATTCTATCCTAATTATTACAAAATACTAAATCCAGACAGGCTTCACCCCGTGTTGGTGCTTTAACATGCTGTGTTAAAAAACAGTCACTAATTACTTCTAAAAACTCCTGCTCTTGTGCTCCTCCACCTGCAAGGTTATCCCAATTCATATTTGGATAATGAAAGTCCCCCATGACTATAATATCTTCCTGTAAACTTGCCTTTTTGATATTACTAAAAAGATGTGTGTTGAAATTACTGTCTGAATTGGGTGGTCTATAACACACTCCTAAAATAAGACCTCTTTCCCTAATATTTTCCAGGCGAAGCCAGATGTCCTCACTAAGATGGGGCTCATCATCCAAGTGAAAAGGACTTACATTTAAATTCTGTTTGGCATAAACAGCAACTCCACCTCCTTTTCTGTTCTGTCTATCCTTCCTAAAAATGTGTATCCCTCAATGTTACACTCATCCCCATCTTTGTTATTTAGCCAGGTTTCCGTTATTGCTGTAATATAATAATTATGCTCTGCTACATACAACTCCAACTCACTTACCTTATTTTTGATACTTCTAGCATTAAGGCAAGCTATTTTTAATGTGTTACTCCTTCTACATTTAAATGTTTGCTTAGAATTTACATTACTACACATTTTTATCTTTACACCGTTGTTTGTTCTTATATGTATAGATCTAAACCTGGCCTGTCCTAAACTCCCTGCCCCCCATTTCCCTAGTTTAAACAATCCTCGACTAGCCTACACATACATCTCCCCAATACATTGGAACCCCTCCAGTTCAGATGCAACCCGTCATGGCGGAACAGGTCCCATCTGTTCCAAAAGGAGTCCCAATGCCCCATAAACCTATACCCTACCCTGCACCAAGATTTGAGCCACGCATTAAACCTTCTAACCTCCTCAGTCTTACCTGGACTGGCGCGTGGCACAGGTAGAACTTCGGAGAAGACTGCCTTGTCAGTTCTGCTCCTCAGCTTGGCACCTAACTCTTTCAATTTGGATCGCAGAACTGACAGACTATCCTTATGTATAGTGAATGAAGATTAGTAGAGAAATGGCTTACTTTGCCTTATTATGTTGTTCTGCTACTTATAGTGTCACTCATTACAGTACCTTTGGTTTTAGTTTGGTGCCTATATTAAATGGGGAACAACTGGGTTGGTGCCCCAACATTTACCTGTGGGAACCTGCAGTACCATATTTGACCATAAGTGACAAAACAGAGAGTTCTGAATACATTTATGAATGATATACTTCAGTTTTTTCATTTTTAATACATTTGCAAACCTTTCTGTAAACATGTGTGTCATTATGGATGATAGAATGCAGATTAGATGAGTGAAAATGGTAAATTTATCATCTTAAAATGAAATCTACAACATAATAAAGTGTGCAGAAAAGGAAGAGGTCAGAATACAGTACTTTCTGAATCTGCTATAAATACAATTTCCACAGACAAACTTAGTAAAATCCGTAACTGAAACAAAAAGAGGTCCATAAGTCATAGTCAGAGACCAACAAAGTTGAAAATAGAATTGGCTTTCATTTGTTTTATTGATTGTGGAGAGAGAGGTGAATCCAGTAGGGGGCATTAGCTACCTGGGAATAAGTTCTTTTGTAAATGCGGAGTGTTACATAACCTGAAATTAGAGAGATATAATATAAAAAGGCGATACGGCTCCCTTATGTAATATTGCGGTAAGAAATCACGCGAGAGGAATTACTTAGCTTTGTTTAATGCCAGCTTACGCTGCACAACAGATGAAGGAAGCCAATGACAAAACCCAGTCTGAGAGTGGGGGCCCGAGGTGTTGAGTCCATTAACATCGTCGGTGCAGTGGAAGGATTTTCAGGATCGGATGACATTATCTCCCATCCGTCCGCTGGCTTCAAAGGTGTGCCGGGCGATGTTCCAAGGCTTTGTACTCTTTCTTCATGTGCAGGACCTCCCTTGGGTGAACACCCACTTCCAAACAAGGCAATGATTATACAGTTTCATGCTGACTTCGACAGACAAAAATAGTATACAGCAGTTCTCAGTCTGACTGCACGTTTTTCTGTCTTATACCATATTGCTTGCCTAGCAGTTCTATATGTTGAACCCCTGTACTAAATCTCTCTGTGTCAACTGTGCATGTGAGCAGTAAAAAGTAGATTTATAACATAGATTTGCACAGAACACAGTGACATATTAAACTTATGCTTATTACAAGAGGTTATTAGCATGCGCTGATACAGCATGTTGCCGCACCCACCACAGGATCACAGATTAGGACCCAAATGTAGCCATGCAATGGGTGACACCTCAGCACCACACTAGTTCAGATGGAATGGAACCAGTATGAGTTTTTTTTTAACGGTGGCTGGAATGCCAATTCTGCCACCAATCCCCGATGGCCTACTTGCAGGGTTGGATGCAGGTTAATGTCATACCCAGGATGGAGCAATTGCAGGTTAAAGGTTAAAGGGCCCAATGGAGTAGAGTCACTTCTGGAGTTTACGGGATTTGAACCTGCAACCTTCCGATAGCAAGTGTAGATCCCTAGCCTTGAAAGCAATGTTCAGACATACAGATGTCTTGCCTTGTGTTTTTGTGAATTTATTTTTTTGATACACTTTATTAATCGTGTAATGGAACAAACTTTGTTTTCAAAGACATTAATCTCGGAGGCAGATAAGAATTCAGAATGATTCTTCATTTGCACACAGATATGCACAAATGTCTCAGTCAATGAAGTGGATCACTTAATTAAACAATTCATTCCCTTTTATATTTTTCTGTTACCGTGACCTTATCTAACATACCAAGTCATCTGACTCTTAATATGCAGAATTTTATTATCTTAACCAATCAACTACAGCCACAAGATAATTCATAAAAATGTTGTTTCTTCCATTATTCTGAACACTATGTCATTAATACGGGTGTCCTACGAGTTTTCCCTTTGATGTTATCACTGCTTCATAACAGGGGTGTTTGGGCTTTCTCACTAGTTTGTCCTCGCTTTTTAAGGGGGTGTTCATTACTCATTTACTTCATTTTAACCTTAGCAACTATCTCGGTGGCTCCTCTGAGATGAGGCAAAAGCCTCACGTGCCTCAGCTTAAACCAACATTCAGTAAATCCGTTAGTTACATTCAATTCTTACCCTTATGTTTAATAATTCACTGTTATAACTTCATATAAGTATACAGTAATCCCTCCTCCATCGCAGGGGTTGCGTTCCAGAGCCACCCGCGAAATAAGGAAATCCGCGAAGTAGAAACCATATGTTTATATGGTTATTTTTATATTGTCATGCTTTGGTCACAGATTTGCACAGAAACACAGGAGGTTGTAGAGAGACAGGAACATTATTCAAACACTGCAAACAAACATTTGTCTCTTTATCAAAAGTTTAAACTGTGCTCCACGACAAGACAGAGATGACAGTTCTGTCTCACAATTAAAAGAATGCAAACATATCTTCCTCTTCAAAGGAGTGCGCGTCAGGAGCAGATCATGTCACAGAGACAGAGAAAAGCAAACAAATCAATAGGGCTGTTTGGCTTTTAAGTATGCGAAGCACCGCGGCACAAAGCTGTTGAAGGCGGCAGCTCACACCCCCTCCGTCAGGAGCAGAGAGAGAGAGAGATAAAAACAAACAACCAAAAATCAATACGTGCCCTTCGAGCTTTTAAGTATGCGAAGCACCGTGCAGCATGTCGTTTCAGGAAGCAGCTGCACAAAAGATAGCAACGTGAAGATAATCTTTCAGCATTTTTAGACGAGCGTCCGTATCGTCTAGGTGTGCGAACAGCACCCCTGCTCAATCCCCCTACGTCAGGATCAGAGAAAATCAGCGCAATAGAGAGAGAAAAGTAAGCTGGGTAGCTTCTCAGCCATCTGCCAATAGCGTCCCTTGCATGAAATCAACTGGGCAAACCAACTGAGGAAGCATGTACCAGAAATTAAAAGACCCATTGTCCGCAGAAATCCGCGAACCAGCAAAAAATCCGCGATATATATTTAAATATGCTTACATATAAAATCCGCGATGGAGTGAAGCTGCGAAAGGCGAAGCGCGATATAGCGAGGGATTACTGTATATTAAATTGTAAAATTATATCATGTATTGATTAAGAATACTGACTAAAATTCTATAATCCCCGTGGGGAAATTGTGGTTTCGCATGACCTTTGAGGGGGTCGGAGCACAGAGTCAGCCAGTGTACAGCACTCCAGAGCAAGTCTTCAGGTTAAGGCCTTGTTTAAAGGCCCAATGGAATAGGATCCCCACTTTAACGGGACTTGAACCGACAACACTTTTTTAATGTAAAAATTCCCATAAGTTTTTCTTTGATTTAAATAGAACATCAGTTTCACATAGTTAGGTAATGGTATAACCTTCTAACCTGTGTAAGCTAACATATAATTGGACTTTCTTAGCTATTTTGGTTATAACAGAATAGTAATTTAGACATTTAGGAATAAAGTCTCTCTGCAAGAACTCTGAGATTATCTTCTAAACAGATTAATGGCATGCAGTTTGCTGACTGTTTCATCAATGTATGGACATTTGAAAGTATGACGGTATGCCCATATATAGAGGAAGAAATTAAACAATATATAAGCCTTATAGAGAAGTTCCCTTATACAAAAGCTTTGCTTTTCTTTGTGATTTTTTCTGCTAATTTTTGTGAGAACTGTTTTTGAATTTTACTAAAACTGTTCAAGTGATCTGCCGAGTGTACTGTGGCTCTTCGGAGAATTCTTGGGTAACACTGGTTTGACTTTGTGTCGAATGAGTGATTCCTCGCTGAGTCCTGCATTATGAGGGAGCATCAGTTATGGCACTACGGCCACGTGGTGCGATTCCCCAAGGGTGATCTGGCTCACAGGACCCTCATTGCTGAGGACCCGAGTGGCTGGACCAAGCCAAGGGGATACCCAGTATGCTCACCACACATTAGCTGTTAGGTGGTGAAGTGAAGAGAGAGATAGCCAAAAAGAGACAGGGGATGATTAGGGGGTCAGAATGACCAGGCCGTGACGGACAATTTAGCCAGAACATCGAGATACACTCGACTTTTTTCAAAAGATACCCAGGGACCTTTAATGACCACAGAGAGTCATGGCCTCGGTTTTAGGTCTCATTAAAGGACAGCACCATTTTCACAGCGCAGTGTCACTGAACCTGGGCATTGGGATCAACATTCAGACCTCAGAGTAAGCAGCTCTTTCAGCAGCAAACCAAGCTCTTCTTGGACGGTCTCCCATCCAAGTATTGGCCAGGTCTGAACATGCTTAGCTTCAGGTGGGTGACCCCTTCTGAAGCACAGGTAGTATGGTAGGCCTGTTCAATGGGGTCAGTCTTTTTATATTACACAGCGAAGGTGAAATGGTCATGAAAAGGGCAAGAACAGACATTGTGGTCGAGAGTGCACAGTCAAAAGTGTTACAGATGACATTTTTCATTTTCATTGGCGCCTTTTTTTATTTTGTAAGATACATTTTAGATAAAAGAGTCTCCATGACCCATCACCATTGAATAGTCAATCATGAAATAACTGATTAGTGCAGGTGCCCACCACCGCAACATCATGGAGAGACTTCCACAGTGACCGGCATGACGGAACATTTTATTACGTCATCAATCCCTGACCAAAATCATATGCACACACTAAATAACAATCAAAACCAACAAAAAAAAAAGCAGAGGGAAAGAAAATTTTCAAATAAAAAATAAAACAAATCAACACAAATGGCAATTATGATGAAATGAATCACTGACCTCAGTAAATGGAAAGTTTTGAAGGTTTTCCTCAAGGTAAATGAATTAAATATCAGTAACAATGGTCTTTAGGTTCAGAACTTAATTTTTATTATATTCTTGTTTGATTTAGAAAAAAAATTAAAAGCAGCAACAAAGTAAAAAAAAATATACGTAATACGTATATTACGTAAACACCCAGTTTTTGTAGTATTTAAAATGAAATCAGCTAATTGCAGTTGTCATGCATGCGTGTCAGAGGACCTCCTCGCAGGCTCAGTAATAACCCGCCGAGGGGAGGCACTGCTGCTAACGTTGCCATCTCCTTCTTTCCAACAAGGCCGAGAAGCCACCCGGTGAAGGTAGTTAAATCCGCCCCTTCATGCCCAGTCATCATAAAATCCCAGGTATCTCGGAAGGAGGCATCATTGCTGGCTTGAGCGACCTGCCAGACGGAGCTCTGCTACAGCGACTGCATCTCTTGCTTATTTTGAAATCCTCATTGATGGGACACACACTATCGAGGGTTATTTTGTTTGCCTTCTATTTATTTTTGCTCTCTCTCTGCCAGTTGGCACCCCAAAATTTCCTTGCTGTATCCTGAGCTTTCATCTCCGCACCCGGCCACACTATTGTCTATGAGATTACTCTGTAATAATTCTCTGAGCCATCATACAAGAAGTGCTCAGGATGTACAGTAAATGAGTTCCGTTCCTGCTGGAATTTGTAACATGATTTTGTTACTCAAAATGTGCTGAAAATATCTATTAATAGAAATATTAGCTGAAATACTTAATATGTTGGGCGGCACGGTGGCGCAGTGGTGGCGCTGCTGCCTCGCAGTTAGGAGACCTGGGTTCGCTTCCCGGGTCCTCCCTGCGTGGAGTTTGCATGTTCTCCCCGTGTCTGCGTGGGTTTCCTCCCACAGTCCAAAGACATGCAGGTTAGGTGGACTGGCGATTCTAAATTGGCCCTAGTGTGTGCTTGGTGTGTGGGTGTGTTTGTGTGTGTCCTGCGGCGGGTTGGCACCCTGCCCAGGATTGGTTCCTGCCTTGTGCCCTGTGTTGGCAGGGATTGGCTCCAGCAGACCCCCGTGACCCTATGTTTGGATTCAGCGGGTTGGAAAATAGATGGATGGATGGACTTAATATGTTACTTCTTATTTTACATAAAAACGTTTCATACATTAATAAAATGACAGCAATACTAATGTAATTTTAATCATTATAATATAAATAAAACAATAAAATTATAAAAATAAAAATAATTTTAATCTAAAATGAACCATGGTTTTAGGTTAAGTTCTTTGGATTTATTGTCACATCATTTTACACCGTAATGCAGCATACAGTGGCATGATATTACATTGTCTAGTGCAGTGCAAAATAAACAGAAGGCAAGTGGAATACTGGGAAAGAGTCTGGACAGCCAAGAAGCTGCTGAAGAACCTGGCAGAACTGGTCTGGATGCTGCAGTGCCTTCTGCCAAATGAAAGTGGGACAAAGAGACCATGGGAGGGGTGGCAGAGGCCCTTCACAATGCCAGGGGCTCCGCACATGCAACGCTTAGATAGATAGATAGATAGATAGACAGATAGATAGATAGATAGATAGATAGATAGATAGATAGATAGATAGATAGATAGATAGATAGATAGATAGATAGATAGATAGATAGATAGATAGATAGATAGTGTGGAAGCTGGCCCAGACACAGACAGGCAGACATGTTTAAATCACCCACAACACGTTTAGTATACAACTATTATTTACATAGGTGCACACACAACCCCAAAACTCCCCCAAAGCCCACGTCTCTTGCCAATGCCTCTTTCTCTGGTCCATCTCCACTCTTCTCCTCCCGAGCTCTGTCTCTCTTCCTCCTGACTCCAGCCATCGAATGGAGGGAGGCGGCCCCTTTTATCCCCAACTGGACGTGCTCCAGGTGCCTCCCGATTAGCTTCAGCTGGCACTCCCCAGTGTGGTGGAAGTACCGGCTGCACACCTGGATGCACTCTGGGTGTCCCTGGTCTTCTTCCCCCCAACACTTCTGGGTGTGGTGGAAGCGCTGAGGGCCAGGGTTCCACAGGCATCGGGGCACCCCCTGGACCCCTATAGGGTTGAGCTTCAAAGCTCTGTTCTCGTGGTCCCCAAAGCCACCAGGGCGGTCACCCCCATGTGGTCTGGAGGAGGGCTTGCGCCTTCTGGGCGTCCCGGCTGGGTACCACTCCCAGCCACTCGCCACAATAGATAGATAGATAGATAGATAGATAGATAGATAGATAGATAGATAGATAGATAGATAGATAGATAGATAGATAGATAGATAGATAGATAGATAGATAGATAGATAGATAGATAGATAGATAGATATGAGAGGCACTATATGACAGATAGGTAAAGCTCTATGCAATTGATAGATAGATAGATAGATAGATAGATAGATAGATAGATAGATAGATAGATAGATAGATAGATAGATAGATAGATAGATAGATAGATAGATAGATAGATAGATCATCGGGGTCAGGACCAAAACCAGAAGTGATGTCCTCGAGTCCAGAAGTGACATCATCATGGTTGTGAGTGAGAAGTGATATCTTCGGGACCAGAAGTGACGTCATCAGGGACAGGTGGAATTTTCTGAAACTGGTCTGCATTGGAAAGAGAGAAAAGATTAGCGCACTCTGCCACCCCTGGTATAGCCTGGAATTACCCTCATTTGAGCCCGTTAGCTGCCTCCCATGCGCATGTGTGTGACAATGCACTGTAGTGTCCTTGTAATAAACGATCTAGTAGTCAAAGTGTGAGATATTTATGGGAATTCTGGAAAACATCGTCACAAAAACAGCGTAATTAAATTAAATTTCTCATTCACAGCATCCAAAGCTAACAAAGTCAAATTTTAATTATGATCAATTAGGAGGAAGTTTGAAATAAACTTTTGGAAACAATAATGAATGTTGTAAAGCTGACATTTGCCCGTGGCTGTAATCTTTAGTCAATACACAGTATTTAAAAAGAAAAGGAAGACCACCTTTCAGAGTAATAATGAGTGTAAATGTGCAGCTCTTTTGTGGCGCGCCTCTCCTTTCCAGAATGATTAAAGCGTATTAATGAGTTTCACCGTTCATGCACTCTAAAAGGTGTTTTTGTGGGGGGTCTTTTCTTCCTGCAATTTTGAAGCGCAAATCCACTTTCAGGAACGGCCCACAACAACTGCTCTAACGTCTTTAATGCCTTACCCACTAGACCTTGCATCTGACTTTTTAACATCAACTAGGAAAACACAATTCCCATTTCTGCTCCAAAAGCGAGATTTGGTGTAAATGATTTATTAGTAGGAGGTGTACAGATCTCAAGAAAACATCATGGCAGCATTCACTTTGTTGACTGACCGTGTGAAGGAAGTGGTCAAAGGTGCCCTTGTGGGATTGGAATGCTGAAGGTTTCACACCGGCACTGTAGAGTTTGTTTTCTTTTTTAAGACAGTGCTATTTCATATCTGAATGTATGCTTTTGGTCTAACAGAGCATAATAAAAATGACATTGCATATAATTCAATATAATTTTATCATCTAAAATGTGTTGCTATTAATAAATAAACAGTGGTGGTTGTGTTGAAACGGTTATCACCTTACATTGATTAGAAATTCTGTGTTTTGTTTATTCCTTCTTTTTTAAGTTTCTAGCTGGCAGCCGGAAGAGGGGCCTGGCCATGCAGCCAGTACGCTGCTGTGGGTGTTGCAGGATTTAATCTTTGCATGTGTTTCACAGGCATTACAATCCATGTCAATGGTCCTGGCCTGGTCGACGTTGCCCCAGATAGCAAATGAGTCCTGGTCAATGCTCACCACTTTTTCTTGGCCCACATACTGCTGTGGAATGAACATCTGACTTCAAGAACGCAGCCACAAATCCTTATCTCAGGTGTGCTCTGGGCCAAAGCTCAGCCACAAGTGAACCTTCTGAAGACAATGTGTGGAGCACAACTGGGCCAGAGAACAGCTATAGTTCAACCATGATAAGACCATATACTGTATGAAGTAGGATTTGGGCCACAGCACAGATGCACCCCAAAAATGGCACACAAGTATCCCCAAGAGAACTGAGGCTGTGTGGTAACCTGCAAATTTTGATTGAATGTAGTTTTTCGTTTGTAGAAAGTTCATGGCTTCACGTCATTATTTTTGGGATCATCCTCGCTTAACAGCACTTAATCCCAAGTGCCTAACACTTCTACACAGTTCTGTTAGCCATGGACATTAAAGTTAAAGTCTCCATCCCAAATGGACCTTTCATAGATACACGTGGCTAGTAATAACTGGGTTATTGTGGACGCAAAATGGAAGCAACACAACTTTATGGTTTATTGCACTTGGGCTGCAGTAGGGCAGGAATTCAAATGCATCAAAACCCTGAATGCTTCTGGTTACTTTTAGGTCTTATTTGGCTCAAAATTTCATTGCCAGGCACACTGGACTTGTGGTTAATAGTATATTGGGCAGTGCCTGGTCTAGAATTTAATGGCATGAAACTCTTACATAAGGTCAAAATAACACCAGGCCATTTTTGGCCCATAATGAATATGGAATGAACGCTTCTAAATGTGTCTGGGGACAGCTTTGGCCATAATTGGTCCAGAACTCTAATGCCAGGCATACTTTACATGTGACTGATTGTGTAGGGCGGGCGGCACGGTGGCGCAGTGGGTAGCGCTGCTGCCTCGCAGTTGGGAGATCTGGGGACCTGGGTTCGATTCCCGGGTCCTCCCTGCGTGGAGTTTGCATGTTCTCCCCATGTCTGCGTGGGTTTCCTCCGGGCGCTCCGGTTTCCTCCCACATTCCAAAGACATGCAGGTTAGGTGGATTGGTGATTCTAAATTGGCCCTAGTGTGTGCTTGGTGTGTGGGTGTGTTTGTGTGTGTCCTGCGGTGGGTTGGCACCCTGCCCAGGATTGTTTCCTGCCTTGTGCCCTGTGTTGGCTGGGATTGGCTCCAGCAGACCCCCGTGACCCTGTGTTCGGATTCAGCGGGTTGGAAAATGGATGGATGGATGATTGTGTAGGCCCTGAATTTCTATACTGTGAAAATCATAAATTGTAGCTGATTACATCTGGGACATTTCTAAACCGCAATACATTTGCCTTTACCATAACTGAACCTTAAGTGCCCAAACTCAACCAAACTTGGCACAGAATAGTTTGCAGTCTGGGAGGTGCTGGCAGTTCAGGAGTGCTGGACGAAACCCATTCTGCCATTCAGGAGGGTTGATAGATGTTGCCCCTCGTCTTCCATAGTGGGAAGTCGGCATTATTAGACTTTGACAATCTCCAGTATCTCGAGTATGTGCCCCTTACATAGCAAAAATGGTGCCCTTTCGTGTATATAATGTAGAATTTAAGGATCATAAGCACTTTTACTTTATAAACAGTGCCACTCAGTATAATCAGAGTTCAACAACTGGGGTAGGTTGTTCATTTACAGCACACGTTTACGTGGTGGATATCCACAGCAGATTATTGATGATAGAGAATTGTATATTAATAATATGAAATGGATTTTGAATTTAATACAGCACTGCATATATAATATGTTGATATTACCCTCGACTTACTCCAAGTTCATTACCCGGTTGGTCTACTCTCGCACCTTAAGATTAACACCCACAAACTGTACATAGATATACACACAGACCCTAACCACATACAGTGGGGGAAATAATTATTTGAACAGTCTCTAATTTTTACTTTAGTTTCATTTTACTGTAGAGAGAGAGAGAATATCAACCAAAAATCCAGAAAAGACACATTACATAAAAGTTATAAATTGATTTGCATGTCATTGAGAGAAATAAGGATTTGATATCCGAGCAAAACATGACTTAGTACTTGGTGGAGAAACCCTTGTTGGCAAGCACAGTGGTAAGACGTTTCTTGTAGTTGGTCACCAGGTTTGCACATATCACAGGAGGGATTTTGGCCCACTCCTCTTTACAGAAACTCTCTAAATCCTTTAGGTTTCTTGGCTGCTGCTTGACAACTCGAAGCATCAGCTCCCTCCACAGATTTTCTATAGGATTGAGGTCTAGAAAATGGCTAGGCCACTCCATGACCTTAACATGCTTCTTCTTTAGCCTCTCCTTTGTTGCCTTGGTGGTATGTTTTGGGTCATTGTCATGCTGGAAGACCCATCCACCATCCATCTATCTATCTATCTATCTATCTATCTATCTATCTATCTATCTATCTATCTATCTATCTATCTATCTATCTATCTATCTATCTATCTATCTATCTATCTATCTATCTATCTATCTATCTATCTATCTATCTATCTTCAATGTTCTGGTTGAGGGAAGGAGGTTTTCATCCAAGATTTTACAGTACATGGCCCCATCCATTGGCATCTCAATGCGGTGAAGTCATCCTGTACCCTTAGCAGAAAAACAGCCCCAAAGCATAATGTGTCCACCTCCGTGCTTGACTGTGGGGATGGTGTTCTTTGTGTCATACTCAACATTTCTCTTCCTCCAAACACAGCAGTTCAAGTTGAAGCCAAAGAGATTCATGTTGGTTTTATCTGACAACAGCACTTTCTCCCAAGCCTTCTCTGAATCATTGAGATGTTCAATGTGTGTTGGACGGCCGGCGTTTCAGTCTGGCCGGGATGTCCCTCATCAGAAGAAAATACCCTTTTCAGGGCAATACATCCCCTGGGACGCTAGATGGCAGCTCCCCTGGATGGAAATGGTTTCTCGGATTCCCGTAGGGCAGCATGGGACATGGAGTCCATCTCTTCAGCCCTGTTGGGTGCCGTGGGTGCTGCCAGGGGGAGCTCACCAAGAACCCGGGGACTATTATGGTTACGTTAACCCAGAAGTACTTCGAAGTCATGAGGATGGAAGCCCGCAGTATTTCTGGGATACTTGAAGAAGGTGTTTGACCCGGAGAAGGAATACTTCCGGGTCATGGACTTTAAAAGGACTGTGGGAAACCCAGCAGATCGAGCCGGAGTTGGGTGGGAGTGTGATGGAGATGCTGGGTGGAGAGGAGGATTTATTGTTATTGTATTGCTTATTGATTTATTATTGAGTATTGTGGAGGTGGAGGTGCTTTGTGCACATTATTATAATAATAAATATTACTGGGACTTTTTTACCTGGTGTTTTGGCATGTTGTCTGTGGGTTTGGAGGTGCGAAAGTGCCCCCTACTGTCACAACTAGCAAACTTAAGACGAGCCTGTACATGGGCCTTCTTGAGCAGGGGAACCTTGCGGGCACTGCAAGATTTCAATCCATTACAGCGTAGTGTGTTACCGCATCATTAACAAGCTCCTCCCGTATGGTTTTGGGCTGATCCCTCACCTTTCACATGATCATCCTCACCACAAGAGGCAAGATCTTACATAGAGGGCGATTGATGGTCATTTTATATTTCTTCCATTTCTGAATAATTGCACCAACAGTTGTCACCTTCCCACTAAGCTTCTTGCTGATGGTCTTGTAGCCGATTCCAGCCTTGTGCAGGTCCCTGACGTCCTTTGACAGGTCTTTGGTGTTTCCCATGGTGGTGGAGAGGTTGGAATGGAAAAAACTCTTTAAAATTAAATTGCAACAAAACTGAACTCCTGAAAATTGGGACTAAAGTGCAACTTAATAAAATGAGCTCCTTCCCAGTCCATCTTGGCGGTGATCTCATCAGACCTGCCTCTACTGCAAAGAATCTTGGTGTCATTTTTGATTCCTCTCTCTCTTATTCCCACATAAATCACATTAAGAAACTTTCTTACTTTCACCTCAGTAACATATCCCATGTTCGCTCCTTCCTGTCCTTTTCTAACGCTGAGAAACTTGTCCCTGCTTTTATCACATCCCGCATCGATTATTGTAATTCCCTACTGGCAGGTGCCCCTTCTAATCTTATATCACAGCTCCAGCTTATTCAGTCCTTACACAGACCAGCAGCAGCGATCACATCACATCCATCCTGCTTCGCCTTCACTGGCTCCCTGTGTCTTACAGGATTCAATATAAAATTCTACTAATAGCCTACAAAGCCTTAAACGTCCTTGCACCAATATGCATCAGTGACCTTCTTCATCACTATGTGCCTGTCCGCCAACTAAGGTCCTCTGATTCTGGCAATCTTGTTGTACCCCACACTAATCTACACTCCATGGGTGACAGGGCCTTCAGCTGTATAGCGCTGGAATGGAACCTACCGAAATTAATGAGATCAGCTGACTCCATGAATTCTTTTAAAAGACAACTCAAAACTCACCTGTTCAGGAAAGCGTTTAGCTCTACTTGACTTTATTACCCTTCTCTCAGTTTACCTCCATGTCAAGATGCTCATGTAACCTGTATGTGTGTGTGTGTGCGAGACCATCAATTATGTTGTCTGTTAGGCTTTTCTCTGAATTTACTATCGTACACTTCTTTTTTTATTCATTTGGTTTAGTACACTTCTATATACTGTATATCCTGCAGTTCTATCTTAAACTCTGTGAAGTGCCTTGAGCATGGGAAAGGCGCTATATAAATAAAATGTATTATTATTATTATCATTAAATTGATTCTGTGGACAGATGTGCTTTATACACATCATGAGTAGAGATCAGGAGTATCTGTAATTCATTAATTGATTGATTGATTGTAATCTGTGTGCTACATGGGCACACAGCCAATCTGTGGGAGCCAGAATTCTGGCTGGCTTGTAAGGGATCAAATCCTTATTTCACTCAATGACATGCAAATCAATTTATAACTTTTATGTGATGTGTTTTTTCTGGATTTTTGGTTGATATTCTGCCTCTCTCCGTTAAAATGAAACTGCCATAAAAATGAGAGACTGTTCATTTCTTTGTAAGTGAGCAAACTTACAAATTCAGCAGGGGATCAAATAATTATTTCCCCCAATGCAAGTGCTGTATAAATGACACATGAACTGCCTGTCACTCTCTAGCACTTTAAAGGGACTTACTTATCATTGACATAATCAACGTACAATGTCTTAAATACAGTTAGGTCCATAAATATTTGGACAGAGATAACTTTTTTCTAATTTTGGTTCTGTACGTTACCACAATGAATTTGAAATGAAACAACTCAGATGCAGTTGAAGTGCAGACTTTCAGCTTTAATTCAGTGGGGTGAACAAAACGATTGCATAAAAATGTGAGGCAACTAAAGCATTTTTTGAACACAATCCCTTCATTTCAGGGGCTCAAATGTAATTGGACAAATGAAATAACTGGAAATAAAATGTTCATTTCAAATATTTGGTTGAAAACCCAATGACAGCCTGAAATCTTGAACTCCTGGACATCACCAGATGCTGGGTTTCCTCCTTTTTAATGCTCTGCCAGGCCTTTACTGCAGCGGCTTTCAGTTGCTGTTTGTTTGTGGGCCTTTCTGTCTGAAGTTTAGTCTTCAACAAGTGAAATGCCTGCTCAATTGGGTTAAGATCAGGTGACTGACTTGGCCATTCAAGAATTTTCCACTTCTTTGCTTTAATAAACTCCTGGGTTGCTTTGGCTGTATGTTTTGGGTCATTGTCCATCTGTATCATGAAACGCCGACCAATCAGTTTGACTGCATTTAGCTGGATTTGAGCAGACAGTATGTCTCTGAACACCTCAGAATTTATTCGGCTGCTTCTGTCCTGTGTCACATCATCAATAAACACTAGTGTCCCAGTGCCACTGGCAGCCATGAACGCCCAAGCCATCACACTGCCTCCACCGTGTTTTACAGATGATGTGGTGTGCTTTGGATAATGAGCTGTTCCACACCTTCTCCATACTTTTTTCTTGCCATCATTCTGGTAGAGGTTGATCTTGGTTTCATCTGTCTAAAGAATGTTTTTCCAGAACTGTGCTGGCTTTTTTAGATGTTCTTTAGCAAAGTCCAATCTAGCCTTTCTATTCTTGAGGCTTATGAGTGGCTTGCACCTTGCAGTGCACCCTCTGTATTTACTTTCATGCAGTCTTCTCTTTATGGTAGACTTGGATATCGATACGCCAACCCTCTGGAGAGTGTTGTTCACTTGGTTGGCTGTTGTGAAGGGGTTTTTCTTCACCATAGAAATGATTGTGCGATCATCCACCACTGTTGTCTTCCGTGGACATCCAGGTCTTTTTGCGTTGCTGAATTCACCGGTGCTTGCTTTCTTTCTCAGGATGTACCAAACTGTAGATTTTGCAACTCGTAACATTGTAGCAATTTCTCGGATGGGTTTTTTCAGTTTTCACAGCTTAAGGATGGCTTCTTTCACCTGCATGGAGAGCTCCTTTGACCACATGTTGTCTGTTCACAGAAAAATCTTCCACATGCAAGCACCACACCTCAAATCAACTCCAGGCCTTTTATCTGCTTAATTGATAATGACATAACAACGGACTTGTCCACACCTGTCCATGAAATAGCCTTTGAGTCAATTGTCCAATTATCTTTTGAGCCCCTGAAATGAAGGGATTGTGTTCAAAAATGCTTTAGTTGCCTCACATTTTTATGCAATCGTTTTGTTCACCCCACTGAATTAAAGCTGAAAATCTGCACTTCCACTGCATCTGAGTTGTTTCATTTCAAATTCATTGTGCTAATGTACAGAACCAAAATTAGAAAAAAGTTGTCTCTGTCCAAATATTTATGGACTTAACTGTACATATCAGACCTATTTCTTTGGTCTCCAAGAATATATTTAAACATAGAAAGGCTCAACATCCATGGCTATAGGCCATTTATCAACCAACGATGTCTTATTTTACCACACTGTTCCTTCTTTCAGATGGATCTCCCCTGATCAGCCTGAAAATCCTTGCAGATTGGAATGTATACAATACAATACAATTTATTTTTGTGTAGCCCAAAATCATACAAGAAGTTCCACAGTGGGCTTTAACATGCCCTGCCTTCTGATAGCCCCCCAGCCTTGACTCTCTAAGAAGACATGGAAAAACTCCCTGAAAGAAACCTTGGGAAAGGCAGTTCAGAGAGAGACCCCTCTTCAGGTTGGTTGGGTGTGCAGTGGGTGTCAAAAAGAAGGGGGTCAATACAATACAATACACAGAACACAACACAAGTAATCCTCAATACAGTATAAAAATAAAAATATTACAAGTGCAGAGCAGAATTTAACAGTAACAGTGATATCACATAATAGGATTTAGATTTGTAGGATTTGAACGTATATCAACTTCCAACTTCTCCAGATGCTCTTAATATTTACTTTATTACTTTAAGGATCGAGAGTCAAGGATCTTTTATTGTCATTCAAACATCCATGCGCAGAAACAAAATTCAGTACTCAGATCCCGGTAATTAAACAATGCCCACGATAAACTCACTAAAAAAAATCAAAAAACTACACAATAAAATGAAGCCCCTTAACCCTATAGCCTTTGTGAAAAAAGGTATCACAGATAAACGATAATAGGATGAAACCTAGCAACCAAGTTACCAAAACTATTTGATAACATTTCAGTAATTATTTACCCGATAGCAATTGATGACAAGAATTCATAATTAATTGCAAAATTACGGTATTTGAGGGTTCCTCTAGGTCAGGGGTCCTCAGCCACGGTCCTGGAGGGCCACAGTGGCTGCAGGTTTTTGCTCCAACCCAGTTGCTTAATAAGAAGCCCTTATTGCTCAAGTAACACTTCTGCTTCACTTTAGTTGTCTCGCTCGTTAAGATTTTGAACCCTTATTGCTTATTTTAGTCTTAAACAGCGGTATTCTTGGTTTTTAATTGCTCCTAATAAGCAATAACATGCAAATGACAAAAGAGAGCAGCATTTCTCAATTTAGCTTGTTACCATTTACATCTGTGTGTATTTATCGTGCACTATTGGGTTTAATTAAATACTTGGAGGGAAAGTGAAGAGAAAAAAGTGAAGGACTGAGAATTACTCCTCCATTTTAGCCTTCAAATCATTTGGATGATATACTTAGAAAGGGGAAGAAAATCTTGGATATGAGAACTGCCTGACATAGCAGAGTTAAAGCACTAACAAGCCATGAAATTAAATTATTGTCAAGATTTGCTTTTTAATTAAGCAACCGGGTTAAAACAAAAACCTGCAGCCACTGTGGCCCTCCAGGACTGCGATTAAGGACCCCTGCTCTAGCGTGCCTATTCCTCTTGCACTATTTGGCTCAAAAACATTATCTCATAACAGGCTTAAGTTTCGAGTTTGGTATTTTCTGAAACTGTGACACACAGAGAGACACACATCCATCATTGAGTTGTCGATGATTTTGGTATCAGGAGACCCTAAAACGTTGAGATCCATCAAAAACCAGAGATTGTAATATTTGACGAATCTACATCTTTTGCTCCTCCCTCATAGATGATTGGTTATGATGGAGGAGGGCACAAGTCAAGTCAAGTCAAGTCAAGTTGGGGAGCATGCACTGGTACAGTGCATTGCCACACCCACTACATAACGAAACAACTCGGGACCCCGGTTGGCAACCCCGCAGGCAGACACGCGGTCCAGTCCCACCCTCCGGAAATGACCTTCTATCTGCCGCAGCCAGGTGTTACGTGGGCGACCCCTTGGCCTGGTACAAAGCATCCTGGCATTTTTTGCGACTACAAAGGTGGTGGAAATGTTGGGAATGGGCTAAACCACCCAGGTGTGCAAAGCTTGTAGAAACTTAACTATGAAGGCTTGAAGCTGGAATTTCTATCAAAGGGTTTTCTACAAAGCCATGAACTGAAGGTCTGGATACTCCTATGAATGAGAGATTTCAGTTTTTTGATTTTTAATAAATTTGCAAACCTTTCGGTAAACATGTTTTCACTTTGTCATTATGGGTTATCAAGTGTAGATTGGCGGATAAAAATGGCAAAAGTATCCATTGTGATAAGGACGTTGTATATCGCCCAACCCAACACAGACTCACACTGAGGCACGTGTAAAAAACACAAAAAGGCTTTTTTTCTTCCCCGTGAACCCCCCCAGCCACAACACAGTCCAAGTAAGCACAGACTAATCAAACCAACCAACACGTCCTTCTGGCACCACCACTCCTCCCTTGAAGCTTTGTCCTCTCCTCCTGACTCTGGCCACTGAGTGGTGGTGGCTGGCCCCTTTTATAGCCCACCTGGAAGTGTTCCAGGTGCTTGACCACCTGGTTCCAATTGCACTTCCAGGTGGGGCTGAAGAGTTGTCTAGCTGGGCTCTGGAATCCATGCAGCACCCCCTGGCGGCCACGCTAGCTCCCAACCGGGCTGTGGAGGACTCCATCTCCCATGGAGCCCTGCGGGAGGTTGAGGCATCACCGCCGGCCAAGGAGGCTGCCATCAAGAGTCCCGGGGGAGGTACTGCGTTGCCCATGGTTGCTCCCCCGGGAACATATGCAGCAGGGGCATCCCAGGCCGGGCACGGGACCCAGCCACCCGCCACACCATTTAAAATTAAACCTACAATACAATAAAGTGAAGGGGACTGAATACTTTCTGAATCCACTGTCAGTCCCCAATCCCACCTGAATGTTGCAGCATGCATACATTTTTCTAAGCTGTTCATTTGGATTTTTTTTTACAGTTGCTTTGGGTTCATGCTTCTTGATTGAAATGGCCACTTTGTGCTTTAAATTAGAACAAATTAAGCATTTGGCTACATTTCTTTCCTGCAGTCTTGTCATATAAAATAATTGCATTTTTTTAAAAACATATGTTATACATATTGTTATCTGCAGAAAACAGATACAAGGCTTACAGGGACCATTTTGAAGGGCAGAATGAGGAAGGATTTATAGGTTACACCTCAACTCACCTTTTGTTTGTACAGGTGGGATATCAACAACCTGGAATAAACCCTCTGAGCCCACCTTTAACCATCTGCCAACTACCACCTCTTACAGCCCTCTATCATTTGTGAGAGACACCTGAACATAGAAAAGGGAAAAGAAGAAGAAGCAGTCTGTAGTATATCTGTATGTTCTGTATAACAACAACAACAACATTTATTTCTATGGCACATTTTCATAAAAATGATGTCGCTCAAAGTGCTTTACATGATGAAGAAGGAAAAAAAAGACAAAATAAATAAAATTTAAAATAAGGGAACACTAATTAACATGGAATAAAAGTAAGGTCCGATGGCCAGGGAGGAGAGAAAAAACAAACAAAAAATTTTTCCATACGGCTGGAGAAAAAAACAAAATCTGCAGGGGTTCCCAGACCACGAGACCACCCAGCCTCGTCTAGGCATTCTACCTAACATAAATGACCTCAATCAGTCTTCATTGTATTCAGGGTCCTCATGGAAGAACTTGATGATGACGGTCATGTGGACCTCTGTAGGAACATCACGGTGCTTTGATCAGATGGTGGCGCAGATCACCACCACAGAAAACCGGAAAAAGATCAGAAAAGAGAGTAAGGGTTAGTACGGATTTTAAATATGAATACAATGAATAATAATGATAATTAACTGAATATACAGAGCATCAGGATTAAACTAAGATGAAGCTATGAGAAAGCTATGTTAGAGTAATGTGTTTTCTGCAGTTTTTTAAAGTGCTCCACCGTATCAGCCTGGCACATTTTTATCGGTCAGCTATTCCAGATTTTAGGTGCGTAACAGCAGGAGGCCGCCTCACCACTTCTTTTAAGTTTAGTTCTTGGAATTCTAAGCAGACCCTCATTTGAAGATCTAAGGTTACGATTTGGTGTGTAAGGTGAAAGGCATTCTGGGATATAGGATGGAGCAGATTATTTAAGGCTTTGTAAACCATAAGCAGGATCCATCCATCCATTGTCCAACCCACTGAATCCGAACACAGGGTCACGGGGGTCCGCTGGAGCCAATCCTAGCCAACACAGGGCACAAGGCAGGGAACCAATCCCGGGCAGGGTGCCAACCCACCGCAGGACCCATAAGCAGGATTTTAAAGTCAATTCTAAATGACACGGGTAACCAGTGTAGTGACATCAGAACTGGTGTGATGTGCTCGTATTTTCTTTTCCTAGTTAAGATTCTGGCAGCCTCATTCTGCACTGGTTACAACCGATTGATGTCTTTTTTGGGTGGTCCTGAGAGGAGTGTGTTACAGTAATCTAGTCGACTGAAAACAAAAGCGTGAACTAATTTCTCAGCATCTTTCAATGTTATAAGAGAATTATATATATAATAGAAAATTGCTCAGTTAATAGTGGATTATGAATTTGGTTCAGAGAGAGGGTCAGTCAGTCTGTTTAGCAGACCCAACATTAGAAAGGGTCAACACTCAAAACTCACACCAAATGAAATTTAGAGTATTTCTCACCTGTGTTCAGCTTCCACAGTTGATATATTTGAGTTCTGCCCATCGTTATCCCAGTCCTGGGTTCGGATTTTACATTTTAATTCCTATAACATAAGCCAATGACGGGTTGCCTCCTGTCATCGTTGACTTCAATTGGATATGCAAGCTTTTGCGTCTTTGTTGGTTCACTGGCTTATTTTAATTAATAGGAGGCTGGCTGCTGCTCTCCACCATTCGCAGTGGATGAGAAACATACTGAGTTTCATTAAACCACAAAAGTTCAGGAATACATTATGAGGTTCAATATGCACAATCTTTTTATTACTGATGCAATAAAGCTTATGGAGTGTTTCTTCCTCAATGAAATGGCTCTGATTCAATTGTATTACTTACATCCAGTTTTATTTGCGGACTCTTGCCAGCCTCTTCCCTCCTTGAAATATCATTTATTTGATTGTAGAGTTGGAGTGCGGCTTCATTTACGAGTGGATCTGCAGCTTTAATGGGGAGAATAGTAAGAGAGCGCATTGCCCGATGTGAATTTTTTAGTTCCTAATTTTTTGCCAGTTTTTATGTGATCTTTTTATGTATATGCTAATGCTGTGCCTTATGCCAGTCTAATGATAGGAAACAAAACTTTAGTGCAATTATCACAAAAGTTAAGCATAATGAATACAATTGAGCCCATTTCAGTCTGGGTTGCTAGGTCAGTCAGTCATTTTCGAACCCGCTATATCCTAACACAGGGTCACGGGGGTCTGCTGGAGCCAATCCCAGCCAACACAGGGCGCAAGGCAGGAACAAACCCCGGACAGGGTTAGGTAAAGATGGAAACATTCCTGTTGCATTATATATACAAGGTGGCACCCAAAAACTTCTGAAAATTGAAAAGAAAAACCAAAACTTTATTATAAATTATTTTTCCCAGGGCTCCTCTCAATCCTGGAATCATTTCCTGTACTCATGTTTTGTTATCATGTCTAGATCCTGGATATCTAACGGGGTAGCAAATCTCCTTCCCAAGAAGAAGTTTTAATGTTGGGAACAAAAATAAGTCACAGGGAGTGAGATCTGGTGAAGGCGGAGGGTGTGAAGAAACAGCCATATTGTTTTTGGTCAAACACTCTTTGGTGGACAACGTGATGCGTGTAGATGCCAAGTGTTCTGGATGCTTTCCTGTCAATGCTTCAGCAGTTCAATGTAATGTCACTGATTAGCAGTCTGTCCACGGGGAACAAACACTTTATGAACAAGTCCATCAGTATCGAAAAATGCAATCATCTTTGTATCTTAAAAAATCTGCCATGGAGGTTGGTAGAAGAAAAAATGCCCAATTCCTGTGCACAAAGTCCCATCTCTCCATTATACTGTAATAAAAAAATCTTGGGATGAGATATGACTTTTTGGATGAGAGACTTTTTGGAATGAAGTCCTGTGAGATGGAGACTTTTAACATGAGATTCTTTCAAGTCACGCCCTACTTACAACCAGCCATTTTCAAACAAGTCCACGGCCATCTAACCTCTCAGTTGTGTTGAATGCTTTTGGCAGACACACTTCCTGTGCTCTCAGCTCTTATAAATTTTATGAGGACAATAATTTTATACATTCTAGATGACACGTCAACTACTAAGAGAAAAAGAAAGTGCAGGGACAAACATTCAAAAATGTCGGGTAATCTATTAGAGATAAACTAAATTCACACATGGGAAGTTATACGTTGCGTTGTCACGACTTAAATCCAAACACTGAATCAAAATTCAATGCAATCTTGAAGAAAAGTTAATTCCAAATGTTGTTTTTACTGAAGTTGTAAAGTAAAAGTGAAAATTATTCATATGTAACAATTCCCATGAAAATAACAATCTCTTTAAATTGTGTATCCGGTTAACCAAACCCGGGGGTGGGCAAGTGAAACAAGCAGGGGGTGGGGCCCCATAGTTATTAAAAATAATAATAAATAATTCTTTACATATATATAGCCCTTTTCTCACTACTCAGAGTGTTTTACATAGGGAGTGGAAGACTCATTTAATCCAGCACCAATATGCAGCATCTACCTGGATGAATCGACGGCAGCCATTTTGTGCCGGCATGTTAACCACACATGAGTTATTAGGTGGTGATGGGGTGAGGGAGAAAGCCAAATAGAGAATTAGGGGGCCAGAATGACTAGGCCGTGGTGGACATCAGGATACACCCTACACTTTCTGAAAGATGCCCAGGGATCTTTTATAACCACAGAGAGTCAGGACAACACCATTTTTACAGCAGTGTCCCTGTCATTGCACTGGGACATTAGGTTCCATGCCCAGAACACAGGATAAGCACCCCCTGCTGGCCTCACCATCACCTCTTCCAGCAACAACCCAAAGTTTTCCTAGAGTCTCAAATCCAAGTACTGGCCAGGACTGAACATGCTTAGTTTCAGGTGGATGGTTTCTTCTGAAGTGCATATAGTATGGTCCTCCTCTACTGAGTTTCTCTTCTTGGTATCTTGGTGCCACCGTTCTACTGCCAAGCTACTCTCCTGCATATGGAAATATCATCTCAGATTGGGTGTTGAAATCATCGGATGCAATGATTCTTTCATCAAAGTGGACAGCCAGCCCAGACTCCACTGTAGAAAACCCAGAAGCAGGTAGGTGGCCAGTGGGTTGAAGTTTCCAAGACTGTGACTTTATTATTGATTTGGCCATAACTGGCCATAGTTCTTCAATTACTTAATTGAGAGATATTGTTGGTTTTCTGTTTACAATCTATACTTGTAATTTAACTCTTTTAGGGCTAATTTTTTTTTGTTTCTTTTCTCCCAGGGCTGAATATTTTTCCAAAAACTAACATTTTTTAAAAAAGAACACAAGGCAATTGTTTAACATATCAAATCAACAAAAAATATTGACTTTTGACAAATGTTACTGTCTTGCATGTTGTATGAGCCTGCATACTCTATGATTTCACATACATATCACATACATTTTACACAGCAACGTCTGATCTCCCTCAAAGCAGCCAATTTCAGTCATTTCCACTTTGCACTCCTTACAATATGTGTTGTTTTGATGCCTATTTTTCAATTGTCTGTTGCTGCACTTTCTCACATATATTGTTAGTGTGTACTGTAGAGAGACAAGTCACCCATTTGACATCGTGCCATGCCACTGCCACCAAGTTTTCTGCCTGCATGAAAACCGTATTGTCACCTCTTTTCATCTTCTGAAACTTTATGAACTTTCTGTATGGCATTATAGCCTGGCTCACCCCATGGGATTTGCTTTGTTTATTACAGAAGTGAATAAAACTTTGCAGCAGCACGTACCTAAGCCACCAGGGGACAAAACACATTTGGACCAATGCTCCCTGAAGTTATATCACCAGTTCTGTCCCATCTCTATCTGTAATGCCACAGCGCGCTTCATCTCGTTTTTCGTTGTGGGTTTCCACTTTGAAAAATGAGAATGCGATGCAAACGCAGCCCGCGATTCAAAAAATATCTCTGCCTACCTGTTTGTCTCGTCTGACAGTAGCTGAAAAGCAGCATCAGGAGAGAGCAGCCTGAAGTTCAGCAGCTGGTGATCTGTCGTGTCCAACAGCAAGCCATGCCGTCTTGTAAATTCCAGTAGCCAGATCGGCTCTCAACGGATCAATGTCTGTGTATTTATCCCATGCGAACCTTGCCGTAGATGTATCGGCTGCGCGAAGGCACTCAACTGGCAGCAGATCCGCTCGCGCGGCATCGGTTGGTGTCTAATCAGCTGATGCCTACTTCTAACTCTCTTGCTCGATCTCCTGATCACTGCCAATAAAATCCGATTCTGAAAAATCAAGAGTCCGACTCCACGATAATGCGCAAAACATCGTCTGCCGAGTGTTTTCTTTTCTGCACTTGCTTCGCTGCCTTTTCACATGTCGGTGCCATCTTGCCTTTGTTTACATTTCGCAACTCACGCACACGCAAGGTTTATTTGCCGAGTCAACGAGTCTAGCATTCCTCCAAGCACAGAGGGAATGCCTGTGACGTGACAGTGAGATTTGTCGCCATTAACAGCTGATTGTTGCCCCCTATCCCTGGATGTTGACTTTTGTCGACATTCGCCTTCAACCCCTCCTGTCGACAAAAGTCGACATCCGCCCTAAAAGAGTTAACTGAGAATTATTTACGACACAATGAAGTGTGCTATATAAAAAAATTAACTGATTGTACAATAAATACTAGAGCACTAAGCACTAAGTGAACTCAGCCCGATGCCATTTTGCAGACTGGTTAAATCAGGCAGTAGGCATGCAATACCTAATGACATATTTTATAACCATACCATACTCCCATATATATATTGCGGTGGACGGCTGGCAGCTCATCTCGGCCGGGACATCCCTGTGACGGAAGGATGGGGGAAGACAGCTTTTTCAGGACACTGCCTCCCCCAAAACACTAGATGGCAGCTCCCCTGTAGTGTAGCGATGCCTCGGATTCCTGCAGGGCATCCTGGGACTTGCAGTCCGGTTTCTCAGCCCTGTTGGGTGCCATGGGTGCTGCCAGGGGGAACTGTGAAAGGACCTGGAGAGTCATGCTTCCCTTGCAGCCCTTAAGTGCTTGGAAGTCATGATAACGGAAGCCCCACAGTACTTCCGGGGCTGATTAAAGAGTTGGGATTCTCCATCTGACCCGGAAGTGCTGGCAGGTCACAGGGACCGTAGAATGGAACCACTTCCAGGTTAAGGACTATATAAAGGACCCAGCAAGCGAGCCGGAGTTGGGAGGGAGTGTGACAGAGCTTGCTGGGAGGTGTGGAGGAGAATTTAGTGATTGTGCCGATTTATTGTTTATTGTGGTGGAGGTGCTTTGGGGCACAACACAAAGAAGAAGAAAGAAAATAAATATCTTCTTGGTGATTTTATCCCATGTCTTGCATCTGTCTGTTGGGAAAAAGTGAGTAACAGTGCCACCAAGCGGCCATGCAGTTACAATATACATATATATATTACTAGCTGTGTAAGCCCATGCTGTAAAATGCACAGGGTCCTACAAACTATTGAAATCATTAGAAAATAAAATTGAAATGTAGAGATGTCAGGTAATTGAAAGGAACTACTCTGGGTGTCACTGTCATAGGAGGTTTGGTTTTGCCAACATGCTTGCATCGTTTGTGCATAAGTGGCTAAGCTAAGCGACTGTCTTTCTTCGGAGGTTTTCATTTTGCTGGCGTGCTTACCTCGCTTGTGTTTTAGCTGCGGGAGGAAAAGTAAAAGGGATACCGTTTTGCTGATGTGCTTTCCTCGTTTCTGTATTAGCCCCTAAGCAAGTGACTCTTTCATTAGAGGTTTCATTTTGCCGACGTGCTGGCCTTGTTTGTTCAATCTTCGGAGGTGGAGTACTTCCGGGATGGTCAAACAGACACACACATACACTTCCATTCATAGACGTTTACATCTTGTCACACACGTGCGCATGGGAGGCAGCTAAAGGGCTTGAGTAAGGGCAGTTCCGAGTCATACTGGGATGTGGCAGAGTGCACTGACTATTTTTCTCCCTTCTGCAGACCATTCACGGGAGATTTCACTTGGCTGTCTTGACATCACTTCTGGGTCCGAGCCTATGGAAGGAGTCCTTGCTGGTTCCGGCCCCTGTGAAGTCACATCTGGGCTCGAACCTATGGCTGAGGACCTTCATGAGCCTGACCCCTTTGATCTCACTTCCTGTCTTCCCCTTTAAAAGCCTCCACCTTTTCCCTATTCCCTCAGTTCTGTTTTGGACTTGGTTTTGTGCACAGCAGTGCTGTATAGATTTTTGTGACTTTGCAGCCAGGATACCAATTACACGGGTGGTTGCCCCAAAACTTTCTATGTCTCTGAGTCGAGTATGTGACATTGGCGTAGTCGGCAGGATGGAATGGTCCCAGAAGAGAAGGGGACAGGACTTGCACCGTACCCAGGTGGGAGCATACCGGGGCTGAGTTTTCAGGCGGGGAGGGTTTCCCGCATTTTGGAAAGACCCGGTGCAGGCTCCGCTCCCGGCACACTTAACTAGGCAACCTAGGCAGGCCAGGGAGCGTGCAGGTGGGGCTCACAGACTTGGGGTGCTCTGGAAGGGGGAGGTGAAGGGGGCTTATTATGCTCTCCTGGGGGAGAGTGCCTGTCTCCCTGTGAAGGCAGAACCTCGAGTCTTACCTAGGGGAGCCCCAGACTGGCAGGTGACTATAATACGGAAGTGGAGGTTCGACCAGTGCAGCCGACCCACAAACAAGCCTGGTCAATGTGGGCTGCAGTAGGGCACTGGTTATGGCCAGCTGAAAACAAGCCCTACCAAATAGTGGAGCAGGTGGCTTGCTACCTGCTCCTAAAGGCAGTACCCCGTGGTTTTGCCCAGCCGGTCTGGGGTAAAGACTTTCAAAACATGAAAGAATTAATAAACCTCATTGAGGTGCAGGGGACAGCCTCGCAACCTGAAAAAGCAGAACCATCCCTTAGTTGAGACCAGCCGCTGTACGTCTCTAAACGTAGACACCCCTCCTCCAATAACCCCCCCACCCCCACCCCCCCGTTCAACCCGGAGCTTGTGCCGACGTCCCCGGAGTCGCGGGCGTGCAAACCACTTGGGAGTGAGGAGGAATGCAGGTGGAGGGGGAGAAGGGGTTGGTGTGCTCTGACTAACCTGTTGGCGGTTCCACACACAGGTGTGGTGATCATAAACGGGTACAAAACCATAGCTTTGTTCGATTCCGGCAGCAACATTTCCAATGTTGACCGCCAATTTGTGCTACCGTGACAGTGGTTAAAATTTAAGACCAGTATAACCTGTGTCCACGGAGAAATCCACTGGTACAAGTCTGCCTGTTGTGTCATCAGTTATGGAGGATCGGTTCAGAAATTAACCGTGGCAGTCCTCCCAGATCCACCACACCAGGTGATACTAGGGCGGGACTGGTCTAAAATTAATAGCGGTGAGAAATGTACCACTCCTGGTGTTAACTTGGGTCTAGTTATAGGCAGGGATGATCCGTCTCAAGCTGCCTCCACACCGTGTAACCAGCCGGCAGAGAGAGACGAAGTGGCCTCCCTGAGTGACGTGGCAACTCCTGGACCATCACGTGCCGATACGACATCCACTAGCGCCGAGACGGAATGGGAGAAAACCACGACCCTTGAGGTCGGCCCAGACCCTCTCTCCCATTTGCAGTTTCAATTTAGAGAGACTCTGGCTTCTTTTAAAAGGGAGCAGTGGAGTGACGATTCCCTGAAGTTTGCCAAAAATGCAGTGGTCCTAGTCAATGGCCATAAGAAAGTGTGGGTAATTATTGACTTACTTTTATATATCCTTATGTATAAGAAAGTGTGGATAATTATTGACTTACTATTGGATATCCTTATGTACGAAAGCACAGATAATTATTGACTTACTTTTGTATATCCTCATGTATAAGAAAGTGTGGATAATTATTGACTTACTATTGGATATCCTTATGTATGAAAGCACAGATAATTATAGATTTACTTTTGTATATCCTCATGTATAAGGAGTTAGTCAATAATTATCCACACTTTCTTATTTATAAGGATATATACATAAGGACTTACTGTTGGATATCCCTATATACAAAAGCACGGATAATTATTGACTTACTGTTGGATATCCTCATGTATAAGAAAGTGTGGATAATTATTGACTTACTATTGGATATCCTTATGTACATATGTATGTATTACTTTTGGATATCCTTATATACAAAAGCGCAGATAATTATTGACTTACTTTTATATATTCTCATGTATAATAAAGTGTGGATAATTATTGACTTACTTTTGTATATCCTTATGTATAAGAAATTGTAGATAATTATTGACTTACTATTGAATATACTTATGTACGAAAGCACAGATAATTATTGACTTACTTTTATATATCCTCATGTATAAGAAAGTGTGGATAATTATTGACTTGCTATTGGATATCCTTATGTACAAAATCGCAGATAATTATTGACTTATTCTTGTATATCCTTGTGTACAAAAGCGCATATAAGTTTTGACATACTTTTGTAAATTTTTATGTATAAGGAAGTGTGGATAATTATTGACTTACTGTTGGATATTCTTATACTGTATACAATAGCACAGATAATTATTGACTTACTTTTGCATATCCTTATGTATAAGAAAGTGTGGATAATTATTGACTAACTCTTTATATATGGGGATATACAAAAGTAAGTCAATAATTATCCCCACTTTCGTATATAAAGATATCCAATAGTAAGTCAATAATTATCCACACTTTCTTATACATAAGGATATATACATAAGGACTTACTGTTGGATATCCCTATATACAAAAGCACGGATAATTATTGACTTACTGTTGGATATCCTCATGTATAAGAAAGTGTGGATAATTATTGGCTTACTTTTGTTTATCCTCATATATAAGAAAGTGTGGATAATTATTGACTTACTATTGGATATCCTTATGTACGAAAGCGCAGATAATTATTGACTTATTCTTATATATCCTTGTGTACAAAATCGCATGCATTTTTGACATACTTTTGTATATTTTTATGTATAAGAAAGTGTAGATAATTATTGACTTACTATTGGATATCCTTATGTACGAAAGCGCAGATAATTATTGACTTACTGTTGGATATCCTCATGTATAAGAAAGTGTGGATAATTATTGACTTACTATTGGATATCCTTATATACAAAAGCGCAGATCATTATTGACTTGCTTTTATATATCCTTATGTATAAGAAAGTGTGGAGAATTATTGACTTACTATTGGATATCCTTATGTACGAAAGCGCAGATAATTATTGACTTATTCTTATATATCCTTGTGTACAAAAGCGCATGCATTTTTGACGTATTTTTGTATATTTTTATGTATAAGAAAGCGCAGATAATTATTGACTTACTGTTGGATATCCTCATGTATAAGAAAGTGTGGATTATTATTGACTTACTTTTGTATATCCTCATGTATAAGAAAGTGTGGATAATTATTGACTTACTATTGGATATCCTTATGTACATATGTATGTATTACTATTGGATATCCTTATGTACGAAAGCGCAGATAATTATTGACTTACTGTTGGATATCCTCATGTATAAGAAAGTGTGGATTATTATTGACTTACTTTTGTATATCCTCATGTATAAGAAAGTGTGGATAATTATTGACTTACTATTGGATATCCTTATGTACATATGTATGTATTACTATTGGATATCCTTATATACAAAAGCGCAGATCATTATTGACTTGCTTTTATATATCCTTATGTATAAGAAAGTGTGGAGAATTATTGACTTACTATTGGATATCCTTATGTACGAAAGCGCAGATAATTATTGACTTATTCTTATATATCCTTGTGTACAAAAGCGCATGCATTTTTGACGTATTTTTGTATATTTTTATGTATAAGAAAGCGCAGATAATTATTGACTTACTGTTGGATATCCTCATGTATAAGAAAGTGTGGATTATTATTGACTTACTTTTGTATATCCTCATGTATAAGAAAGTGTGGATAATTATTGACTTACTATTGGATATCCTTATGTACAAAAGCACAGATAATTATTGACTTACTGTTGGATATCCTCATGTATAAGAAAGTGTGGATAATTATTGACTTACTATTGGATATCCTTATACACAAAAGCGCAGATCATTATTGACTTACTTTTATATATCCTTATGTATAAGAAAGTGTGGAGAATTATTGACTTACTTTTGTACATCATTATGTACAAAAGAGCATGTAATTATTGACTTACTCTTGTATATTCCTATGTACCTTGTAAAGCATCTTATGATACTCTGCAGGATCTGTTTTAAACAGAAAAGATTGTTCAGTTAACTGATTGAGGTTGACAGACTATTTCGAGCTTGCAAAAAGTATTTAACATAAAAGTCAAGGCATTTGGAAGATTACCAAAATATTTTCTCATCTTAAAAGTACTATTTTGTGCTCAGCTTGTTTTCACCAGTCATCCCAAAATCCAAGGATATCATTTTTGTTTTACTTTTCATTGTCCACAGATTACAAGCTGCTTGTTTGCATATTATTAATATACAGTAATAGCTGGTGTTTCCAATGTGTGCTGTTTATCTTGTCATTCATTATTCATTCTAAATCCAAAGGGAATGCATATTTACATTGCAATGTGAATGCTAATTAAATTTACTCCTCGCACATTAGCAAACAAGATCAATAGATGAATTGTTCCTGCGTCTATCTTGAAGCACGCATGAATTTATTTTTTTTCCCGTGTTGACTTGTTTATTCCTTTAGGAACTCAGTCATTGCAAATCAATTAAAAAAGAAACAGCTGGCTGTGTTGGCAATCATCTTCAAACCAAACAAAAAAAAAGACCCTGTGCGTGAAACATCACAGTTATTATTGTGATACAATAGGTGAGCGATATTTGCACACCTAAGCAAACATTTACAAGTATAAAGCTGCATTCAATAAACAGGAGTGGATGGTTAAAATCCATCTGGAATTACCGAATGGGCAGACCACAGGTGGTTAAGACTCATCACACACTGGGTTTTAGCATCAGAGGCCCTCAAGACTACTTTCGCAGTCCCAGGCTTTGCAGCCAAAAACACTGTCAGCCAATTTATCAGATTTGCCAATAAAACAACCAACAAGCCTACTGTTATGATATCTTTATTTTACATTTTTTTGAAGAACAAATCTTGTTCCTATCCCGGGTTTTCATGTGCCGTGAAAGGGAGACATTAACCAGGGATGCCAATGAAATGTTGCCAACTGAGTAACCCCATTTAATCACAAAACAAAAATTAAAAGAAATAGTGGCAGTCAGGTCACTGAGGCTTCAGCAGCCCAAGGAACACACTTCAGTGGGAGCTCTGACTCCATTGAGGTTCAGGTTCAGAATGAACGCTTCCTTTTATTGCATCAAAGAAGAAAGGGGCGGATCCTTCTCTTAACATCAAGGGCAGGGATTGGAGCCTTCCTGGGACTTCTTCTCAGAACTGTGGAGGAGAGAGAGAAAACGGTGCTGGTGCTCATTCTCGTCCCTAGGTTAGCACCTTTTTGGAATCTAAGGTGGCTCCTAGGCACACATGTGTGACAGTGCATTCGCTTTTAATTCAAGAACCACCTACTCTAATAGACATGACTCTCTTGTCTGTCCACAATGAACAACACAGGTCTCAGGTGAGTGATCTTCCTGACATTCAGCACACTTATTCTTCAAGGAAGGTTTTCGGGACAGTTCAATTTCTGTTGAGATACAATGTGTGGTCATCCAAGGTAATAATGAATTGATGACATCAATAAATGTTGGGTCACCAACCTGCCTGTCTCTGTTCACTTGAATAACACTGCACAGCAATTTCTTTCCTGAAATGTTTTTGCTGATTGTGACAGGTACCTACTGGTTATGCACAAATACTCTGAGAAATAGAAATTTATATGTTTACCGACAATAACGTATTTAGTCACATTTATGTTCCACATAAGCTATTAAATTCAAAAGAATTAAAAGTGTTTTGCTCCTGATTTTCTTTTGTATTCAATGTCTGGTGCATCACGTTGCTGTGTCCAACAGTAGTCAGCAAGCATTGATGGATTCCAGTTGCCCTGGTATCGTCTCTCCATCGTAGCAATGTCCTGGTGAAACCTTTCACAGTGTTCATCACTGAGAGCACCGAGATTTGCGGGGAAGAAGTCCAAGTGTGAGTGGAGGAAATGAATCTTGAGTGACATGTTGCACTTCATTGTCTTGTATGCTTTGAGATGTTTGTCTACCAGCTGAATGGAGTTTGGGGGCTCAGTAATTGCCCAGAAAATTGTCAACAACGTCTTTGAAGGCTTTCCAGGCAATTTTTTCTGGCCCAACTAACAGATCTTCAAACCGCTTGTCACTCATAACATGTCTGATCTGGGGGCCAACAAAAATGCCCTGTTTGATCTTGGCGTCAGTTATTCTTGGGAACATCTGTCTTAAATAACGAAAACCTTTGCCTTCCTTGTTCCGTGCTGTCACGAAATTCTTCATGAGTCCCAGTTTTTTGTGAAGAGGAGGCAAAAATATCTTTGCCGGGTCAACAAGCGATTCATGTGGCACATTTTTTTGTCCTGGAACTAACTTTTCACAGAGTGGCCAGTTCTGTTGAGAATAGTATGACTCTTTGGCACGGCTGTCCCATTTACAGATGAAACAACAGTACTTTGTATAGCCGAGCAGTCCTAGTAACAGAGCAATGACTTTAAGATCTCCACAGATATTCCAGTTGTACCTGCTATACTGGACGTGCTTCAGCAACAGTTCCATATTCTCATACATTTCTTTCATGCGTGCTGCATAGCCAACAGGTACTGAAGGATAAACGTTGCCATTGTGTAGCAGAACAGCTTTCAGGCTTAACATTGACGAATCAATGAAGAGACGCCCCTCTTCCGGGTTGTGATCAGGACAATCTTTCAATGTCACAACAGAAACAGAGACTCTCAACTTGTGCTAAAGATTTGGTTACATCAAGATGTCGGCCTTGAAACACAGAAATTTTTGTACCTGGTGACAGCAAACACCATTCCTGTAGTCTCAAACCCAGCAGCTTGGCTTTTGCTTTTGACAGACCCAAATCTCTGACCAAATTGTTCAATTCAGACTGTGTTATCAGATGTGGATCGCCTGATAAGCATGGTTCAAAATCCGGGCCAATGTCACTGAAAATACTCTGCATTGCAGTTTCTTCATTTGGTTCATCTAAGGTCTAATCCTCTGGTGGTTTCAGAATTGGAAGACTGTCGTCATGTGGCACGGGTCTCATTGCTGAAGGCAGATTAGGATATTCAATTGACTTCTTGTTTTTGGCAGAGAAACCATACACATTAGTCAAACAGAAGTCACAGTCCGTCACATGGTCTTTCTGTTCTCGCCATATCATCGGAACAGCAAACGCCATCGTCTTTCGAGTGCCTCTGAGCCAGGCTCACAGACTGACAGCACATGTCACACAGCAAATGTGAGGCACCCATTCCTTGTCTTGATCACCAATTTTGCAGCCCGAAATACAGATGATAAGCTGTCTTCACAAGAGCAGTCATCCAAAGTATCTGAGGCGCAAGTGTATATTCGCCAAAGATATAGCAGAATCAGGGCCGGATTAAGAGCTTTGGGGGCCCGTAGCACATTTCAAATTTGGGGGACCTTTTGGTCTGCATCATCTGAAGTTTAGATTCTGAACAGTTCAAACCGGACTAAATAATTATTTTACTCTCGATTATAATAAGAATCTTATAATATTTATGTGAATTTTATGTGTTGGGCCCCTAAAGTTTTGTTGTGTAAGAAATTTACAGTTTAAAAACGTAAAGATAATATTTTTAAAGACCAGTTTTTCAATGCTACACTTTTTCATTAAATATTGGGTCCACCATTTGGGGGCCCCCGAAATTGCAGGGCCCGTAGCATATGCTACATGTGCCTATTGGTTAATCCGGCACTGAGCAGAATGTATCGCGGCTGTTACGACATTGACGAGACATATCGCCCGACACCAAAACATTTATAGCATCAAGCTTACTTACTGTTATATTTCTACAGATACTATACTTTACTATACTGATACTATACATACACACTGACTATCTATATTAACCAAACGAGCAGGATCAGTGTATGAAAGCCACTTTTATAGCATGCTGAGACAGCGTCAAGCTCGTTCAGATCAGCCCAAGATGTCAGCTTCCACAGAACAGCTTCCAACCTGACCTCTGATTCCATGGCTGGACATGCCCAGGCTGCACAAACCGTTGTTGATAAGTCACTTACGGGAGCGAAAATGTTTGGATACAAATATAAGAAAAAAATCATGACAAAACTGAAGATTTCTCTGAAACGTTATGTGATGGGTAAATTTTGATGTGATATTCATGATCAGCACCCAAAATCTATAAGAAACATCAAACAGTGTTCAAGAAGCAAAAACTTTGTTGTGCAGTGTAATTATACATAAGGTTTATACTATCCATCCATTCATTTTCCAACCCACTGAATCCAAACACAGGGTCACGGGGGTCTGCTGGAGCCAGTCCCAGCCAACACAGGGCACAAGGCAGGAACCAGTCCTGGGCAGGGTGCCAACCCACCGCAGGACACACACAAACACACCCACACACCAAGCACACACTAGGGCCAATTTAGAATCACCAGTCCAGCTAACCTGCATGTCTTTGGACTATGGGAGGAAACCGGAGCACCCGGATGAAACCCACGCAGACACGGGGAGAACATGCAAACTCCACGCAGGGAGGACCCGGGAAGCAAACCCAGGTCTCCTAACTGCGAGGCAGCAGCGCTACCACTGCACCACCGTGCCGCCCGGTTTATACTAGAATAAATCAATAATTTTATGCACATTTATACATAAGGATATACAAGAAATGAGAGTCAATAATTAGAACTTTCACATAGGGGGATACAGATTTGTTCAAATACATTAAAAACAAATTAGAAATGAATTAACATAAATAAAAAACAACAATATCTGTCCATCAGCTTAATGCAGAACCACAGCCAGATTGTAGAAAAGGAGTCAGAGTCCTGGGGACTTCGGCCAACAAGCTGCATTGCCTTACAGGCCATTCTAAATCTGATTCAGTGGTACTCTAGTCTTAGTAATTATTTACAGTAACAAGACTAAGGATTTATCCATGTTGCAGTGTGCTCCAGAGCTGTGGACTAGCATGTGGTAATGTGTCTGGCCAGGCATTACCGGGAAATAGGAAGACAATTTTAACATTTAGGAAAAAGAAAAGAAAAAAACAGCTGTTACGTGTTTGTCATCTTTGACTTGTGCGCATGAGGTGATGCACGTACTAGAGTTTTAGCGCTACTTCAGCAGGGTGATGTGGCACTTGTTGCACTAGGCAGGCTTACATGGCTTCACATGGTGCCTGTTTTAAATGCTCGAAGCCACTCATCTCTGCAGAAAGAAAAACTTGTGGAGCATTTAGTTTAGTTTACTACGGAAAGTAAAAGGGATCTTGAAAGTTAACCTAAGAAGAGGTTTTGTATGTGAGGTATTAACTTACCTTTAGTATAGAGCCAGAGAGTGCTGGAGCCCAAAGCCTGTCAGTGCAAATGCGTGTGTGCCCGCAAGGCCATTTGTATTTTAATAGAGGCCTTGCAGTGGTGGGATGTGGCATGAAGAATGAACGTGCCCGTGTCACCCACAATTAGTAAGAGGGTGATGTAGAGCTCCAGGACTTACTAAATATAAAAGGAACTTCCTGCCTTTTGGGGTCATCTCTTAGACAGATTCGTGGTAGTGAATGTTTGGTATAGCTTGTGCCTTATTTTTGCATATATTTGCTTTCTGTAAATATAATTATCTCCTAGTTTAGTTTTGTATATAGTGGAGTTATTTATGCAATTTGAGATTGTGGTGCACTCTTTTTTTTGGATACAGTATACACTGAATTCTCTCTTTGAATATTTTTAAATATCTAGTACACCCTTGCTAAAAGTCTTCTTGCGAGTTTTATTCAGTTTTGACCTCTTTGCTTATATTTTTGACCATGAATTTTGTCTCATGCTTTGGCTCTGGTTACTATTTCCAATCTATTAGCTTTCTACCCTTAATTTTCTGTCTTTGCACACATCTTCCAGTTCTGCTCAAAACTTTACTTGCCATCTTGCTGTCAGTCAGGACATTATTTAGATTTCAACCTTTCATAGACATTTTAGAAACAGGCACCTCTGGGGGTTTGATGTACTTGTTAGGTTTATTGATTGATTGATTGATTGATGGATTGGATGTATTTTGTATGTTTTGTATTTCTGTGGCAGAGTGACGGGTGCTGAGCAGACTCCTGTCAATCATGGAGAATCCACTGCATCCACTAAACAGTGTCATCTCCAGACAGAGGAGCAGCTTCAGCGACAGACTGCTGTCACTGTCCTGCTCCACTGACACACTGAGGAGATTGTTCCTCCATCACACTATGCGACTCTTCAATTCCACCCGGGGGGTAAACGTTAACATTATACAAAGTTATTGACTGTTATACCTGCATTGTTATCACTCTTTAATTTAATATTGTTTTTTATCAGTATGCTGCTGCTGGAGTATGTGAATTTCCCCTTGGGATTAATAAAGTATCTATCTATCTATCTATCTATCTATCTATCTATCTATCTATCTATCTATCTATCTATCTATCTATCTATCTATCTATCTATCTATCTATCTATCTATCTATCTATCTGTCTATCTATCTATCTGTCTATCTATCTACCTACAGTGCTTCCGGAAAGTATTCACAGCACATCACTTTTTCCACATTTTGTTATGTCACAGCCTTATTCCAAAATGGATTAAATTCATTTTTTTCCTCAGAATTCTACACACAACACCCCATAATGACAACGTGAAAAAAGTTTGCTTGAGATTTTTGCAAATTTATTAAAAATAAAAAAATTGAGAAAGCACATGTACATAAGTATTCACAGCCTTTGCCGTGAAGCTCGAAATTGAGCTCAGGTGCATCCTGTTTCCCCTGATCATCCTTGAGATGTTTCTGCAGCTTCATTGGAGTCCACCTTGTGGTAAATTCAGTTGAGTGGACATGATTTGGAAAGGCACACACCTGTCTATATAAGGTCCCACAGTTGACAGTTCATGTCAGAGCACAAACCAAGCATGAAGTCAAAGGAATTGTCTGTAGACCTCCGAGACAGGATTGTCTCGAGGCACAAATCTGGGGAAGGTTACAGAAAAATTTCTGCTGCTTTGAAGGTCCCAATGAGCACAGTGGCCTCCATCATCCGTAAGTGGAAGAAGTTCGAAACCACCAGGACTCTTCCTAGAGCTGGCTGGCCATCTAAACTGAGCGATCGGGGGAGAAGGGCCTTAGTCAGGGAGGTGACCAATAACCCGATGGTCACTCTGTCAGAGCTCCAGAGTTCCTCTGTGGAGAGAGAAGAACCTTCTAGAAGGAAAACCATCTCTGCAGCAATCCACCAATCAGGCCTGTATGGTAGAGTGGCCAGACGGAAGACACTCCGTAGTAAAAGGCACATGGCAGCCCACCTGGAGTTTGCCAAAAGGCACCTGAAGGACTCTCAGACCATGAGAAAGAAAATTCTCTGGTCTGATGAGACAAAGATTGAACTCTTTGGTGTGAATGCCAGGCATCACATTTTGGGGAAACCAGGCACCGCTCATCACCAAGCCAATACCATCCCTACAGTGAAGCATGGTGGTGGCAGCATCATGCTGTGGGGATGTTTTTCAGCGGCAGGGACTGGGAGACTAGTCAGGATAAAGGGAAAGATGACTGCAGCAATGTACAGAGACATCCTGGATGACAACCTGCTCCAGAGCGCTCTTGACCTCAGATTGGGGTGACGGTTCATCTTTCAGCGGGACAACGACCCTTTAGCACACAGCCAAGATATCAAAGGAGTGGCTTCAGGACAACTCTGTGAATGTCCTTGAGTGGCCCAGCCAGAGCCCAGACTTGAATCCGATTGAACATCTCTGGAGGGATCTTAAAATGGCTTTGCACTGACACTTCCCATCCAACTTGATGGAGCTTGAGAGGTGCTGCAAAGAGGAATGGGCGAAACTGGCCAAGGATAGGTGTGCCAAGCTTGTGGCATCATATTCAACAAGACTTGAGGCTGGAATTGCTGCCAAAGGTGCATGGACAAAGTATTGAGCAAAGGCTGTGAATACTTATGTACATGGGATTTCTCAGTTTTTTTATTTTTAATAAATTTGCAAAAACCTCAAGTAAACATTTTTCACGTTGTCATTATGGGGTGTTGTGTGTAGAATTCTGAGGAAAAAAATGAATTTAATCCATTTTGGAATAAGGCTGTAACATAACAAAATGTGGAAAAAAGTGATGCGCTGTGAATACTTTCTGGATGCACTCTATCTATCTATCTATCTATCTATCTATCTATCTATCTATCTATCTATCTATCTATCTATCTATCTATCTATCTATCTATCTATCTATCTATCTATTATCTGTCCTGTGAGTCTGTACTCTTCTGTTGCTGTATGCATTGGAATTTTACCCATGGGATTAATACTCTAATCTAATGTAATAATTAAGCAATATTTGCTAGCTGGAAGTCATTTGGCATTTCCCCATGAGCAGAGATTTAAAAAAATCTGTGCCAAAGGTTTACATAATGCACTAACTTCCATAAAAACTTTGTATCTTATCTGGTCTTGGGGATTTGCTTGATTTCAGCCTATTTAATCTGAGCTACACTTCTCCCTCTACAATTTCCAAATAACTCAGTAACCTTCCTAGTAGTCTTTATTACTTTTGGGAAGTTATCGACTTCTTCACACTGTCACACGCGTGCGGGTAGGAGGATGTTGAATGGTGTTCTGTTACAACTTTTTAAAACTGTTCATTGTATTAAAATTTGCAGTTTAGCTCCATCTAGTGGGTACAGCTGGTATTTTCCCTCCCTTCCCTTGCTTCCTGTCATGTGAGGTAATCAGGAAGTTAATTTAAGAATCAGGAAGTGCTGCTGTCATGTGCATGGAAACGCACTAGGCACAATCCTCTGTCATCTGTACTTCGTGCCTGTGATAGCATCGTCTGTATGTATTATTTTATTTTAATGTTATCCTTCCCTATATATATATATATATATATTTGCAAATGGAAGTAACTCTTTTAGTAGTTTATTAATAATATGTATATAATGGCACAGTAATATACATTTAGAAGATATGTTTGTTGTTAATATAAAGCCACTTAGCGTTTTGTATCTTTTTTCTCTGTTTTAGTTTCACCCTTTTAATTCTAATAAACCTGTGGATAAAGAAACGACCGTCTATAGAGTTTTGGAAAAGGAAAGGTGTTTATCTGCCTGTCAAAACATGTAGTCTGGGTGGAGGGCAGGACAAATGGATCAAGTGAACGTAATTCCACACCAGGGCATGGGTGGTGAGGTGCACTAAATTTTTTCCTGTTGTCTCTGCACAAAACCTATCTGACTCAACCTTCTGGTTCTGGCACTTTCGACTGACATCACTTCCGGTCCCAGTGCCTCGACTGACGTCAGAAGACGGTCACTTCCGGTTCCCCTACATCACTTCCGGTCCGACTATTTTAAACCACCATCTTTGCAACTCTAGTTCAGTTCTGTTCCTTTCAAAACCTTTTGCAGCCAGGGATAATATACGGGTGGCTGTCCCAAACCTTTTTAAATGTGTCGAGTCTGATCTTTTTACAACACAGAGCAGCTGAATGACTGGAAAGCAGATTTTACTTTAAAGGATCAAGACATGAGAGAGTGTGATGACAGATGAGGATCAAAAATGGAGAAGTGAAGGGTAAAGCCATGGCAAACAAATCAGAGTCCATGAAGCAAAGCTATACCTCTAACACTAAAAGGGGAAGCAAGAAAGATTTGAGAAATGAGAGATCTTCAGTGCAATATGCACAGGCAGGAATCGCTCAATGATATCACAACAATAAGACCAAGTGGGTCAGGGTGAGAAGTTGAGTCCAGGAGTGATTGAATTGCCTAATTTATTAATTGTTCTTAATGTTATTTAAACATGACCCAATGACGTACATCATGTTGGTTAATGACATGCACGTACATATGTGAAGTGAAGTAATTATGGGGTAGGTGGGGCAGTAATTAAAGGATGCCAAATGGAATTAAGGGTGGATGAAAGAGAGGAAGTTAGTGCTAGATAAGGAGAACCAGAAAGGAAAGAAGGAGCGATCGCTCGTGAGAAGGTTAGTTTGGTGAGAGGTATTCATTGTTGATGATCAGCTATCCTTCACTGACCACACTGCAGCAGTCTCTCATTTGTCTTTCACTCTGTATAGCACCCACAAGGACAAGCTGTTTCTGACATAGTATGCTGTCTGCTCCCGACTTTGATCTTGCCACATCAGGACTACTGCACTGTAAAAAATGTCAGTAAATATTGTATAACGGTAAAAATACTGTAAATGGTGAAAGTAAAATACCTTTTTTGAAAAAAATAAAAATTACCTTATGTTCTCCTGAAAATTATGTGTATATCTTAAACAATACATTCCATTAAAGTCAAGTTCTGTAAAATCAATATTTCTCTACCTTCAAAATCTATACATATAAAAGGCAAAGCCCTCACTGACTCCTCACTAATTCTCACACTTTCCATACAGGTGGGAAACTGAAATTTTGCGTGCTCATTCCTTGCAGTGTACTTACAATAGTTACATGTAGGTATGTTTCATATCCTATTGTAACACCCAATGAAGGAAACAGGTGTATCCCCTAAACTGTATATATAGATAGGGGAAACCCCTCCTCACTATTTCTGCAACTTCCAATATACGTAGGAAGCCCAAATTTCCCTCTCACATCCCTTACACTGTACTTAACACTAGAATTACCAGAGCCTACGAAAAAACTCGCTGATCTGTTCCACCTTAAATCGCTTCTTAAATCCGTTCGCACCTCTCCGCCAGCCTCTTTTGTCTTCTAAATGTGCAGATAAAGACAAGCTGCAAGCAGCCTGCTATTCCATCCCCCCACCGACTTAGGACGTGCACGAACTTCTCCCAGTTCATGCCTTGATTGATTAACTGGGAGTGAAGTGGGGTTTTAGAGTGGAAATAATAGATAGTTACTTGGAACACATGCATTTCATGTGTGTTCCGTTTCTACAGTAATCTGTGTAAACACATTGTTAAAACAGAAATGTTTTTCATATTCTAGTAGTAAATGACAAAATGTAGGCATAAACTATAGAATGTATGAAGCCTGAAGTCCAAATATAAAAGAAACACGTTCACAAAAGGTACAAATATAACAGAACAAGTGCGCTTTTATTCAAAAATATAACTGCAGAAAAAAAAGCCGCCATATTATACGACATTGACACACATTTACTATGACTGCTGTCGTGGCGCAACAGTATCAGTTGCTGACTGGGAATCAAAAGGTCACGGGTTCGATCCTGCACGACTCCCTTTTTGAGAAGTAAGCTGCTCTTATTCTTACTATTTTAGAATAAAAACATACATTTGATTTCAGTCTGTAACAGCCGGTGTAATTTATGATACTTGTAAAAGTTAGCTTTGTTTTTTTTTTTAATTCACTTTTCATTCTCTCAGATGTTAAGTAGGTTTCATTTTGTGCCGAAAATCGGGGACTGGCAAGCAGGGACTGGCAAGATTGGGGGAAAAAAAAACACGAAACACACGGTCAGTGATTACTACCACAAGATGTTATGTGAACGAATATGAATAATATGAATAGCGTTGCATCCATGCCACAATGTTTTCCAAAATGTACTATACAGGTCATAAAATGAGTTATTCCAAATATCATATATACCCATGTCTTTTATCCATCCAGAACAGAGAATGTCCAGTTCCATTGCCTGAAAACACCACTCACATCTACAGTTATTCCAAGTTTCAGATAAAAAGTAACAGCGTCAGATCCCTGAGTTTGGTTTGGGGGGCGGGGTAGGTAGTATGCATCGTGGTCGTGACTGAAGAGAATAAAAGTGAAAAAAAGGTAACTTTTACAAGTCCTATAAATGTTACAGACACAAACCAAATACAGTATATGTGTGTACTGTATAATATTAATCATAAGAGCGGCTCACTACTGAAAACGGCAAATATAGGAGGCAGTCGGGATCGAACCGGGGACTTTTGATTACAAGTCAGAAAATCTTACCGCTACACCACGGAAACTGTTGTATCGTCCTTAAACCTTTTGTAATAGTGTTTATTTGATCTTTGGACTTCAGGCTTCACACATTCTATAGTTTATGCCTACATCTTGCAACATGTATTACTAAAATATGAAAAAGTTTCTGTTTTAACAATGTGTTTACACAGATCACTGAAGAAACGGAACACACATGAAATGCATGTGTTCCAAATAACAATCTATTATTTCCACTCTAAAACTCCAGCACTTCACTCCCAGATAATCAATCAAGGCATGAGCTGGGAGAAGTTTGTGCACAGTCTGCGGCGGTGGGGGATGGAATATCAAGCTGCTTGCTGCTTGTCTTTATCGGCACATTTACAAGACAAAAGACGTTGGCGGAGAGGTGCGAACGGATTTAAGGTGGGCCGGATCTTCAAGTTTTTCCATAGACTCTGGTAATTCTAGTAAGTAATCAACAAGTCGGTGTGTTGCCTGAAACTACATATCTACCATTTATCAGGTTGTATGCTTACCAATATTCATATGCACTTTGCTTACTGTTATTAGTTTACGAATATTATCTATAATACATTATTTAAAGTTGTAACTTTACTCGTGCTTGTCTTTTACTTTATGTAATTACCTGAGGTTATAAATGTAGAAGGGAAGGTGTGGAGAAGTAACAAAGTACATACAATAACTTATAAACAGTGGTACGTCTATGGGATTTAAGGCATTCTGATAAAGTCTACACAATAAAGAATACAAAAGGGGAAAGTGGAGTAATACAGAACTCTACCAAAACAAAACAAGGACTTTAGGGATTTTCAAAACTCGACTTGTGGATAGGACTGGCAAACTTTGTTAGGTTGAATGGCCTGTTCTCATCTAGATTATTCTAATGTTCTCCTTTTAGTTTTTAAGGCCCTTCATGGTCTCGCCCCACCTTTTCTTTCTTGAACTCATATGCTCCATCATGCTCACTTCATTCTTCTGATTGTATTCTGTTAACTGCCCCACTGTGCAGATTGCTCACTATTTGTGGCAAAGCTTTTAGTGTATTGGGAAAATAGTTATGGAATTTCCTGCCTTTGGAGCTTCGTACATGTACCTCATTTTCTGTTTTTAAATCTAAACTTAAAATTTTTGGTATTGCTTTTTGTTAAATTTGTTAACTATTGTGGCATATCTTGCCCAGCTGGGACACCCCTACGCTGGAAGGACCCGGGGGAGGGAGCATGTCCAGAGCATTACCTCCTCTGGAGTGCTAGGTGGCAGCCCCCTGGGTTGCAGCAGTGCCTCAGACTTCTGCAGGGTTGCATGGGAGCTGGAGTTTGGTACAGCCCTGTTGGGTTGCATGGGCGCCGCCAGGGGGTGCTGCAGCTGCTGCTGAGCCCTTGATTGCAGCACTACCGCCATACCCGGAAGTGCTGCAGAAGTGGACCACCGAACACCTTGCGCACTTAAAAAAGATGCCAGCACCCGCTACTCCTGGCACCAGACTAGGGTGGGAGAAGACTAAGCTTGCCAGGAGGAGTGTGCTGTACATGTGGGAAACAGGAAAAGGCATTTCCCACGGGAAAATAAAAAAAATAAAAAAGTGTGTTTGTACTTGTGTCCCATGTCTGTCTGTGTCGGGTTTTGGCAGCGGTGTGCCCCCTGGTAGTCCACACTATCTATATATGTTGAACTGTTTAATGATGTTTTAATATTTTGTATTAAAGTACAGTGTCCCTGCGTATCTTGAAAGGTGCTATATACATAAAATGTTTTATTATTATTATTAATATTATACATAAAAGTATGTTGATGGGTTGTTTCCCACCACAAACCTAATGCATCATTTTACTTCTGTGTTCCTCCTGGCTCCATCGCGGCCACGCTCTCATTGAAAAGGTTCAATGAAATTATCCAGAATTAGTTTTGGAGACATTTTCTTTCAGTGTATGTAAATTTCTCACCATGTGAAGGCACATCCTTGCCCTCTATTGCACTCCAATATGCTGGTCATATTTTAACACTTTTGATCGATATTTTAATGTCTTGTGAAGAGAAAGAGCAATTTATTTGCCGTGGCTTTCTATGAGAGTTCAGGCATTACTTTAAGTCTTCATTATAATCGGCCAAAATATCTGCCATGTTTTGCATGTCTTTGATCTTCAAAAAATGCCCCAAGTATAAGAACGCAAGAACATTTTATTAACTTGCAAATGGAATTTTATAGTTTTTATCTTGTCATGCATTTCTCACAAGAGTCGTATTATTTTTAAAAGAGCTAACTTCAGCAATTTGCTTGAGGAAGTTTTGGTTTTCAGGTGATATCATTGTGGTAAAGTTGAAGTGTCAATTGGATCATTTCTTTTCCTCTATTTAGATTCATATGCAATCTATAAGCATGGATATAAAAAATTAGATTATTACAAGTACAACTTTCTGTTTATACTAGAAATCTCAAACTCTTATTGGAAGCCATGAGTTATTATGAAAATTTAGTTTACAAAAGATTCACACAAGAAAATCTACTCTGTAATAAAACACTAAGTTCTGTGTGTGTGTTTGTCCAGTTCCTTTGATAGGTCAGTTTGTCTTTGGTGTGATTGGTCAGTTTGGTGATGCGATTGAAAAAGGAAGTGTGAATGTGAGTCATAAAGGAGGAGTAAAGGCGTACAAAGCATGCTGAGAGTCCTCTTCAAAGACGGGAGGTATAAAAGCAGACAAGAGGCAAGCATGGCACCTCGAAATGACAGAGGCTGAGAAGTAGGCTTTATAGGAATACCCTCGGGAGAACAGAATGCTGGGCAAGAGAGATTCAGACACATGATGATACTGAGGAAAGGCGCTGAAGGTACATATAGGGAAAGAGATATCAAATATTTTTAAATTAATTTTATTACCCATCTTTGACAGGTAATGTGGCTAGTAATAAAATAACTGTTTTACTTTTATTTCTGATGTAGTACCCCCACATATACATTTTGAGCCTTATGTTTCTAGATTGTTAAGAAGACAGTAAGGAGTGCAGCATGCAGCGATTAAAATTTTTGGATTCTCTGCTGAGTGTGAAGCAACTGGGATGAGGATCAGCACCTCCATGTCTGAGGTCATGATTCTCTTTCAGAAAAGTGTGGATGACTCGATGCAGGTGAGAGGGGATCAACTGCCCTTATTGGAGGAGTTGAAGTATCTTGAGATCTTGTTCACAAGTGATAGAAAAAAGGGAACATGATATCAATAAGTGGACTGGAGTGGTGGCAGCTGTTCAGCAGGTGCTATACCGGTCCAGGGTGGTGAAGCAGGAGTTGAATCTAATGACAAAACTGTTAGTTTACATCTACATCCCTGTCCTCACCTATAGTCATAGGTTGTGAGTAGTTACCAAGAAAATAAGTTAAGGTTTAATAATTTTGAAGAGGAGTAACATTTTAAAGGCAAAAAATAATATGGTACATAAATCTACAGATAAATGTCTGACCCAGAAGTTCCTGAAGGATATGAATGATATGATAACCCTTGGGATTAATAAAGTATCTATCTATCTATCTATCTATCTATCTATCTATCTATCTATCTATCTATCTATCTATCTATCTATGATACAGATCTTGTACTCCTCTGTCAGGAGTTTGGGGTTGTGAGAGAAGGAAGGACAAAGACTCACCTGGGACAGAGGAGAAAACTTTTGGACTAAACTCAGGTTCTTTGTAGTGGCCTGCTATATTATGGAACAATGTGACAAATAAAATTGGGCTGTTTGTACCTGATATTTGTATGGAATTTGGAGTGTTAGATGGCATCTATCTTCTCACAATAGATAGATAGATAGATAGATAGATAGATAGATAGATAGATAGATAGATAGATAGATAGATAGATAGATAGATAGATAGATAGATAGATAGATAGATAGATTATTTGTTGTTATTGGTATATTTTATTAATTTTATGTGGCGAATGACTTCAATACTGGTGCCCTGCCTCTGCTGGTACCACTAAAAATAAGGAAGTTCACCACCAGATGTAGAGGTTCATTCTTAGAGAAGATGACGAACAGAGCAGACCTCTCTTTTAAGCCCTGGAGAATTACAAAACCTAATACAGATTATCTTTAACACTTTTGCCACAAGCTGAACTAAATGGGGTTTATCCTGCCCGTGGCCGCCACTGATTTTACGGTTCTGTTGTGTTTTTTTACAATATTGGTAGATAGAAACAAAGAGGCTTAATAGTGAGTGAGTGACCCAATAATTACAAGCCTCTTTTCTTTGTTAATTAAATGTTGTATTTAATTAAATGGTGTGTTTTAGCTCTTGGTCTGTAGTCAATAAAAGGTTTAGTAGGTGGCCATGGATTATTATGCTTCATTCACTTAATGTTCTTTTTTTATTTCTTGCACTCAACAGTTAGTTTATGGTACAAATCACATCTAGTTAGCTGCTGTCCAAGTAGCCACAGCAATAATGTGTGCTTACATTGTACAAGTTTGGAGTAGAAGACACAATTATCTGTCTGCACCAAAGACCTGGACAAAGCTGGCAGCACGGTGAGGATTCAGTTTATTTGATTTCTCCAGCACCTTCAATACCATCAAGCCATCCCTGTCAAGGGGTCATCTCAGAGACATGCAGATGGATGAGCCTGTGGTTTCCAGGATGATAGACTAGAATGATCTGTCTGTCAATCCACAGTTTGTGAGACTCAAGGACTGTGTGAGCAACGCTGGAGCACCTCAAGGAACAGGCCTGTCTTCTTCTCTCTTCATTCTGTACACCTCCTACCATAAATATAACAGCAGTTCAGGTCACATGCAGAACTTCTCGTTTGATTCTGCACTTATGGGGTGCATTGACAAGTGGGATGAGACAGAGGAGAGGAGTCAGAGGTAGAACTTTGAGAATTGTCTGCAACTTAACATCAGCAAAACCAAGAAACTGGTGATTGACTTCCACCACACCAAAGAACTTCTGTGTCCAGTCACTATTGAGGGAATGAATGCGGAGGACTTGGGGGTCCACATTATTGACAGGATGGACTGGTCTCGGAACACAGAGGAGTTTATAAGACAAGGAAAAGAAGCCAACATGAATGTCTCCATACGAAACTGCCCATTTACTTTCAAAATGGTGTTGCAAAGAACTACAGCTTCTTCAGGAAATATGATAGGAAATAATCCATCCATCCATCCATTTTCCAACCCGCTGAATCTGATCACAGGGTCACGGGGGTCTGCTGGAGCCAATCCCAGCCAACACAGGGCACAAGGCAGGGAACCAATCCCGGGCAGGGTGCCAACCCAGCGCAGGACACACACAAACACACCCACACACCAAGCACACACTAGGGCCAATTTAGAATAATTTGCCAAATTAGACTCCTTCAGTTCAGAAACCCAAATTAGCTGCCAAGTTGTCCCAGAAACTTACGAGTAAAGCCACATAAAATTAATAAAATACACGAATAATAACAAAGTCTATCTATCTATCTATCTATCTATCTATCTATCTATCTATCTATCTATCTATCTATCTATCTATCTATCTATTTAAACTGAAAGCCATGCTTTTATCCCAAACTTGGATGTTAAACTGCCATGCCACCATCACATGTTTTTAAGTCAACATGCTATGTGACTCTCATTGTTAATAACAGCAATATGGCAGCATCAAAAAATCCATGCCTCAGAATAGCAGTGTCTGTGACAAACATAAACTTCCAATATGGCAGTGAAATGCCATAATCAGCATAATCGTAAAAATAATTAAAGTTCAGGATGTTATAAGCAACACATAAATTGATGCCACCGAATGCTTTAACACTAGAATCCCTTTAGCGTACGAAAAAAAATCATAATCCCAGGCCACCTTAAATTACTTCGCACCTCTCCATTAGCGTCTTTTGTTTTGCAAGTGTGTCGATGACCACAAGCAGCAAGCAGACTGCTATCCCATCCCACCCACCAATGCAGCTGAAATTCTCCCAACTCAAGTCTGTTTATCTGGGTGTGAGGTGCCTGGAGTTGTTTAGGGTAAATAATATATTGTTATTTGGAATACGTACATTTCATGTGTGTTCCATGTCTACAATGATCTGGATAAATGTAGGATGACAGGAAATATGAGAAATGTTGAACACATAGCTAAAACAGAAACTTTTTTCATGTTATAGTACTAATGACAAAATGTTGACATGAAGTGTATAATGTGTGAAGACTGAAGTTCAAATATCAAATCAACACTTTCACTAAAGGTATAACAAAATAAATGTGCTTTTATTCAAGAATATAACTGAAGAAAAAGAAACCAGGTTAGTGCAGCATTTCTCAACCTTTAAGTATTTGCGACCCGAGTTTTCATAACAGTTTTAATCTCGCCCCCCTAACGTTTTTTTGAAACCCTAATAAAATTTATTCCTGTATTTTTTGCTGCCAATACACCACTACAAGTTTAAAATTTCCCTACGAATAGCAAAATTACGCCACATATGGCAACATTCGTGCCCCTTTTTTTGTTACTTAGGGGGGCGCGCCCCACAGTTTGAGAACCGCTGGGTTAGGGTATGATGCTGACATGACCACTTGGTTGGTGCAACGGTAAGAATGGCTTACTCGTAATCAAGAGGTCGCTGGTTTGATTACTGACCACTTCTTGGAATTACTGTTTTGAGTAGTGAGTTGCTCTTATTGTTACTATTGTACAATAAAAACAAACATTTGATTTGAGTCTGTAATAGCCAGTGTAACTTTATGGTACTTATAAAGGTTATCATTTTTTTTTTTTTTTATTCAGTTTTATTCTCTCAGTCACGTTCACACTCCCCTCGATGTGACGCTGCTGTTTTCAAATAAAAGATATGCAATAACAAAAGATGCTAATGGAGAGGTGCAAAGGGATTTAAGGTGGCCCGGGGTTATGAGTTTTTTTGTAGGCTTCAGGGATTCTAGTGTTAACTCTTGACATGCAAAGCTGGTAGAAACATGAGGGACTTTAAAAAATAAAAACAACTACGGCTAAAGGAGACATAGATAGATAGGCATAACAGGCTAAACAACTTAATGAGTGGGTGAAAAATGCAATTGTCTCCTTCTAACTGTCAAGATGATCTCACTTTAGGCCAGTCTGTATAGATCCCTCATACAATAACCCACACATTTCTGAGGAATAGGCTCGCTTCAACTACTCTAGAATGGGGTGCAAGAAGTCCTCCAAAATACATAATGAGTAACATCAGAAAATAAAATCCATTTGAGGAGAGTGTGTAGGTTGCTCTGAGAGCTAAATGTACTCCTATCATCCATGCTTCACAATTTCTAAGCAGTCCTGGCCATTTGTATTGATCTTAGAATAGATATTTGGTTCATAAGCATTAAACTTCAGAACACACCAACATTTCATTCTTGTTGAACACTAGATTACCATGCACAGACAGTATGAATAAACGTTACATTTTGGGAATGGATTCACCATATCAATTACCGACTGACTACGTGGGCTGAAAGTCATTTTTAAGCATTGATTTCTGTCTTTCCAAATTGTAATTATTGCGTCTTTAAAAGCACTGCTTTCTGCAGACGTTGCTTCACACCGCTATTTTATCCAAAAGAAGACTACAAATTAAATGTACGGCCAATTCTTAAAAAGCCTGTTTGTCTTTCATCCCCTAAATAAAGCAGGCTCTTGTGTCCCTCCATTACTGTTAGACGTACGTGATGCTGGGGTCTTGTTTCTTTCTTATTCCTTCTCCTCCTTTTAATTTGTTATATAAGGGCTTTATAAAAGGACTGTGCCAGCATTAATTCGCAAACGAAGAATATAGACAATCATTATCATATAGAAAAAGATTAAAAAATAAAGATTTCACTGAGAAAATCAATAATGCTCAACAACTGTAACAAGAGTTTCTATTTTTTTCCTTTATTTTCCCTTTCAGTTTTTATTGTAGACTGAAAGTCTCAAAGCTACAGACCCCTTGAGGGGACATGGTGTAATTTTTATTATTATTATTTTTTTTAATCTTTCGCAAAGCACATAAATTCCAATAAGTTCCAAAAGCACTTCCTATATTGCCCACTAGAGGGGGATGTCACCATCAAACCCTGGCTAATAATAAGGGCAGTCACGGATTCTTTATAAAATAAAAGGTTTGTTTCTCAGAGGTTAGGCATCAAACTAAAAGAAGTGGCACATCATGGTGTGGTATGCAGATGGGTACAGAATTGGCTCACAGTCAGTGTGGGTTCATATGAGGGAGGTCATGTTCTACCAACATGAATGAATTCTATGAGGAAACAACAAAAGGATTTGATCAAAGTGGAGCAGATGATGTTTTTTTATCTGGACTTTCAGAAAGCATTTGATAAGGTGCCACGTGAGACCTTTGGCATCAAACTAAAAGAAGTGGATCTTCAGGGTGATGTGTGTAGATGGGTGCAAAATTGGCTCAGACACGGGAAGCAGAGGGTGATGGTGTGAGGCACCTTATTAGAATTGGCCGATGTTAAGAGTGGTGACCAGCAGGGGTCAGTGCTAGGGCCGCTGCTATTTTTAAAATTTATAAATGATGTAGATAGGAATATAAGTAACAAGCTGGTTAAGTTTGCAGATGATACCAAGATAGGTGGATTGGCAGATAATCAAGAATCCATTGAATCATCACAGAGGGTCTTGGACAGCATACAGGTTTGGGCAGATTTGTGGCAAATAAAATTGAACGTCAATAACTGTAAAGTATTACACATAGGAAGTAAAAATGTGAGGTTTGAATATCGAAAGTTCACCTTATGAGAAGGATTTAGGAGTCACAGAGGATTCTAAGCTATCAAATTCCAGACAGCGTTCAGAAGCCATTAAGGAGGCTAACAGAATGTCAGGTTATATAGCGCCTTGATGTGTGGAGTACAAGTCACAGGAGGTTCTGCTCAAGCTTTATAACACACTAGTGAGGCCTCATCTTGAGTGCTGTCTGCAGTTTTGATCTCCAGGCTACAAAAAGGACATAGCAGCACTAGAGAAGGTCCAGAGAAGAGCGACTAGGCTGATTCCAGGGCTACAGGGGATAAGTGCTAAGGATAAGGAGACATGACAGAAGTGTTTAAAATTATGAAAGGAATTAGTCCAGTGGATCAAGACGGTAAGTTCACCAAGAACACATTGGACACAGTTGGAAACTTGTTAAGGGTAAATTTCACACAAACATTAGGAGGTTTTTCTTCACACAGAGAACTCCAGACACAAGAAATAAGTGACCAAATAGTAGACAGCAGGACTTCAGGGACTTTCAAAACTCGACTTGATGTTATTTTAGAAGAATTAACTTAATAGAATTGGTGAGCTTCGTTGGGCTGAATGACCTGTTATCAACTAAATTATTCTAATATTTCATAAATGCTCTGTAAATGCACGAAACTCCATAGAGCACACAAGGCAAAAAAGCAGTTGCCAACAAGGACCATCCAGGGTGAACAAGTCCCGATACGACATCCCAAGAGGAAATCACTAAACATCAAAAATTCACAAAAAAAAACAATTCTAATGAGCTGTCTATACTCACCAGACATGCCTGATGCATCCAAGTTATCTGCTATCTCACCTCGCTTACATTTGTCTGACAACGTTTTAAAGCATTTCATTGGCTCTGTAGAGACAGACACCACATAATCACACCCATCAACTGTATTTTCAAATTTCAGGGCAATATTAAGCTCTTCATTTATTTTATTAAATAGCATATTCACTTGTTTCCTGAATGAAACGTTGTGCTTCAACTCAGCAGACTTGCTTCCCATCAGAATCATCATCATTTCCGACATTACTTTACTACATCTCTGAAGTTCTTTTAATAAGGTACAATTTTTCAAGAACAGAGGAATATTGGAAATAATAACTCCTCTAACTGGAGTTAAGAATGTGACTAAGAATTCTTTTAATACCAAGCCCTCTTGTATTCAATCAAGAAGAAAGGTTTCATCCTTTCAGAAAATAACAACTACTTTATTCGTCCATGAACTTGATCGTACATTCATACTGCACAGTCTTTTTGTCACCTCGACCACACAAATCTTGACAGAGACTGAACCACATCCACCAATATTCTGTCCTTCCTCAAAAGGTTTTCAAAATTTTGAGGTGCATCCTGTGAGGGATCCCTTCGGGTGCAACCATGGGTGTAATGGCTGCCATCACTCTCATCTTCTGCCATACAGACCAAACAAAAACAAAAAAAAAAAACAAATATAATCTTAACAAATCGTGAATCAATAACAAAACCCCTAGATGTGAAACAAAGAACAGAAAAAATACATATAAGAAACAAGAATACTCCTAGAGAAACCTTCTATTTACAAAACCACCTGCAACCCCAGTCATGCCCACAACAGACCAGAGCAATCAAGAGAAGCAAGATGGATAGCTAAAAAGACAAACAGATAGCTAGATAAGAAAGGCACTACATTTTTCATTTTTTAAAAACATCTTTATTTAAAGTTATAACACTCAAAAAAGCAAAAAAAAAATGAAAGCATAACATCAGAAAAAACGACAATGAAAAAAATATGTTAAATGCAGAAATTCAAAATAATCCACTTTAATATAAGGACAAGTGTCTGTGTGTCTGTGCATCCATCTGGTTACTATGTCTCTGTCATTCCAACAGATGGTGCATCACAAACATTTGTAGTAATAATTTTTAAGAGCACTGACATCCTTAGTATCAGTCAGTTATCATTACTAAAATGTCATCCTAAATGATTTACTCTTTTCAAATGTCATAGTAGCATCCACTTTGTACACACACACATACACAAATAGAGCCCTAATTAAACCAAATAAAATAAAACTGTAGAAATAGGGAAAAAAGAATAAAACTGCTTTCATGAAACAACCAGAAACAGTGACCCAACAACAAGAAACCCCATACACGCCAAAGACAGACCCGAGCAATCAAAAAAAAGATAGATAGATAGATAGATAGATAGATAGATAGATAGATAGAGAGATAGATAGGAAGATAGATAGATAGATAGATAGATAGATAGATACTTTATTAATCCCAAAGGGAAATTCACAAATAATACAAATAATATATATATAATAAAATAATACAGTATATCGTTATTTGGAATACATATCATCTTTCCCCGAAAATAAGACCTACTCCGAAAATAAGCCCTAGTCAAGATCATCAGCTGGAAAGTAAGGTCGGGTTTATACTTCATGCGATGTGACGCATGTGCCGAAACATCCATTAAATTCCAAGGTCACCTTGCCACAATATCTCTGAAAAGGATATTTAATGATTACATCCATCAATTAGCCCATTCCAACAGCATCAGCGCAAGACAGAAACAAAATCCCTGGACGGGATAGATAGATCCTTATTTGTCCACAGGGGTAAATTTGGCTTTTTAAAGATGGATAGGCCCAAAACCGCGTAACACTCCCCAAGCTCACATGTCTAACAGTTTACATGAAGATGTACTTTTGCCCCTGTAATCTGTCACTTTAAATTGAGAGGAATGTGTAATGGCATGTCATTTATTGGGCGAGGGCAAGAATTTAATTACCTTGGCATTGCTATTTAATGGGCAATCAGAAGGCCAGCAGAGCAAACCAAGGAGAAATATGAGGACAAAACAAGACAATTACAATACAATACAATACAATTTATTTTTGTATAGCCACAATGGGCTTTAACAGAACTTTCCTTTTGACAGTCCCCCAGCCTTGACTCTCTAAGAAGACAAGGAAAAACTCCCCCAAAAAACCCCTGTAGGGAAAAAAATTGAAGAAACCTTGGGAAAGGCAGTTCAAGGAGAGACCCCTTTCCTGGTAGGTTGATTGTGCAGTGGGTATCAAATAAAAGAGGTTAAATAAAATACAATACACAGAACAGAACACAAGTAATCCTCAACACAGTATAAGAGTGCAATAGAAATATTACAAGTACAGAGCAGAATTGAACAGTAGATGAGTCCTGGAGACCTCGGCCATCAAGCTGCCTCCCCTCTATTGGCCATTCCATCGCTGAGTCAGCTCTGGGCCAACCGATCCAATGATAAGACCTCTCTACCCGATGATTCCTGCAATCCTATATCAGAGATGACTTTAACTTAGGCAGACAAAACAATTTGGCAGGTGGGCCGTGGCACCAAGTGCCACATTTGGGTACCGAGAAGAGAAACAGAATAGGAGAGGGTTAGTAACAAATTATAACTATCGTGTTACTTATGTTTTAGTGCTAATTACTAATAACAGAGATGCAGTCTGTACAGTTAATCAGCAGCTCTAGTCAGAATATGCTAAACTGAAGTAGTGAGTCTTCAACGGGGATTTAAAAGCTGAGACTGAATGGGCATCTCTTATAGTAGCAGGCAGACAATTCCACAATTTAGGGGCCCTGTAACTAAAAGCTCAACCTCCCACTGTTATTTTATTAATCCTTGGAATCATTAGCAGACCAGCATCTTGAGATCTTAATGTACATTCTGGTTTATAAGTTATGATAAGTTCAGATAAGTAAGCCGCGGCCATTTAAGGCTTTGCATGTTTTAAAATCTGCCCTAAACTTAACCGGGAGCCAGTGTAAGGATTTAAGAACTGGATTTATGTGTTCGTATTTTCTGGTTCTTTTAATAATTTTTGCAGCAGCATTTTGGATTAACTGGAGGCTGTATAAAGAACAGTTTGAATATCCAGTGAACACCACATTGCAGTCGTCAATCCTACTAGAAATAAATGCATAAATTAATTTCTCAGAATCCTGCTAATTTAGAAAACGGCTTAATTTCCCAACAGTTTTAAGATGGAAGAAATGTGATTTAGATAACTTTGTAATGTTCGCTTTAAAATGACATGCTAAAGTCAAAGATAACTCCTAGATTGCGGGCTGATTCAGTAAAATTAAAGACTAGCTGCAGTATTGGTCTTGTTCTGCTATTCACTGAGACAGCAGTTAGTCCCGAGGATCATCTCCTCTTAGTACCGTACTACATAGGCTGATCTAGATTCGTACAGTATAATCTTGGGTACACTGCAGATGACCCTATGTGTTTATTTCTTGGCATTTGTAAAAAAACTGAAACTATTTTCCCGCTACGTCAGAATTATAGCAGAGTGACAGGCTAGGATGTTACATTTACATTGTGAATGAAACACAAATAAGAGCATAAAGGGTTGGGGCAACTGGCAGGTGATCCCTGTATAATTATTGGGAACAAATAACAAAGCATTTTAACAATTAGAAAGTTTCTGTTTACACAAAGAACAATAGACACTTGGAATAAGCTACCAAGTAGTGTGGTAGACATGTAGGACTTTAGGGACTTTCAAAACTCAACGTGATGTTTTTTTGGAAGAAATAAGTGGATAGGACTGGCGAGCTTTGTTAGGCTAATGTTCTAAATTCACGGAGAGTTTGTCTTTTCAGATGTGAGTCCAAGATGGCGATTCAGCTGGTTATGAGGTGGCAGAGAAGGAAGGGATGGACTCAGGTGACCAGAACCCACAAATGACGTCAGACATAGTTCTGCTGTAGGCAGAAAATGAGGAGAGGCATGAGGCGACAGTGTCAACCCTTGACTCGTGGTGACGAGCCCCGATCTTGTCTCGAGATTGCCTGTGTGGGACAACATGTTAGCACATAGAAGATAAAGCAGAACCTCCCATCATCTATATGACTTTTGTCACTCACCTTCAAGGCTTTGCTCAGAATTGGAGTACATGCTGTTTCTCTCCCCTTTTATTTGCATTTCTGAAATTGCTCTGGATTCCAGAAGTCTGACCACGATAAACTGAGATCCAGGAAAGAGGAGGGCATTCACTCCGAGGGACTCGTTGGAGAGAGAAGGACTGAGAATGTGTAAATAGACAGAGGCGACTTTAGCCTGTTTTTCCTATTGTTGTTAACATATTTGTGTTGCTATTAATCGGGGGCTGCTGGGCTGGTATCCCAATGGTACGTTGCTCCCATGTCCAAGTCATCAGTTCTTTACAAATAAAGTCAAATATTTTATAATAGCTAAACAAACACTTATATGAATTTCATATAAAAATGAAATTACTAAGAATGGCTCTTGCACTCATTTATCTAATTTGGACCACCACCAACAAGTGGGTGGAAGACAAGGGTGAAGCACCAGCCCAACACATCCTCACATTGTGAGATCACAGATCAGCAGCCAGTTAACTAATTAAGAGATTTCAATTAACAAGCATAACTGATCACCTTCAGCTGCACACCAGCACGTGCAGGTAGTAAAGTTAATAATTTTATTTACCTCCATGAGGCACATAAACAAATCTCTTATGCTTCTATTAAATGAAAATGAAATTCACATTACGACCTAGCTTTTGATCAAACTGATACTTTAATGTGCATTACTTAAGTGATTCAGACAGCTATAAGCCGAAATGGCAAAACATTCTTCACGACATAATTGTTCTCGGGAAATGCACTAGTAGCATTCATCTAATTACACTCCAAGCTAAAGGCCGCCTTCTTCGAAATGTGAATGGGGCATTTTGAAACCTATTAGGTTGATGTATTACTGTAGGATATAAAATGATATCCGTTTAGAGTTTAAAGCATGTTACTGAATGTAAAAGTCAGGCAAGCTATGAAGCATTACTAAATTCCTAATAGATCAGCACTCATTACTTCTAGGCTGAGAAATTACTTCTCGGAAAATTATATTAGCAGTAACTATCATCCCAGTGGCTGTAGGTTCACTTCAAACTTTGCACCTGACACTACCAGCACACTCGCTGCTTCGTACTACCCTGTGATAGAGAAAGCGAATCCAGCAAAATGGAAGCTTAAATGGATATTAGCAAATTGTTTGAACAAATCTATATCACTGTACAAACACTCTGTATATAACACTTCAATATTAGAAAACTGGCATTTGTAAATGTCACTCATTTGTACATGTAGTAGCTTTTAATTAGAAGCACACAACATCCAAAGCCATACACAACTACTGCCTCCTTACACATCAAACAATAAACTCCTCCATCCTGAAGTCTCTGAAATAGGCGCTTCATCACAGGCACAGTGCATTGTGTCCCTGCGGACGCCATCGTCAATTTCCAGAGTTTGACACATCATTTAAAGCCATCCAACTCTGAAGCGCTGATATCAATTGCAACAAAGTTTGCCTGAATGCAGTGATCCCCTCAATAAAGATGTCTGACTTCTCTTGACTGGGAGACTGACTTTCATTGATGAGAAAATCAACCAAATGCCTGCTCCTCTTTTTGTGTCCGAGCCACAATCAATCACAGACACAGCGAGACTGGCAGCCAGAGCTGCGCAGATAGAGCGATCATTTTCAAAATGGACTACTGAAGCATACAGTGCCTTTCACATCTATCTATCTATCTATCTATCTATCTATCTATCTATCTATCTATCTATCTATCTATCTATCTATCTATCTATCTATCTATCTATCTATCTATTATATAGATAGATAGATAGATAGATAGATAGATAGATAGATAGATAGATAGATAGATAGATAGATAGATAGATAGATAGATAGATAGATAGATAGATATTGACATATGACATGAAACCAGTCAATGGTGCAAAAAAGGTTGGAGGCCACTGATATTCAATAAAACACCTCCTCATCAGGTGAAGGTGATCAAGACCAAGACAACATAAAGAAAACTTTAGGTCTCATGGGTTATTATGTCAAAGAAGGCAGCACCTTTTACAAGGGGTGTTCAAATATAGACAGGAATTTCTGAGTTATGCTTTATTTATCGAACACAATGAAACGACTTACACGTTATTTTTCTATATAGTCTTCTGCCACTGCAATCCACTTGTACCAGTTCAGGAAGCTTCTTAATCCCCGAAGAGTAGAAGTCTTTTGACTGCATGTTGACCCATTCTTGCACAGCATCAATAATCTCCTCATTCGACTTGAATTTCTTCCCTCCTAAAAATTCCTTAAGTGGACTGAAGACATGATGGTTCCTCTCTGAAAGACTTGCACCAATCATACACTCTGAGAGAGACTGAGAGAGACACTCACCCCCAAACTGTTTTTCTATCTGTTATATAGTGCCTTTCACATCTATCTATCTATCTATCTATCTATCTATCTATCTATCTATCTATCTATCTATCTATCTATCTATCTATCTATCTATCTATCTATCTATCTATCTATCTATCTATTCAGCAGAAGTGTGTCAAGAAACACAACTGGGACTCCTTAATACCAGTAGCAATACACCTGTATGTCGCCTCACGGGGACTGGGACTGACATGTCAGAAGTTTTCTTTCTTTTTTAATTTTGTTTCTTTTCAGTCATTCTGATGTGTGTTCAGATCATAGTGTGTTAGTGTGTGTGTTTAAAGGGGGAGCTTTTCCATTGATGCTAGCAAGAACAAAACAGACATTGCTATCAAGTTCAGCTTTATCAACTGTATGTGCCAGAACACCATGCTATGTTTGAATTCTGCTATAACATTGTATATATATATATATATATATATTGTGGAGGTTGGCCCGGACACAGACAGGCAGATACGTTCATGTTACCCAACACACATTTATTTTCCATTATGTACAGTGCTCACAAACCCTACAGTCCCCAAAGTCCTGGCCACACAACACAATGCCTTTCTCTTCAGGCCGCCTCCTTGTCCTCCTCTGACATCGTCCTACTTCCACCCGACTCTGGTCTCTGTCTAAAGGGAGGTGGCCCCTTTTGTACGCACCCGGATGTGCTCCAGGTGCTCCCCGGCAATCTTCCACTGGCACTCCCCAGTGTGGCGGAAGTGCCGGCTGCGCACCCCAGAAGCACTCCGGGTGTCCCCTCTTTTCTTCCCCCCAGCACTTCCGGGTGTGGTGGAAGCGCTGGGGTCCAGGGTCCCCAAGGCATTGGGGTGCCCCCTGGCGGTGACCACGGGCCCCTACAGGGTAGAGCTTCCAAGCTCTGTACCCATGGCCCCCAAAGCAACCAAGGCGGCTGCCCCCTCGTGGTCTGGAGGAAGCACAAGCCCTCCTCCGGTCCTCCTGAGCGTCCCAGCTGGGTACCACCCCCATCTGGGCACCACAATATATATATATATATATATATATATATATATATATATATATATATATATATATATATATATACTGTATATATAACAAATTATTTAATTAATGTCATAACAAATTATTTTTTCAGTCCTGACCACTTCATTCTAATGGAATCTGACCTGTATATTTCAATACTTATCTTTCAGGTTAACATCTTCATCACAACACATCCATAAATCACTGGATGACTGGAACTCCTAACCTTTGATTTACAAAACAATGATCACTAACTTGTGCCCTGTGGTGGGTTGGCACCCTGCCCAGGATTGGTTCCTGCCTTGTGCCCTGTGTTGGCTGGGATTGGCTCAAGCAGACCCCTGTGACCCTGTAGTTAGGATTCAGCGGGTTGGACAATGGATGGATGGATGATCACTAACTCTTCAGCTTAATAAGATCCACACCTGGATAGTTATCAGGACTTTTATTTATGATCATTGCCATGCAGATAATAATAATCATCATCATCATCATAGTCAGAAGAAGAAGTAAAGAAGAATTTTCCTATTTAAATCTACTTGACCATGTACCAACAAGCTGATGTAAAGAATATTGCAGTTATATAGAATAGCGGTCTCCAACAACCACCAGGCCTCAGATCGGTACTGTGTAGTGGATTATTTGGTACCAGGACACCCAGAAAGGATAAAAAACTATTTATTCTATTTTATTTCCATTCTGTTGACTATTGGAGTCTGCAGGGTGTTTTATTTTGAGAAATATCCAGATCATCTCTTCATCACTTCTGTCTGTGCCTCTCTCCCACAGTTATCTCTGTCACGCTTTTGATGCCCAATAAATTAACCACATCAAAGTACATGCCCTTACCTCATGTCTGTTCGAGCAGCTTTGTGAGGAGATGGACGCAGAGCACATATGTCTTCTCTTATACACAGAAGTTAGATTGCTTTCTAAAGGTGGATCGGTGGCCAGAGTATTTGAATTACAAGAGCCACTCCAGAGGTTTCTTTTGGCAACACATTTCAGTAAAACATGGAATGGATCTCAAAACTCTCTTACTTGTGTGACATATTCAGCCAGCTCAAAGAACTCAATCTGTCACTTTAGGGGAGAACGACAACTGTCTTCAAGTTGGCAGATAAAGTGGCTGCTTTCAAAGAGAAACTGGAACTGTGGGGATGGCAAGTGAACATAGGGATATTTGACATGTTTCAGACATTAGCAGGCATTTTGGAAGAGACTGAGCCTGGGCCTTCATTCTCCAGGCTAGTACACAATCCCCTTTTTTGCTTTGAAAAGAGTCTGAGTGTTAACTTTCCCAATGAAAAAAAGACCCACCAACTGGGAAGGAATGGATCTGCGACCCATTTGTGAACATGCAGTGTGACTGCTTGAGACTGTAAATGACTGTGACCTTAAAAGTATGTTTGAGACAAGTTCAACTCTGCTGACCTTCTGGATTAAAATCAAGGCAGAATATCCTAAGATTGCTACCAAAGCACTGAAAACCCTGCTTCCATTTCCAACATCCTATTTTTGTGAAGCGGGATTTTCTTCAGTGGCAGCAACCAAAATGAAATGAATGAGTAGATGGGACATAAGGAACACACTTCAGGTGTCATTGTCTCCCATTACCCCTAATTGCGCTGGTGAAAAATGTCAGGACCTACACAGAATGCAGTTTGTTGTGTTTTTGTGAAACGTGGCTAACAACTAGCATCCCAGATGCTAACATGGAGATACCCGGGTTTAGCATGGTTAGAGCGAACAGAGACGCAAATACCTGCGGGAAGCACAAAGGAGGAGGACTCGCTCTCAATGTAAATACAAGGTGGTGCAACTCTGGACATGTTAACATCAAAATCTCCACTTCCTGCAGGGACATCGAACTGTTGGCCGTAAGTCTGCGTCCCTATTACTTGCCCAGAGAGTTTGGACACGTCATTGTTTTTATTGTTTACATCCCTCCTTGGGCAGACATAGAGACAGCGAGTGACATCATCCATTCTGCTGTTGCTAAACTACAAACGCCGCACCCTGAGGTGCTTGTGCTAATCGCTGGAGGTTTTAACCATGTGATGCTGGACAAAACATTACCTGCCTTCTCCTAGTATGTGGATTGTAACACCCGGGGAAATAAGAGTATTTACCTACTGTATTTTGCCACCCCGCTGCCTGCGCTTGGGAAAGCAGATCATAACCTGGTTCTGCTTCAGCCTCACTACAAACCAAGGGTGAGGGAGCTACCTACAACCACACGCTCCTTCAGGAAGTGGTCCCCTGAGGCAGAGCAGGCTCTGAGAGACTGCTTTGGAACTACGGACTAGGATATCCTGCAGGGGTCACATAGTGAGAACATTGAGGAGGTTGTTGACTGCACTACTGACTACATCAATTTCTCTATGGACATTGTAGTTCCAGTAAGAACAGTATGCTGCTATGCTAACAACAAGCTATGGATTACAAGTGACATCAAGGGCCTTTTGAACCAGAAGTAAAGGGCTTTTAAAGGCGGTGATCAGCATGAGCTCAAGCGCATGCAGAAGGAACTCCAAGTCCAGCTCAGGGCGGCGAAGGAACAGTACAGGAGAAAGCTGGAGCAGAAGTTGCAGAACAACAGCATGAAGGAAGTGTGGGATGGGATGAAGATCATCACTTACTGCAGCTTGAAGCGGGGCTCCACCATCGAGAGAGACGTGGAGAGAGCAAACCAGATGAACAACTTCTTTAACAGGTTTGACCACCCTAACCCACTCTCACCTCGGAGTACTGCACACTCCACCCATCCTTCTGCTGATACCAGCATAGGAGAGAGTTTCCCCCCACCCATAATTACAGCAGCCCAGGTGAGCAGAGAGCTGAGGAGACTTTGTGCCAGCAAAGCACTGGGTCCAGACAGAGCATCACCACGACTGCTGAAGGCCTGTGCGTTGGAGCTGGGGAGTCCTCTGAGCGCATCTTCAACCTGAGCCTGGAACAGGGGAGAGTCCCGAGGCTTTTGAAAACATCTTGTATCACCCCAGTCCCAAAGGTATCACGTCCTAGTGAGCTGAATGACTTCCGGCCTGTCGCTCTGACGTCACATGTGATGAAGACCATGGAGCACCTGCTGCTTCACCACCTGAGGCCACAGGTCTGTCACGCCCTCAGCCCTCTGCAGTTCGCATACCAGGAGAAGGTGGGAGCGGAGGATGCCATCATCTACATGCTACACCGATCCCTCTCCCACTTGGACAGAGGCAGTGGTCCAGTAAGAATTATGTTTCTGGACTTCTCTCGCGCCTTCAACACCATCTAACCTTTGCTCCTTAGGGACAAGCTGACAGAGATGGGAGGAGATTCATACCTGGTGGCATGGATCGTGAACTATCTTACAGACAGACCTCAGTATGTGTGTCTCAGGAACTGCAGGTCTGACATTGTGGTCAGCAGCACAGGAGCTCCGCAGGGGACTGTACTTTCTCCGGTCCTGTTCAGCCTATATACATCGGACTTCCAATACAACTCGGGAGTCCTGCCATGTGCAAAAGTTCGCTGACGACACTGCTATCGTGGGCTGCATCAGGAGAGGGCAGGAGGAGTATAGGAACCTAATCAAGGACTTTGTTAAATGGTGCGACTCAAACCACCTACACCTGAACACCAGCAAAACTAAAGAGCTGGTGGTGGATTTTAGGAGGACCAGGCCCCTCCTGGACCCCGTGATTATCAGAGGTGACTGTGTGCAGAGGATACGGACCTATAAATACCTGGGAGTGCAGCTAGATGATAAATTGGACTGGACTGCCAATACTGATGCTCTGTGCAAGAGAGGACAGAGCCGACTATACTTCCTTAGAAAGCTGGCATCCTTCAACATCTGCAATAAGATGCTGCAGATGTTCTATCAGATGGTTGTGGCGAGTGCCCTCTTCTACGCGGTGGTGTGCTGGGGAGGCAGCATAAAGAAGAAGGATTCCTCACGCCTGGACAAACTGGTGAGGAAGGCAGGCTCTATTGTAGGCACGGAGCTGGACAGTCTGACATCCGTGGCAGAGAGACGGGCGCTGAGCAGATTCCTGTCAATCATGGAGAATCCACTGCATCCACTGAACAGGATCATCTCCAGACAGAGGAGCAGCTTCAGCGACAGACTGCTGTCACCGTCCTGCTCCACTGACAGACTGAGGAGATCGTTCCTCCGCCACACTATGCGACTCTTCAATTCCACCCGGGGGGGGTAAACGTTAACATTATACAAAGATATTGTTTGTTATACCTGCATTTTTATTACTCTTTAATTTATTGTTTTTTTATCAGTATGCTGCTGCTGCTGGAGTATGTGAATTTCCCCTTGGTATTAATAAAGTATCTATCTATCTATCTATCTATCTATCTATCTATCTATCTATCTATCTATCTATCTATCTATCTATCTATCTATCTATCTATCTATCTATCTAAATGGAACCGTCTCATTACAAGGAAACAAACTCAGGGCTGCCACTGATTCTACGTTATGGTGAGTTCTATTTATTGTGCACAAAGAGTGGACGGTCTGTAGAAAATTGTCTTACATAAAACCAGTCATCTCCAAACTGTTTTTTAAGTCTCGAATAAATCTGAGATGGAATGATTCCTTCATTTGTCAAAAATGGAATAATATTACGCTGTGCAACACTACTGGGTACCTCCTGCTCCGACATATTGATCACAACTGACAGGACGGGGGAAAGAGCAACTAGCACTACTAACGAAAACTTCATATATGCGTGTGCTTGTACAATGAGTCAGGTCTACCTTGCACTCTTTATAAGAACAGAGCAGGAAAATTCCTGTTTATAATTGAACACCCCTCATAATTAGAAAATTTTATTGAATATTTTCTGAAAAGCAAAAAGGAGGGAACTGTGGAGTAATGTATTGGTTTAGGTATTGTTTAGTATTAGTTTAACACTAGAATCCCTGAAGCCTACAAAAAAACTCGTAATCCTGGGCCACCTTAAATCCCTTCACACCTCTCCATCAGTGTCTTTTGTTTTGTAAATGTGTCGATCAGCACAAGCAGCAGGCAGCCTGCTATCCCATCCACCACGACACCTGCAGCTCAAGTCGCAGAGAAGATTCTCAGAGCTCAAATGTACTTATTGTGGTGTGAGGTAAGCCTGGAGTTGTATAGGGAAAATAATACAGTATATCGTTATTTGGAATACATATCGTATTTCCCCGAAAATAAGACCTACTCCGAAAATAAGCCCTAGTCAAGATCATCAGCTGAAAAGTAAGGCCGGGTTTATACTTCATGTGATGTGACGCATGTGCCGAAACATCCATTAAATTCCAAGGTCACCTTGCCACAATATCTCTGAAAAGGATGTTTAATGATTACATCCATCAATTAGCCCATTCCAACAGCATCCGCACAAGACAGAAACAAAATCCCTGGATGGGGCATCAGCTCATCGCAAGGTGAACACAAGCAAACAAAAACACGAACATCATTATAGCTTCACCAAATCCCCAAACCTTCATGTCTTTGGATGGAAAACTGAGCCCACTGTGGAAACCCACCAGAAAAACATGAAAACTGCAGGCAGGGATCACAAGGGACGTGACTCCCTGCGAGACAGCAGCACTACCGCTCTGCCACCGTGCCACCCCATATGTGTAACTATTAACAATATTCATAATTTAAACAAAGTTAACGATTTATCTGTAAAGTGTAACATACATATTTCAATGCATTTCATCATGAAAGTAATATAATTTATAAATTTAAGAATTCTAAATGTGCAGAGAGCTGGAATATCATGTAATGTTTTCTGTGTGACATTCTATTGCTGCTTGCCACTGCTGTCAGGTCAGGAGGAAGCCCCAGAAGTGAGTAGCGATTAACAACTGGGTCAGTTTTAAGATAACGTTTACGACAGTCTACTTTAATGATAAAACGAGGTTAAAGTAGACATTTCGAGTTTAAAGCCGAAATTTTCACTTTAATCACAAAATAGACCTTTTCCTTAATTTTTTTTCTCTGTGGCTCAAATACGCCATCGTACCTTCTGATGGTATTGTGAAGGTGCAAAAAAAAAAGACGGCACAGAAGATGGTTTGTGAGACTTTTAAAATGTATAGCGTCATTACAATGGGGAATATGCAACGCTTGAATATCAAATCAACTTGAATACATTTGTATATTGGCATTTTGCTTCACCACATCGAACCATTCATCAAACATCGAAGCACACACATCGATCCTGTAGGATCCTAAAAGTGGCTGGAGTAGCAAGAAATTCAGGCTGGAATTCAGGATTTGAATATGGAGAGTTATGATGATATTCCAGAAGAAGATGACATGACTGTATTTGAATAAATCTATATTGTTGTACATGAATAAATATAAGACTTTCCCTGAAAATAAGCCTTAGTGCATCTTTTGGAGCAAAAACTAATATAAGACCCGGTCATATTTTTGGGGAAACACGGTACATTTCGTGTGTGTTCTGTGTCTACAAAGATCTGTGTATATGTAGGATGAAAGGAAATGTGAGGCGAGAAATGGCGAACACATAACTAATACAGAAACTTTATCCATGTTATAGTAATAATAATGTGAAGTGGATAAAGTGTGAAGACTTTAGTCCAAATATCAAATAAACACGTACACTTTTATAAAAAAAAATCATTCCATTTACATTTTGCTGTTAATGAGTTACAAACCCAAATATCAAACAACAGAAAGTTTTCTCAGATGGTGCAGATGCAAGGTCTGCTGCAATATAACCCAAAGGTTCCGCTTTCAAGTCCAGGCACTATATGTTTTGAGTAGTGAGCTGCTATTATTATTAATATAATATAATACAACATACATTTGATCTGCGTCTGTAACACTCGGTGTAAATTTTGGCTACTTGTGGTACAGCGAACTTGCCTCTCCCTCTCTCAGTTGATGACATTTATCTCCATTCTTTTCACAAGAGCAGCAATGATCACAGTTGGTGCTGTGATTGATGCCTGCTCAGAACTATTTGCTGTACCGGCAATCAAAGATACGATGCCTCGTGACCGCTATCAGACCATCGTGCGGCAAGATGTTTAAAAGAACAGCTGCTGAAACTGCAGTGATGCTTGAAATTGCTTTTAAAGAGGAAGGTATATACTGTAGATAGATAGATAGATAGATAGATAGATAGATAGATAGATAGATAGATAGATAGATAGATAGATAGATAGATAGATAGATAGATAGATAGATAGATAGATAGATAGATAGATAGATAGCTAGATAGATACTTTATTAATCCCAATGGGAAATTCACATTCTCCAGCAGCAGCATACTGATACAATAAATAATATTAAATTAAAGATTGATAATAATGCAGGTGAAAAACAGACAATAACTTTGTATAATGTTAACGTTTACCCCCCCAGGTGGAATTGAAGAGTCGCATAGTTTGGGGGAGGAATGATCTCCTCAATCTGTCAGTGGAGCAGGACAGTGACAGCAGTCTGTCGCTGAAGCTGCTCCTCTGTCTGGAGATGATCCTATTTAGTGGATGCAGTGGATTCTCCATAATTGATAGGAGCCTGCTGAGCGCCCTTCGCTCTGCCACAGATGTTAAACTATCCAGCTCCATGCCAACAATAGAGCCTGCCTTCCTCACCAGTTTGTCCAGGTGTGAGGCATCTTTCTTCTTAATGCTGCCTCCCCAGCACACCACTGCGTAGAAGAGGGCACTCGCCACAACTGTCTGATAGAACATCTGCAGCACCTTATTGCAGATGTTGAAGGACGCCAGCCTTCTAAGGTAGTATAACCGTCTCTGTCCTTTCTTACACAGAGCATCAGTATTGGCAGTCCAGTCTAATTTATCATCCAGCTGCACTCCCAGATATTTATAGGTCTGCACCATCTGCACACAGTCACCTTTGATGATCACGGGGTCCATGAGGGGTCTGGGCCTCCTAAAATCCACCACCAGATCCTTGGCTTTGCTGGTGTTCTGGTGTAGGTGGTTTGAGTCACACCATTTAACAAAGTCCTTGATGAGGTCCCTATACTCCTCCTCCAGCCCATTCCTGATGCAGCCCACGATAGCAGTGTCATCAGCGAACTTTTGCACATGGCAGGACTCCAAGTTGTTTTGGAAGTCCGATGTATGTAGGCTGAACAGGACCGGAGAAAGTACAGTCCCTTGTGGCGCTCCTGTGTTGCTGACCACAATGTCAGATGTGTAGTTCCCAAGACGCACATACTGAGGTCTGTCTTTAAGATAGTCCACGATCCATGCTACCAGGTATGAATCTACTCCCATCTCTGTAGCTTGTCCCTAAGGAGCAGAGGTTGGATTGTGTTGAAGGTGCTAGAGAAGTCTAGAAACATAATTCTTACAGCACCACTGCCTCTTTCTAAGTGGGAGAGGGATCGGTGTAGCATATAGATGATGGCATCCTCCGCTCCCACCTTCTCCTGATATGCAAACTGCAGAGGGTCAAGGGCATGTTGAACCTGTGGCCTAAGGTGGTGAAGCAGCAGCCTCTCCATGGTCTTCATCACATGTGATGTCAGAGCAACAGGCCGAAAGTCATTCAGCTCAATAGGACGTGATACCTTTTGGACTGGGGTGATGCAAGATGTTTTCCAAAGCCTCGGGACTCTCCCCTGTTCCAGGCTCAGGTTGAAGATGCGCTGTAGAGGACCCCCCAGCTCCGATGCACAGACCTTCAGCAGTCGTGGTGATACTCCATCTGGACCCGCTGCTTTGCTGGCATGAAGTCTCCTCAGCTTTCTGCTCACTTGCGCTGCTGTAATTATGGGTGGGGATGTCTCTCCTATGCTGGTATCAGCAGAAGGATATGTGGAGGGTGCAGTACTCCGAGGTGAGAGTGGGTTAAGGTGGTCAAACCTGTTAAAGAAGTTGTTCATTTGGTTTGCTCTCTTCACGTCTCTCTCGATGGTGGTACCCCGCTTCGAGCTGCAGCCAGTGATGATCTTCATCCCATCCCACACTTCCTTCATGCTGTTATTCTGCAACTTCTGCTCCAGCTTTCTCCTGCACTGCTCCTTCGCCGCCCTGAGCTGGACTCGGAGTTCTTTCTGCATGCGCTTGAGCTCATGCTGATCACCGTCTTTATACAGTATACAGTGTATATATATATATATATAATATATATATATATATATATATATATATATATATATATATATATATATATATATATATATGTGTGTGTGTGTGTGTGTGTACAAAAAGAATATTTACAAAGCCGTCAGATAACACAACTGCTCCTTCAATAGCTCAGCAGTGCTTAATCCTACCTCACCTTTAGGTGCACTGATGTCCCCTGCAAGATTATCCAGCCAATCTGCCACCCCTGTATACCCTACGCATCTATCCAGGTAGACTCTAGCACATTCAGGTCGAACCCCAGTCGGTCTTGTGTGCGTAAGCCCCCCTGGATGACCAACGGCTATGCTGAGCTCAAGCAACACCGGTTGCCAACTCACCAGTAAGTAAATCTCATTTATTTACAATAAGGGATCCCCATCTCTGACTCAACCTTTCAAAAGCAAATCCTGGCTTTTTCTATCATGCACGCTGCACCTTAAACCGCCTGCGCTGTGCGGGCCGCGAGGACACCGGCATGTAAAACTAAGCACATGCGAAGGAGCCCATACTGGCCATTATACCAGCTCCATGTGTCCCCAGATCCGCGGTGCCTCACAGCACTGACCTGCTAGATTGCCCCGAGTTTCCATGGCAGCGCCTTCAACACACAAACAGTAAGCGCCCTTCCTTTATGCTGGCATACTTTTATCCTTATAAATAATAATATTTGCTTTCATGTTTCTTTAACTTTAAATTTGGTAATGCATGGAGTCGCGTATTACCACACTGCTATGAAGGAGAATGGCACCATTAACCTGGAGGAATTTAGTAGTTTCCAGCTACATAAGCACTTGCACTGATTTGACTGTGCCCCTCAAACACTTCTTTATATGTCCTAACGATAATCCATACATTAATTCAGAGGTCCGCTCTGCACTTTATGTTCGCTCTAATGCAGGGACGTGCAGTAAAGTAAAAAAAGTAATAATGATAATATAAAATAAATATGTCCACTGGTCTGTGCTATAAATGTGTTTTCTGTATGATTCCAATAATTTTGATCATTTTATAGTTTAAATCACTGAATTGGCGCATTTCCTGTTCAAATAGAGGAGAGAAACGCAAAGTGCGGCAGCAACGAGCCTCGCCTCCCCTTGGGGTTGATGTGTGCAATTGGCGTGTGCCTGTTGCTGTCTCTCTGGATGTCGCCAGTATAATGTTTGCAGACACGTTTATTATACACTCTGACTTTCCACAGTCTGGCTAATATCTTTAATGAATGTGTGTGAAATATCTAGTCTTGCTGATTGGACATAAAACTGCAGTGAAAAGGCACAAGGTGAGGCAGACAGTACCGTGCCACCCTGAATGGGGCGCATGTGAGCCCAGCGGGTGCTTGTTGCTGCTGTTTTTCTACGCAGAGCCTCTGGGTGCCCGATAAGTTAGCGACATCAGAAAGTCAAGTGCACTGCAGCGGTCCATTTATTTTTATGTTTTCTTCCGAATGACTGCCAAAATGGAAGATTAAGATTTTTAAAAGTAAAGGAAAATAAGTAAGACTTTTACAAGAAAGTGACGAAGATTTTTATGGAGATGGATATGCACATGGACTTCATTTACAAATAAAGGTAAAACCATAAACGGTTTTCAATTTTATAAAAATTGGATCAGACTAAGAAAACAATCCAATATTTAAAAACTAAATTTTGACCTTAAATAAAATATTCTTTTGTTTTTCTTGTTATCCTTTGGTTGAACAGTCTGTATTAAAATGTATTAAAGCATCACAATTAAAAGCTTTTTAAAACAACTAAATATTTCAATTAAGGTCAAAATTGAAATCTGTTTTTTTTGTACACCTCTCAATATTTTCGCTTGTATTGAATGAGTATGAATTGTGGAATTCAAACGGTAAATTTCGAACACATGGTGGGTGAGGACCAAATGTGCTCTCTCCACTATAAATGTAACATTCTTTCTTAGCCAAATATGTACCTTACTGATGTGTGTGTAAAGAATGCTGACGAGATATGAAACATGACCAGTAGTCAATGTGTATGCTGCCAAATGAATGGTGAATAAGCTACTCTTTTGGGATCATATATTTGTAACTCTGACTCTGAAGGAGTCAGGGCCTCCCCAGTCATGAACCTCACCGCACGTCACTGCAACACATATGCCTCAGGCAACACACGTGAGTACGATAAATCCAGATACGATCTACGCAGAGATATTAGAGAAGCCAAGAAGAAATACAGACATGAACTGGAAGGTCGCTACACTACCGCTGACATTCGGAGAATGTGGTAGGGACTGGGAATAACCACAGACTACAGAGAGAGAGGCAGTGGGTTGACCACGGACAGCCATTTCTCGCTGGATGGCTTTAATGAATTCTATGCCTGCTTTGAGGCCCACAACACCAAGTGAATGGGCAGGGAGAGGACTAGTGAGGGCTCATTGTCCTCATATCACAATATCAACTGCAGATGTGGAAAAATCTCTGAGGAGGATAAACCCCCGGAAGGCAGTCTTGCTGTGCACTCAGATCTTGTGTTTCAACCCTGGCTGATGTTCAGGCTGCCATATTTAACCTCTCTCTTATGTAGGCCACAATCCACAACCACTACGAAACAACCACCATTATTCCACTGCTAACAAAGAGCAAGGCTAACTGTCGGAATGACTACTGGCCCATTACATTGACTCATATAGTGATGAAATGCTTTAAGAGAATCATTATGAGCCACATTCTGACATTCATACCCGACACAATGGACCCCCTACAGTTTACATAAAGACCAAACAGGCAGACAGAGGACGCAGTTAGCACAGCAATGCCTACAATTCTTACACACCTAGAGAACAAGGACTGCTACGCCTGGTTGCTGTTTATTGATTACAGCTCGGCTTTTAACACTGTGATACCAGCTGAGCTCTCCTACAAGCCCTCCACTCCAAGTGTGCCACCTACTCTCTGCCACTGGGACCTGGACTTTTCAACAGGCAGACCCCAGTCAGTGTCACAGATGGCTAGGGTTCTGACCCAACCGGGACGCATAGGATGACCGGAAGGTGACCTTCATATCTTCCGGGTCATGAGGGGGCAACCGCCCTGGATCAGGAGAGGACCACAGGACAGGAGGAGAGAAATTCCAACTCGTTGGGACCCATGGCCACCGCCAGGGGGCGCCTCAAGCCTCGTAGAACCTGGGAAACATTTACTTCCGCCACACTCGGAAAGATGACAGAAGAGCCTTCCAGGAACGTCCGGAGAGCTTCCAGTGCAAAGGGCAGCGCTTCCGCCACACCAGGAAGTACTGCCGGAAGGACGTAATCAGCCACCTGGAGCACATCTGGGTGTGAATAAAAGGGGCCGCCTCCCTCCAATCAGGGAGTTAGAATCGGGAGTGGGAGCAGGACAAAGCTCCCATAAGGAGAGGAAAGGCGGCCAGGGACTGTGAAAAAGAAGCCCAAAATACAGGTGCTGGGGGCACTGTGTGTGCTGTTTGGGACTGTAATTTGTGGTGTAATAAACGTGTGATTTTTATAAAGATGTGGTTTCCGACTGGTGGTGTCCGGGCAAGTCTCACATCAGTCAGGCTGGGGAGCAACATTTCCAAAGCAATAATCATAAATATAGGAACTTCACAAGGATGTATTTTGAGTCTCATGCTGTACACACTCATCACCATTGACTGTGTCGCTTCCCAGCATAACACCAGCATTATTAAATTTGTGGATGATACCACCATCAATGAACTGAATTCTGGGGGTGACGAGTCAGCGTACAGGAGGGAGGTGGCTGGCCTGGTGAAGTGGTGTCAGGACAGTATTCTCTTTCTTAACACCAGCAAAGTAAATTAGATGATTATGGAAACATGGAGGGAGAAGGGTCAGCACACACCACTGTACATTGGAGGGGCTGAGGTGGAGAGAGTCACCACATTTAAATATCTTGGCATTAACATCTCTGAAGATCTCACTTGGACCTACCATGTCACAGACCTGGTGGGGATATCAGGGAGGCATTTCTATTTTCTGAGAAGGTGGTAGAAGTTTGTCATGCCAAGCACTATTCTCAGCAATATCTACAGATATACAATTGTAAGTATCCTCACCTACTCCATCACAGTCTGGTTTGGGAACAGCACAGCACGGGACTACATGGCTCTACAGCGGGGGGATAAAATCAGCACAAAATATCACTGGAACAGCACTCCCTGCACTACAGGACATCCATAACAGCAGAGTTATTAGGAGGGCCCATAAAATTATTAAGGACACAACCAACTACACACAACATGAACTGTTCATACATTAGGGAGACGCTATAAGAGCACAGCATCAAGAACATCAAGACTGAAAGGCGATTGTCTCCCTTAAGTCATTGGACTTGTAAATAAAACTCATCGACTGTCCCTGTCATCAGCACTGTAGGCCAGCTTGTGTGTGCAGGATGGAAGGCCATCTTGAGACCTGCAGAGCTTACACTGAAACACTTTTCATTTTTTTCCCATGTACTCTTATTTATGTTTGTTTATTGAATATTTTTTGCACCTGAGGTGTTTTTGTTTATTGTTGTGTATTCTGGTCTGTTCCTCTGTATTCTTGTTTATTGCTGGAGGACTCGCAGAATAAGATTTTCATTGTACTGAGAGCATATGAAAATAAAGTTGAAGTTAAGTTAAAACAGAAAGGGCTGGGTGGTATGCCAAGAAGAGAACAGTAATTATACAAACCATACATTATGGTGTAGTTTTAATTTTTAAGTTTTTGAGTCAACTATTTGTCCATTTGTAAGGTCAGTATGTACAGACTTGTTTTCCAAGCAGGAAGAGGAATGTTCTTGCATGCCATATATCTACATAATTTATTTACTGATATTGAAGGTTAATGCCACGTAATTGTATTTTGGTATTGCCTCCTCCTGTTATAAATTGCCTCATACAAATGCTATCAATAGGGCATACTTTCACTATGGTGACTGGTGCTCTCTGTATAAGTATTACATTTACAGTCCTCTGAGGACTGCTGGTCCTCTCGAGATTTTTCCTCAGCAATAGAGAAAGTGATGCTACTAACCGACACACGCTGGGGGTCTGTCAGTCAGGAAGTCTAAAGTTTAAATGCAAATCATAACATAAAGTCCTAATTCTAGGAGAAAAGGCGATCCGCTTTGATGATTAAACAGTGTTAAATACTGAGCTGTAGTCTAAACAGCAATAAAAATATTTATGTATTTATTAATTTAAAGAGCTTCTGTAAAAAGCCAAATTTGCCCCATCTATCTATCTATCTATCTATCTATCTATCTATCTATCTATCTATCTATCTATCTATCTATCTATCTATCTCATCTATCTATCTATCTAGTGCCTTTCATATCTATCTATCTATCTATCTATCTATCTATCTATCTATCTATCTATCTATCTATCTATCTATCTATCTATCTATCTATCTATCTATCTATCTATCTATCTATCTATCTATCTATCTATCTATCTATCTATCTATCTATCTATCTATCTATTATATTGTGCCTTTCCTTTATTAATTTTTCTTCATTTTTAGTCCTTCTGGTGTGTGTTCAGACCATAGTGGGTATATACAGTATATACTATGCTGTATATATCAATTGATACGTTTGTTTATTTAAGGAGCTTCTGTTAAAGGCCCAGTTTCCTTCTGGGGACAAGCAAAGTTCTTTCTGTCTATTGTCATGTATACACATCAGATGGTCACCCTCCAAATTCTTAACAGGTATGTGACACACTCCCGAGATGAGAGGGGGTGCTACCACTAACTGTATTGCCTTCTTCATCTTCCACAGTGCAGAGAAACCACTTAGTGAAAGCAACTGACTCCACCCCTTCCAGTTCCTGAGCCATAAAAGGACGACTGCCTGGAAGGAGGTGTCACGTCGTGTCTAAGCAACCTGAGAAAAGGACCTCCACATCCTGATAATATTTGAAGAAACCACTCAGAATGACCAAGCCAGAGTGTTACAGTGGCAGCATTTTTGTTTCTTTTGAGTGTCGTCATGCATTGTTTTTGTGTACATTTATCTGCATATAACCCTGTCATTCCTAGGATGACCACACTATTATAGAATCTCTCTCTCTTTATATATATATATATAAACCGGAGCGCCTGGAGGAAACCCACGCAGACACGGGGAGAACATGCAAACTCCACGCAGGGAGGACCCAGGAAGCGAACCCGGGTCCCCAGATCTCCCAACTGCGAGGCAGCAGCGCTACCCACTGCGCCACCGTGCCGCCCTATATATATATCCATCCATCCATTTACCAACCCGCTGAATCCGAACACAGGGTCACGGGGGTCTGCTGGAGCCATCCCAGCCAACACAGGGCACAAGGCAGGATGCCAACCCACCGCAGGGCACACACAAACACACCCACACACCAAGCACACACTAGGGCCAATTTAGAATCGCCAATCCACCTAACCTGCATGTCTTTGGACTGTGGGAGGAAACCGGAGCACCCGGAGGAAACCCACGCAGACACGGGGAGAACATGCAAACCTCCACGCAGGGAGGACCCGGGAAGCGAACCCGGGTCTTCTAACTGCAAGGCAGCAGCGCCACCACTGCGCCACCGTGCCTATATATATATATATATATATATATATATATATATATATATATATATATATATATACCGTCTTTTTCCGAAATTAAGACATCCCCCGAAAATAAGCCCTATCGAGATTTTCGGAACTTTTTGTAATATAAGCCCTCCCCCGAAAATAAGCCCTAGTTAAAATAATGTGAAAAAAAGAATTCGTTAAAAAATGCTGTTGATTTATTAAGTATGTTTAGCTTCCCTAATACTCGTATTTCAGAGAAATGTTTGAAATAAATATTCCGAGAAATTCATTGTTTACCTCTACAGTTCGTTTCAAATTAATTCTTGGAATTTATCTTAAAAATACAACATAAGGCAGCATGAATACATAAATATTGTGTCCGCTCTGCTCTGCTGTGTTGTACTGCGTCGCGCGTATCGCAGAGTATGGTCGAATGAGGTGGGGAGGGGGTGGAGGGGGGCATGCATATGCGGAATGCGACGGAACGCGTCGTTGGCGCACACTATAAATAATTGTTCGTTAAGGCAGCAGTCTACATTGAGCGACAGTGCAGATACAGTGTTTGTTCATTTCAGTCTTGTAAGTCTGATTATTTCCTCATACGTAATTTTACTTTTTATAAAGTGAATAATTTTTAACCGCAGTTAAAATGAGTACAAAACGAAAGAGCTATTCCGTAAAGTACAAAAAGGGAATTGTGGAAGACTCCAGGGGTGTAAATCTTGATTTATGACGATGTTCCAGAAGAAGATGACATGACTGTAATTGAATCAATTTTAATTTCTGTATTCTGTGTAAAATAAATAAATATTAAATAAAAATATATAAATATACTTTTATTTTTGTCCTCCCCCCGAAAATAAGCCCTAGTGCGTATTTTGGACCAAAAAAAGAAAGTAAGACAGTGTCTTATTTTCGGAAAAAGACGGTATATATATATATATATATATATATATATATATATATATATATATATATATATATATATATATATATATATATATATAAATAAATAAATGTCTGATACCTATTTGGACCTGTACAGGCCTTGAAACCTGCCTGTTGAGTTTAGAATCAGGCTGTCTTGGGTGAATTTTCAGAGCTGGTGAGTGCTGATCTGGTTTAGGATATTTTTGAAACATTTTTGCTATCATGTGTCAGGTACATGCCAACACTATCTATCTATCTATCTATCTATCTATCTATCTATCTATCTATCTATCTATCTATCTATCTATCTATCTATCTATCTATCTATCTATCTATCTATCTATCTATCTATCTATCTATCTATCTATCTTTCTATCTATCTATCTTTCAAGAGGCAGGCACCCTTTTTGGAGTGGTGGTGATAACATGCAGACTCTTGGTAACAATTAGAGTGCACTTTTGTTTTCTTTGGCTCAGGGTTAATTTTCTTTTGAAACAGATGTCAACTAAGACATTAACATTTTCAGTTCAAAACACACATGGTGAGAGTCCTTCCATTCCAGACAGGCTGTTGACTCATTTTCACTATCCTCCTTATGCCATTCGCAGATAGAGAGAAGGCTGAATCATACGGTGGTACAGGAATCTGCGTGAGAGGAGCTTAGCTGTCATAATCAAAGCAGGCATGCAAAGCATTTATTTCATCCTAGAGTGAAAATGGGAATATAATTGGATTAGACTCATTTTGTAATCTGTAAGCATCACTATGCCCTGTGACAACGTACCTGCATCGACGGTGCTGATGTATTCAGTTCCCAGATGGGTATCGACTTTTAGCAATTACTTTTCAAAGCACCTACCAGAATTTCTTGTATGTTTCCATAACACTGATCTCAAATGCATTGCTATTGCTACGTAATTTATGGATGTCACTGATAATTCATGGTTTTGTATTAGGAAATGAAAAGATTGTTTTCCCTGTCACACAGATTTCCACACATTTTTTGATGACAACCACTGCGTACACAGTTAGCTTTGAGATGAGGGTCTGTAGTGTTAAGAGTAAAACTTTTTGTAAGAATATCTAAAATGCCTCTGACTAGAACTGCCTGTTTAGTTAAGACATTCTTGTAACATTTGCACCCAGCACAGTCATCTAGAGAGCAGGAGATGACAATCAAAAACTTTTTTTTCTATCCAGTAGAAAAATTTTAAATATCAAGTTTCTCTTTAGATATAAATGCGTGCCAAAGCCTTTAAATCTGTTTAACTATTTTGGGACCTTCAGATAATATTAATAGGTAGGTGTGCTAAAGATTATACCATTTATCTGTATGCTGATTGGGACAAACTAAATGTTTCTTGAGAGTGTTATGGAAATGTAGCTTACTATACTTGGTATATTTTGTGGTGATGATCTAATTACATGCGAAAGCACCTTTGGGAAGTTCTAAAAAGTGTGTCCAACAGCTATTTGTAACAGGCATTGTGAATTTTCTTTATTTAAAAATCTAAAAACTAATTTCCCAACACATGTGGTAAGCATCTTTTTCAGCAGGTTTTCTTAAACTGTGGGTCACAACCCTTTGCAACCATTGTGTTGTGAGTTACTGTTGTATTTAATGGTAATGAGTGGTTTGTGAAGTGGGTTGCCGGTGGGTAGCCACAGGTTGATAAAACAATGCAGTGATTTACCCCCCACCTGACGATTGTCCACAATTCTCCAAGAGAGACCCCTCTCCCACACTGAGGATGGTCCAGGCGTTCAACAAGGAATGGGTCTCGGAAATAATAAAAAAATCATCAGGACCAGATAATATTTAACCTTGAGTGCTTAAGGAAGGTAGCGAGTACACATATAAACCCTTGACGACACATTTTTATGAAGTCAGTGCACACTGTGGAAATTCTGAAGGACTGGAAAATGGCAGATATTATGTAAAAAGGGGAATTGGGCAGAGCCAAGCAACTATAGGCCAGTAAGTTTAACGTGCATCACTGGAAAAGTAATGGAAGGAATTATTAAGGAAAAGACTGAGCAGCACATGGCAACAACAGGAGTTTTATTGACCAGTCAGCATGGGGTCAGAAGAAGGAGGTCGTGTTTTACTAACTGTCACAAGAATGAGTCAGAGACATCATAAAAAGTTGGGGCAGCCACCCGTATAATATGCTCGGCTGCCAAATTGCTTCTTTCTTGTACACGATGCGTATAGATCAGAGTCCAGAACAGAACTGCCTGTACTGAGGCAAGATGGCAGTTTTAAAGGCCTGGAAAGGAAATGACGTCAAGGTTGCAGGAACTGGGAATGGCATCCTCGTGTCCGGAAGTGACGTCATCCTTGGGGCCGGCAAGAGGCGGGATTTCCTGGGAAAGGTCTGCAAGGGACTGAGAGAGATAGTCAGTACACCCCGCTGCCCCCTGGCCTGGCATAGAATTACTAGTGTTTAGGCCCTTCAGCGGTTTCCCATGCGCACGTGTGTGACATGACATACTGGAATTTTATGAGGAGGCAACAAAAGAATACGATCAAAGTGGAGCAGACGATATTATTTATCTGGACATTCAGAAGGCATTTGATAAGGTGCCACATGAGAGGATGGGCATCAGGCTAAAAGAAGAGGCAGTTCAGGGTGTGGTGTGGAGATCAGAATTAGAATCACTTTATTTGCTAGCATGTAAAACATACAACAGAACTGACTTTGGTTAGGTGCAAAAACATGGTATAGAAGACAATAGCAACTCAAGAGAACACAATTTCAACCCACCATTAACCTGACACTGTACAAACTACTACACAAATACACGTTTCTTGAACAAAAACTTTTGCAAACTTTGATAGTTAACTCAAATAAATAGAAAAACTACACAAAATAATAAAGATATAAAATATAATGCTCAAAAAATTAATTTTAATCAGAGTAAAGCTCCACCACGGACCTCTGTCTTACCACACTTATGATATACCACTCCATTGGAGTGCAATTCTACTTTACTATATTGTTTAACATATTTGTGTTTTGTGCTATATATTTTTCATCACCACTATAAATAATGCTGTGATGGTGTCATGTATTGTATATTGCATTGTTTAAATTGTATTTCCCTTGTTACTTGTATGGAACACCAAGACAAATTCCTAGCAACTAATGTGCCTGGCAATAAAATTTAAAGTTAAAAAAATGTGTTGAATTTGGACTTTAAACAAGAAGTTTTTTTTGTTCCCTTGCCCTTCTAGGCTATATAAGTATATCTATTATATAAAAAAACTCTTGGGTCAAGACGTGATCATCTCGGAGAGACATTTTGAAGTCCTGCGAAACTTCTTGAAAATCACACCCTACTTTCAAACAATTTCTTGGAGACGCTTTAACGTCCCATGAGACAAAAGGACAGCTGCTGTACAGGCTTTTAAATGATCGACGCACAGTGCGACATGCAGATCATGCAGCTTGGTAGCAGCTAGCAGCAAGCCTGCACACACGAGCAACTAGAGAGCAGCTAACGGACAAGACGAGCAGCGTGAAATCGCAAGACAGGGGACTGCGACGGTATACTAACTGCCCTCTTTTTATTTTAACAGGAAAGCTGAGAAAACAACCCCTTGAGTTCATCTTCAAAACCTTAGCCAGACGTCCAGGCCGCTTCCGGGATCCTTCGCTTTCTCCGGTCCTCCACTGATGATGTCACCACCATCCCAAGACCCTCAGCGTCCTGTTTCCCAGCATTCCCATTTCCGTTCCCACCTCATAAAATGTCCGTGTTCTCACTACTGGTTGTCTGTTGTGTGTAACTCATGACTGAACGTTAGCACGACTTACTGAAAGATTTACAGTATACGAGGACAGAATCCCCAACCCTTAATTCTATTCTCTGTATTTCCTTTTACTATATATATATATATATATTGTGATGGACGACCGGCTATGGACTCCGGTCGCCACCCCCAGGCCGCTAGGAGGAGCCCTCCGGACAGCATATTCGTGCCCCGAGTTCCAGCAGGGCCTCATGGACTTTGTAGTGTTGTGACACAGCCCTGCTGGATACCTTGGGGGCCGCCAGGAGTCACTGAGGGGGGCTAGTGGGCTCTTGCATGCCCTATAACCCGGGAGTGCATCACAGTCACGTGACTGGAGGAAGCAGCGTGCTCCCGGGATGAAAAGGACTGTTTACCCTGACCCGGAAGGGATAAGGACTTGGGGGTTTGGCCAGGAGCCACTTCCGGGTCAGAGGCTATAAAAGGACTCTGGGTAAGCCCAGACATTTGAGCTGAGCTGGGTGGAAGGGTGGCAACGCGTCTGGGAGTGTGGAGGATTATTGTTTATTGTTGTTATTATTATTATTGAGTATTGTGGAGAGGAGGGTGCTTTGTGCATAATTATTATTATTAATAAATCATTATTTGGACTTTTACCTGGTGTCTGACGTCTAGTCTGAGGGTTCAAGGGGTCACGGAGACCTCTAATCTGTCACAATATATATATTATATATATATATATATATATATATATATATATATATATATATATATATGTATATTTGCAGTTGGAGATCCACGAAGGGAGAAAAAACGAATCACGTATCATAAAATAGTTTTTATTCCTGAGCTTTCAACCTCTATCAGGGGTCTTCATCAGAGGATAATGCTTAGACTTACAAGAATCAAAGGCAATATATAGCAACACATTCAGTATGGGGGGGGTGGGGGGGGTGGGTTTTGGTGACTAAGTCAGTATGATCAGGGGGGGATGTTGTATAGTTTAATCATTGTTTTTATGTCCTTATTAAGTTGGCATATGCTGGGTTTATGTCCAGGTGTCTGTTGATGGCGTTTTCATCTGATAGCCAAGACTCGGCCAACTCTCTGGCGCTTTTTGTACTGGCTTTAAATTTTACTTTTACGTTGTCCCAGTTGAATGTGTGTCCTGTCGATTTGGTATGTGCATATATCAAGGATAGTGCGTCCTTTCTTCTGACGGCATTGCGATGTTCCTGTACACGTGTTGAGATTTTTTTTTGACGTTTGTCCTATGTATACAGCTGAGCAAGAATTGCATTGAATACTATACACTGGGTTTCGTGTTTCGGCTGTCGATTTCTTGTTTTTAGCATTAAACAGGACCATGCGCAGATTGTTCGTGGGTTTATGTGCTATTTTGATGCCCCACTTGGTCAGATTGCGTGCCGTGCCTTCTGACACATTATGATGATACGGGAGTGAATGCCAGGTGGGGTGGGGGTTCTGATTTACGTCGATTGTATGCTGATTCCTTTGGCGTCTGGACTCCTAGCTGAACTGGTAATGCAACGATTTGAAAACATAGCTTTATCCCAGATTACACCCAAAATTTGGATACGCTATGTAGACGACACATTCGTCATATTAAGAAAGAACCAGCTGAATGAATTCTACAATCATATTAACACAATATTCCCTGCAATCCAGTTCACAATGGAAAAAGAAGTTAGTCGACACATCAACTTCATGGACATTTACATCAAAAGAAATAGTGACGCCACCCTGACCACAAGTGTTTACCGCAAACAATGCTACGCAGACAAGATTCTACACTTCGCCAGCAATCACCCGGTATCTCATAAACGGAGCTGCGTGAAAACCCTATTTAAACGAGTCCACACGCATTGTAATACCAAGGAAACAAAAATTAATGAGAGACGCTATCTGTTTCAACTTTTCACCTCGAACGGATACTCAAAATCATTCATTAATCGGAGTCTACACAGCAGATGCCAAAGGAATCAGCATACAATCGACGTAAATCAGAACCCCCACCCCACCTGGCATTCACTCCCGTATCATCATAATGTGTCAGAAGGCACGGCACGCAATCTGACCAAGTGGGGCATCAAAATAGCACATAAACCCACGAACAATCTGCGCATGGTCCTGTTTAATGCTAAAAACAAGAAATCGACAGCCGAAACACGAAACCCAGTGTATAGTATTCAATGCAATTCTTGCTCAGCTGTATACATAGGACAAACGTCAAAAAAAATCTCAACACGTGTACAGGAACATCGCAACGCCGTCAGAAGAAAGGACGCACTATCTTTGATATATGCACATACTAAATCGACAGGACACACATTCAACTGGGACAACGTGAAAGTAAAATTTAAAGCCAGTACAAAAAGCGCCAGAGAGTTGGCCGAGTCTTGGCTATCAGATGAAAATGCCATCAACAGACACCTGGACATAAACCCAGCATATGCCAACTTAATAAGGACATATAAACAATGATTAAACTATACAACCCCCCCCGCCCCCCCCCCCCCCCGATCATACTGACTTAGTCCCTTCGTCGATCTCCAACTGCAAATATGCAAACCGTATAACAGACCTTCTCTTCCATGCATATATATGTATATATAAATATATATATATATATATATATATATATGTATATATATATATATATATATATATATAATATATATATATATATATATATATATATATATATATATATATATATATATATATATATATATATATATACATACAGTTAGGTCCATAAATATTTGGACAGAGACAACTTTTTGGTAATTTTGGTTCTGTACATTACCACAATGAATTTTAATGAATGATTGCATAAACTGTGAGGCAACTAAAGCATTTTTTTAACACAATCCCTTCATTTCAAGGGCTCAAAAGTAATTGGACAAATGAAATAACTGGAAATCAAATGTTCATTTCTAATACTTGGTTGAAAGCCCTTTGCTGGCAATGACAGCCTGAAGTCTTGAACTCCTGCACATCACCAGATGTTGGGTTTCCTCCTTTTTAATGCTCTGCCAGGCCTTTACTGCAGTGGCTTTCAGTTGCTGTTTGTTTGTGGGCCTTTCTGTCCCGAAGTTTAGTCTTCAACAAGTGAAATGCCTGCTCAGTTGGGTTAAGATCAGGTGACTGACTTGGCCATTCAAGAATTTTCCACTTCTTTGCTTTAATAAACTCCTGGGTTGCTTTGGCTGTATGTTTTGGGTCATTGTCCATCTGTATCATGAAACGCCGCCCAATCAATTCGATTGCATTTAGCTGGATTTGAGCAGACAGTATGTCTCTGAACACCTCAGAATTCATTCGGCTGCTTCTGTCCTGTGTCACATCATCAATAAACACTAGTGTCCCAGTGCCACTGGCAGCCATGCACGCCCAAGCCATCACACTGCCTCCCTCCACCGTGTTTTACAGATGATGTGGTACGCTTTGGATAATGAGCTGTTCCACGCCTTCTTCATAATTTTTTCTTGCCATCATTCTGGTAGAGGTTGATCTTGGTTTCATCTCTCCAAACAATGTTTTTCCAGAACTGTGCTGGCTTTTTTAGATGTTCTTTAGCAAAGTCCAATCTAGCCTTTCTATTCTTAAGGCTTATGAGTGGCTTGCACCTTGCAGTGCACCCTCTGTATTTACTTTCATGCAGTCTTCTCTTTATGGTAGACTTGGATATCGATACGCCGACCCCCTGGAGAGTGTTGTTCACTTGGTTGGCTGTTGTGAAGGGGTTTCTCTTCACCATGGAAATGATTCTGCAATCATCCACCACTGTCGTCTTCCGTGGATGTCCAGGTCTTTTTGCGTTGCTGAGTTCACCAGTGCTTGCTTTCTTTCTCAGGATGTACCAAACTGTAGATTTTGCCACTCGTAATATTGTAGCAGGGCGGCATGGTGGCACAGTGGGTAGCGCTACTGCCTCGCAGTTGGGAGACCTGGGGACCTGGGTTAGCTTCCCGGGTCCTCCCTGCGTGGATTTTGCATGTTCTCCCTGTGTCTGCGTGGGTTTCCTCTGGGCGCTCCGGTTTCCTCCCACAGTCCAAGGACATGCAGGTTAGGTGGATTGGCGATTCTAAATTGGCCCTAGTGTGTGCTGGGTGTGTTTGTGTGTGTCCTGCGGTGGGTTGGCACCCTGCCCAGGACTGGTTCCTGCTTTGTGCCCTGTGTTGGCTGGGATTGGCTCCAGCAGACCCCCGTGACCCTGTGTTCGGATTCAGTGGGTTGGAAAATGGATGGATGGGAATATTGTAGCAATATGTCAGATGGTTTTTTTTTGTTTTCACAGCTTAAAGATGGCTTCTTTCACCTGCATGGAGAGCTCCTTTGACCGAATGTTGTCTGTTCACAGCAAAATCTTCCACATGCAAGCACCTCACCTCAAATCAACTCCAGGCCTTTTATCTGCTTAATTGATAATGACATAACAACGGACTTGACCACACCTGCCCATGAAATAGCCTTTGAGTCAATTGTCCAATTACTTTTGAATGAAATGAAATGAAGGGATCGTGTTCAAAAAATGCTTTAGTTGCCTCACATTTTTATGCAATCGTTTTGTTCACCCCACCTGAATTAAAGCTGAAAGTCTGCACTTCAACTGCATCTGAGTTGTTTCATTTAAAATTCATTGTGGTAATGTACAGAACCAAAATTAGAAAAAAATTGTCTCTGTCCAAATATTTATGGACCTAACTGTATACAGTATATATATATATATATATATATATATATATATATATATATATATATATATATATATATATATATATATACTGCTCAAAAAAATTAAAGAGACACTTTTTAATGAGAGTATAGCATCAAGTCAATGAAACTTCTGGGCTATTGATGTGGTCAGTTGAGTAGCAGAGGGGCTTGTTCATCAGTTTCAGCTGCTTTGGTGCACTAGAGGGGCAACAATGAGACGACTCCCCAAAACAGGAATTAATGGTTGAACAGGTGGAGGCCGCTGACATTTTTCCCTCCTCATCTGTTTTTTCCACTTGTTTTGCATTTGGCTGCGGTCAGTGTCACTACTGGTAGCACGAGGCAATACCTGGACCCTACAGAGATTGGTGGCACAGGTAGTCCAACTTCTCCAGGATGGCAGGCACATCAATACGTGGCATTATCAGAAGGTTTTCTGTGTCTCCCAGTACAATGTCAAGGTCATGAAGGAGATTCCAGGAGACAGGCAGTTACTCTAGGACAGGGCCCCTCATAGAAGGTTCTTAACCCATCAGCAGGACCCACCGGCATCTTCTCTTTTCATCAAGGAGGAACAGGATGAGCATTGGTAGAGCCTACAAAATGACCCCCAGCAGGCAGGCCACTGGTGTGAATGTCACTGATCAAACAATCAAAAACAGACTTCATGAGGGTGGCCTGAGGGCCCAATGTCCTCTAGTGGGCACCGTGGAGTTTGATTGGCATTTGCCATAGAAAACCAGAATTGGCAGGTCCACCACAGGCGGGCACCCTGTGCTTTTCACAGATGAGAGCTGTTTCACTCTGAGCACATGTGACAGATGTGAAAGGGTCTGGAGAAGCTGTGGAGAACATTATGCTGCCTGTAACATCATTCAGCATGAGCGGTTTGGTGGTGGCTCAGTGATGGTATATCTGGGGAGGCATATCTGTGGAGGGACTCTCACACCTCTACAGACTAGACAATGGCACCTTGACTGCCATTAGGTATCGGATGAAATCCTTGGACCTAATGTCAGACCCTATGCTGGTGCAGTGGCCTGGTGCATGACAATGCCCGGCCTCATGTGGCGAGAGGATGCAGGCAGTTCCTGGAAGAAGAAGGAATTGATACCATTGACTGACCCCCACACTCACCTGACCAAAATCTAATAGAACACTTCTGGGTGGGACATTATGTTTTGGTCCATCCGACGCCTCAGCCTGACCAGGAGCTCAGTGATGCCCTGGTCCAGATCTGGGAGGAGATCCCCCAGGACACCATTCGGCGTCTCATTAGGGGACATACAACCTACTGAGTACGATTTGGAGTTGCTGCAATGAAATTTCGGCAAAATGGACAAGACTGCCTGCCTACCATATCATTTTTTCCCTTTGATTTTCAGGGTGTGTTTGAATTCAGCCCTCTGTAGGTTGATCATTTTCATTTCCATCAAACGATGTGCAATCCTCTCATTCCTAACACATTACCATATTAGTCCATATCACTAGAGATAGCCAGCAGGATTTTTTTCCCATTGAGATCTGATGTGTTTTCAAAGTGTTCCTTTAATTTTTTTGAGCAGTTACCAGTTCTATGTTGTAAAAACAGTAATCCTTTGTAAGTTTATTTAGGATTTGAATATTTTGAGGAAAGAAGCTGCGGAGATGGCATGTAGTTTGTGTGACAACAGACTTACACCTCCTCTGTGATCGCAATTTAATAAACAGATGGCTGCTGGGGTGGGCTGGAGTCAGCCGCAGTCTTTCCTGTTCTCTTTTTTTGCTGTGGCAATGAACAGATTTTTTAATCCTGAGAGACAACAGCCAATGATTTTTGCTGTTAAACAAATCACCTGCTGCAACTGAGTCTTAGAAAGAGAGGAGGCAGAAGGAAACCAAACCAGTGATGGTGGTGGTCACAAAACTCTCAATGATGGCTGAGTAAAATTTTAACGATACATGCTTTGATAAGCCAAGCTTCTTAAACTGGCAAAGGAAGAATAATCTCTGCCTGGCTTTCTTGATGATGGAGGTGATCTGCTTGTCCCATTTTAATGTACAAGTGAAAGTAGTCACCACAGACACAGTCTGGCCATTAATTTGCAAAGGTGGACAGTTAGTGACTTGTCGGTGGAAGTCAATCCCCATTTCCACTGTTTAATAGCATTGAACTCCAAGTTGTTATACTGTAAGTACACCATTCTACAAGATGGCCCACCTCTCTTTGATGGGTGCAGAATTGGCTCAGACACAGGAAGCAGAAGGTGATGATGAGAGGAACCTCATTAGAACTGGGTGATAGTAAAAGTGGTGACCAGCAGGGGTCAGTGTTAAGACTGTTGCTATTTTTTAATACTTACAAATGATTTGGATAGGAATATACTGTAAATAACAGGCTGGTTAAATTTGGAGATGATACCAAATGAGGAGGATAAACAGATAATCTAAAACCTGCTCAATCATTGCAGTGGGACTTGGACAGCATACAAGCTTGGGCAGATTTGTGGCAGATGAAGTTTAATGTCCGTAAACGTAAAGTATTACACACAGGAAGTAAAAATATTAGGTTTGATATACAATGGGAGGTTGTGATACTGTATATGTCAGGTCCGCAGCTCAGATGAAAGGCCAGTTTTTAAATAGATAATCACCACACTCACGGTTTAAAGAGGGGGCGTGGTAGTGTGGCCGGAGCGGTTCCCGGGCACTTTGTAATGCGGGCGGTGCTCACTTATGATCGCATCCGTAATTTATGCCGGGAACTGCTAATCGCCACACCTGAACCACATCCCCATTATACTGTACAGTGATCCCTCGCTATATCACGCTTCGACTTTCACGGCTTCACTCTATCGCGATTTTTTCTCATACACGCTTACATCACTACGCATGCGCTTTCTGAGAACTTTTATCTAAGCCCCACGATGGCTCCTAAACGTGCTGCTTTTTCTAAGCCTTCTGACAATGAAACTAGGCGCCGGAGGAAGATGCTTACCATCCAGGAGAAGGTGAAACTCTTGGATATGATCAAAGATGGCAATACCCTACAAAAGCCTCCTCACGCATATGAAAAGACAGCGCCAGCAACTGCCAATCAAGATGTTCTTCAGCCGCGTACCCAGACACCCACAGCCTACTCCTAGTACTTCTTCAGCGGAAGAAGACAACGACGCACCTGCTGAAGATACTGCACCACCTTGTCACGCTTGGGTCACAGATTTGCACAGAGACACAGGAGGTTGTAGAAAAAAAGAACTTTATTCAAATCACTGCAAACAAACATTTGTCTCTTTTCAAAAGTTTAAACGTGCTCCATGACAAGTCAGAGATGACAGTTCCGCCAGGAGCAGAGAATGTCTGAGAGAGAGAGAGACACAAAACAACCAATTCCAAAGCTGAGAGGCGCTGCACAATACTTTTAAGTAAGCGGAGTACCACGTGAGAGGTTTATCGCGCGTTATATCGCAAGTAAGAAGGGTAAGGAGCAATGTGAAGGTAGACTGTCAGCTGTTTCAGGGGTTTTCCCAGGGGCGTCTGTGTCCTCTGAGGGTGCGATCAGCGCTCCAGCTTACAACCTGAAGACTCTCCTACTGAGCTCGTGTCTTCATAGGTTAGTGGTTGTGTATAAGAACTGTGTGTGTGTGTGTGTAATTAAATGTACAGTACAATAATAATAATATGATATTTGTAACGTCTAATATGTCTTATTTTCTCTTATTTTGTCTAATATATTGGGTAATACGAGTGTAATGGTGACTAAAGGGTGTTATTTCATGTCTAGAGGGCTGTAATAATGTTAAAAAAACATATTTAGAAGGTCGTAAACAGGTTTTCTATACTCTAACTGCGAAAATATTCGATTTATAAATAAAGAATCCTACTTCGCAAAAATTCATTTATTGCGGTAGAGTCTGGAACGGATTAACCGTGATAAATGAGGGTTCACTGTATATAGTAGGAGCATGAGTGCGGAAAGGAGGAAAGGGAAAGAAAAACTGAATGGAGGTTAAGGGAGAAGAAGGCAGCTGGAAGCAAAAGAGCCTGTGCATGAGCGAGCGAGTGAGCAAGAGCGGGCTCGCTGTAAGAAAGAAGGCATCTGAGCAGTGAGCCATAGCAGGGTGTTTGGCCTGCACCCGGAGGCAGTCGGTCATTGTTGCTCCCGCTGAGCGTTAGTGAGGAGCGGGAGTGACCATAAGGAGGATGGCTCGCCACATATGGCTGCGGGAGTCTGGGACTTGGGAAGTGAAAGCCCCAGCGTGAGCTCCCTGGTCGCTGGGGAGCCCAAGTGACGGTCTGATGGAGCCCACCAGAGCCAAGGATTGGAAAAGCGAAGAGACGAGCAGAAGGTTAGCTGCAGGTAGGGCGACTCCCCTTGTGCATAGCCTGGATGGGAGAAGCAGGGGAGTTGCCAGCAGAAAGAAGGCACCGGGCTTTGTTTTTAAAAGGACTGCTTCCAGCCATTGTTTTAACCCCGTTTTTAACTGGATTTATTTATTGGATTTTAACCTCCACATTCTGCTGTGGGCTGGCACCCTGCCCGGGGATTTGTTTCTGCCTTGCACTCTGTGTTGGCTGCGATTGGCTCCAGCGGACCCCCGTGACCCTGTGTTAGGATATAGCAGGTTGGAAAATGACCGACTGACTGACCTCCACATTTTTCACTTGTTTTTAATGGTTATTTATTTTTTGACCTTTATGCACTGCACTATTTATTTGGACACTGTTTTTGGTTTTGTTTTTAAATAAAAGCTCTTTGTGTTTTGCCACCTCGGTCTTACTTGATTTAAGAAAGTCAAGACTCAAACGGGTTACTGAATGCAATGCACGTTTTTTATTACTCAATCCAACAACTCCCCAAATCGCCCATCACTCCCACAGTCCCCGTATGTCCTGTCTGAAAACATGATGGGAACTGTAGTGCTTATTATCTAATTATATACAATTTATTTACATATACAGTAGACTCTCGCTTATCCGACATAAATGGGCCGGCAGAATGTCGGATAAGCAAAAATGTCGGATAATGGGAGGTGTTAAGAAAAAGCCTATTAAACATCAAACTATGTTATAATTTTACACATTACGAGCCTAATACAATGGAACCTCAGTTCACGAACATCTCTGAACACGTACAAATTGGGTTATGACCAAAAAAGTTTGCCAAACTTTTGTCTCTGTGCATGACCACACACTCGGTATAGGAACAAGCCAGTTTCCCTTTCGGTTTGTGCGAGCCGATGATTTCCGCACGTGTTCAGTCTCTCCCTGTGCATTCCCTGTGCAGCATTAGAGAGACAGCGCGAGAGAGAGACACAGACAGACACATGCACGCGCAAGAGAGAGAGAGACACACAAACACAAGCGAGAGAGACACACAAACACAAGCGAGAGAGACACATGCACACGCGCGAGAGAAAGAGAGACACACGCACACACACACACACGAGAGAAAGACAGACACACGCACGCACACACACGAGAGAGAGAGACACACACACGCACGCACACACACACGAGAGAAAGAGAGACACACGCACACACACACGAGAGAAAGAGAGACACACGCACGCACGCACACACACACGAGAGAAAGAGAGACACACGCACACACACACGTGCGAGAGAGACACACACGCAAGAGACGCACGCACACAAGCGTACACGCGAGAGAGACGCACACACACACACACACGCGTGAGAGAGACGCACGCATGCAAACACACGTGTGAGAGAGATGTACGCACACACAACATGCACACACACGCACGCGCGAAAGAGAGACACACACACACACGCGCACAAGAGAGACGCACACACACACGCGCAGGAGAGACACGCATGCCAGACAGGGCCAGCCACATAATCCACTGTAATCGTTTTACAACAAAACAACAGAAAAGTTTAACTGAAAAAATGAACTCCGCAACAAAAAATAGACTACGCTCACGCTCACAACTTGCAGTTCTCGTTGCCGATTGATGTGTTTTTTTTTTTGTTTTTTTTTTTGCGGTGGGACGTCGGATAATACAGAATGTTGGATAAGCGAAGGCTGGATAAGCGAGACTCTACTGTATATATATCTCACCACACTTTACAAATTTTGCACCATCCCCTTTCTTCATTGTTAATGTCTTCACTGTCCAGCTCATCCAGTTACATTACCGACCGTGTCGGGTTCGAGAGATCTCAAGAAGCCAGATGGGAGCATGGAGCAGAACCCGCATCGTCACAGAGGTCTGAAAATCGAGAGTACACCTCATGACAAGGATTCAGGAATTAGAGTGGATTTGACATTATCAACTCCCAAACAGTGTTCAGAAGCCTTTAAGAAGGTTATATAGCGCCTTGATGTGTGGAGTACAAGTCACAGGAGGTTCTGTTCAAGCTTTATAACACACTGGTGAGGGCTCATCTGGACTCCTATATGCAGTTTTGGTCTTCATGCTACAAAAAGGACACAGCAGCACTAGAAAAAGTCCAGAGAAGAGCGACTAGGCTGATTCCATGGCTACAGGGGATGAGTTATGAGGAAAAATTAAAAGAGCTGAGCCTTTACAGTTTAAGCAAAAGTAGATTAAGAGGAAACATGATTGAGGTGTGCAAAATTGTACCAAACTCCAACTGCCATGAAGCCCTGTGGTAGTCTGAGGCACCGCTGCAACCCAGGGGGTTTGCCATCTAGCATCCCAGGGGAGGTAATGCTCTGGCCACACTTGCTCCCCCTGTTCTCCCAGTGTGAAGGTGTCCCAGATGGGCAAGAGCCCCGGCCGCACACTACACTGTCTAAACGATATCCAAACAAGTCAGTGTGCCACAGGTGGAGACACATCTCATGGAGGATTAGAGCAAACAGGATGCAGCTGATCAGAGTCTGAAGTGCCATACATTAAGATTGAGAGAGTTCAGTTTTTGATTTGAAATAATTCTGCAAACATTTCCGAAAACATTTTCACTTTGTCATTATGGGGTATTGAATGTATAGGGATGGGCAAAAATGGCACATCTGTCCTTTAAAAATGAAAGATTGTCACAAGTTCCGTTTAGATTGAATGGGAAACTGCCATCTTCAGGTCTCTCCATACATGTTGTGTGGTGTTGGTTTCTGGAAATGTGCCGAACCACCCAAGGACAATCAGAGACTTGTCCCAAAGCCACTCCACCATTGCCATGGCTGTATGCTTTGGGTCATTGATGTGCTGAAAGGTGAACCATTGTCCCAGTTTGAGGTCATGTGCCCTCTGGAGGTTTTCTTCAAGGACCTCTCTGTATTTGGTTGCATTCATCCTTCCCTCAGTTCTGACCAGTCTCCCTGTCCAGGCTGCAGAAAAGCATCCATGTAGCAGGATGCTGCAACCACCCTGCTTCAGCGTAGGGATGGTATTAGGCAGGTAATGAACAGCGTCTGGTCTTTGCCAGACATAATTATTAAAGTTCTGCTCAAACATTTCAGTTTTTGTCTCATCTTTTCCCTTATGTTCTCAAACTTTAAGATGGCCATCAAGATTGATAAATGGAATGCTGCTCAGATGGTCTTCATTCCGACAACTTCTCCCATCTCAGCAGAGGATTTCTGAAACTCTGTTAGAGTATTCAATGGGTTCTCGGTCAACTCCCTGACCAAGGCTCTTACCTTATTAATTAATCATCAATCCGGTTACTCTGTTTGGCCAGACAGCCAACTCTAGGAAGAATCCTAGTGGTTTCAGACTTCTTCCAATTTACAACTTTTGAGGCTAAGGTACTCCAAGAATAATCAAAGTTTTGGAAATGGTTTTATCCCATTGACCTGATCTATGCCTCATAACAATTTCAATGTGAAGATCTGCAAAGAGTTCCTTGGACTTCATGGTTTGGCTTTTGCGCTGACTTGCAGTGTGAATTGTGTGACGTAGGCACACGTGGGCCTTTCTAAACAATGTTTAAACAATTCAGTTTACCACAGGTGGATACAAATCAAGTTCTAGACACATCTCAAGGAGGATTAAATCAAACAGGATACAACTGAGCATAATTTGGAGTGGCACAGCAAAGGCTCTGAATGCTTCTATGCATGAGAGATTTCAGTTTTTTGGTTTATAATAAATCTGTACACCTTCCTGAAAACATGTTTGTGCTTTATCATTGTGGGTTATTGAGTGTAGATTGATGGGCTAAACTGGCAAATTTATCCATTTAAAATTAAATCTACAACACAATAAAAGGTGCAGAAAGTGAAGGGGTCTGAGATCTTTCTGAATCCACTGTATTACCATCCCTAGTGGGGACAGGTGGCAAACTAATAATAACTGAAGTAAAGAGAATCGGAATCTGATTTGTTGAAGTCCTAGCAAACAATAAATAATCCCATAGTTCATTCAGTTCACTGCTGGAGAGCTCTATTAGAAGGTAAAGCGGACAGCACTTGATCATTTCACACTTCAGATCAGGTCAGCAGATGCCATAAGCTGTCATGTGTTTTTCCTAATGGCCTCCCTAGTGCTTCAGTGGTCTGTGTGTGCTCCTTTTCTGACAGGCTGTCATCATCCGGCTAGTCAGTGTTACAAGGGTGGGTATTTTTGATACTCCTGCTGTTGTCTTCTTTGCAATGGGCTGCCAACACTACAAATAATTATGGATTTCTTAATTCTGCAGTTAGGTTTTCTTTATTATGATCTTTCATCATTTTTTTTCCCCCCCAAAGTTATACCTTCTACTTCCCACACTCTTCAAAAAACTACTTCTTAAGCCACGTCAGAATAGAATTCTCTATAAATAACTTCACTTTGTACACAGATGGCAGTTTGAAAGTATAGACTGGGGAAAAGTCTAAAACATCCCTTGGCAAAGTGTGAAAAGCATCACTTCATTGCACAACATAACTGCTAACTGACCTGACTTTTTTATGTGAGTTAAAATAAAGAATAATCCTACCTTTCCTTACAGGTGTCGTACTGAAATTTCACTTTCACACTGCCAACTCTGCCAGACGCCAGTGGGGCTCATTGCATTCATTTTGCCGGCTGTGGCTTTCTGAAGTAAAAGTAAAGGCAGTGAGGAAGAAAAAAAAACTTAAGTCAGTCAAAGTGAGCGACCCTGACTTTGATTAAATTAATTAATTTTAGTTTACTTCAGTTTTTTATTACAATATGGAAAATAATTTACAATTTGAAGCTAAGTAAAGTAGTAGCTTCATTCCTATAGGGGTGCCAACTTCAGTAGATTTAACTGTGCTCACGGGCTTTGACAATGGTCATTACCCGCCGGAGCAGGGGTTGGCGCTGTGTGCGCATACCTTCCCTTCTGTAGAATGGATGATTGACAGCCACTCCATCACTGATGTCACTTACAATACAGTTTACAATACAGTTTATTTTTGTATAGCCCAAAATCACACAGGAAGTGCCACAATGGGCTTTAACTGGCCCTGCCTCTTGACAGCACCCCAGCCTTGACTCTTTAAGAAGACAAGGAAAAACTCCCAAAAAAAACCTAGTAGGGAAAAAATGGAAGAAACCTTGGGAAAGGCCATTTAAAGAGAGACCCCTTTCCAGGTAGGTTGGGCGTGCAGTGAGTGTCAAAAGAAGGGGGTCAATACAATACAATACACAGAACAGAACAAATCCTCAATAAAAAATTAAAAATGTTTTAGAAGTACGGAGCAGAATTTAACAGTAGATGATATCACATAATAAGATTTGGGTAATTTTAGACTCCTGGAGACCTCATCCATCAAGCTGCCTCCCCCATTTGGCCATTCCATGGCTGAAACAGCTCTGGGCCAGCACCCCTCTTTCCCACGATTCCTGCGATCCTCCATCAGGGATGACTTTACCTTAGGCAGGCAAAACAACTTGGCAGGTGGGCCGTGGCATCAAGTGCCACATTTGAGTACCGAGAAGAGAAACAGAATAGGTGAGGGTTAGTATCCAATTCTAGCTATCATGTTACTTATGTTTTAGTGCTAATGACTAACAACAGAGATGCAGTCTGTACAGTTAATCAGCAGCTCTAGTCAGGGTGTGCTAAACTGAAGTAGCGAGTTCAGCCAGGATTTGAAAGCTGAGACCGAAGGAGTATCTCTTATAGTAGCAGGCAGACCATTCCACAGTTTAGGGGCCCTGTAACTAAAAGCTCGGCCTCCCATTGTTATTTTATTATACAAGTAAGCTGGACCTTGGCCATTTAATGCTTTATATGTCTGTCCTCCTGGACCTGCCCATTCCTGCCCCTTGACCTTTTAACTCAGAAAACCACCTTATTACTCCCAGTTCGGGATTGAATTCTGGTGTGCAAAGTCAACCCTGCTATTGTTGCATGTTGTAACCACAAGGGGGTGCTACTGAGCCCCAAACCTCATGCACAATGTCACCCAATACAATTCCATCCCATCCATCCATCCATATTCCAACCCGCTGAATCCGAATACAGGGTCACGGGGGTCTGCTGGAGCCAATCCCAGCCAACACAGGGCACAAGGCAGGAACCAATCCCGGGCAGGGTGCCAACCCACCGCAGCAATACAATTCTACATTCAAATAAAAAGTTTTATTTTTTAGGTGGCACAGTGGTAGCACTGCTGTCTTGTAGTAAGGAGACCAGGGTTCGCTTCCCGGGTCGTCCCTGCGTGGAGTTTGCATGTTCTCCCCGTGTCTACGTGGGTTTCCTCCGGGTGCTCCAGATTCCTCCCACAGTCCAAAGACATGCAGGTTAGGTGCATTGGTGGTCCTAAATTGTCCCTAGTGTGTGCTTGGTGTGTGTGTGTTTGTGTGTGTCCTGCGGTGGGCTGGCGCCCTGCCCTGGATTGGTTCCTGCCTTGTGCCCTGTGTTGGCTGGGATTGGCTCCAGTAGACCCCCGTGATCCTGTGTTAGGATATAGTGGGTTGGGTAATGACTGACTGACTGACTGACTGACTGACTTTCCAACACAAGAGCCATCCAAAATACTCAAGAATGAACAGATGGTCTTCCTCCTTACCGCCTCCAGTTGAGTGTCACCCACTGCCTTCCGACTTCAACTCTCCTTTTTAAGCTGGACCTGGGAGTGCTTCTGGTGCCACAGTATTTTCCTCCTGGCAGAACTTCCAGGTGTCACGCACACGCTCTTTCGGAGGCATTCAACAAACCCTACGGTGAGTATAAGATCGCGTGACGAAGGGTTACGGAAGGGTACTAATGTGTCTCTCTCTTTTTTCTCAAAAGCAAAGACGAGAAATAAAACCCACTCACCGCAGGCCAGGAGCCATAATGGCCGACTTACAGCTTCCTTCCCTTACATGATGACATCACCACCGAGCCCGCAGACATGACACCACTTCCTGCAGCCATCTTTGTTTCTTTATGTATAAATACCACCCCTGTTTAATATTTCAATGTTGAATGTTTTGGTTGAACCCTTTTTGATTCAGCTATTATTTTGACCTGTCCGTTGGACATTATACAGGGTGATTCCCCAAACCTTTTTTACGATTTGGAGTCGAATTTATTTATCACACAGGTCATATGGGAATCAGGGAGGTCCTCCCTGACAACACCTTCTAATGCCACCCAGGGACCTGACTGGGCTGAATTTCCAGACTCCAGTTCTCAAGTATATCTCCTGGTGTCCAAACTGGGATGCCTCAAGAGGACCTCTGCCACCTGTCTTATGGGGGATGGAACTGCTTCTGGCCTCTTTTGTATGACTCAAGTCAGGCAAGAAGTTGTTTCCTTGTTCAGCCAGCCTGCCCATCTGTCTTTCCACTATGGCCTCCTGTCCAGGGAAGAAATCATCCCCCACCCAAGTCAGGATGCCTGTCATTCCTCTCGGGCACTTACAGGGTTTGTTATTGACATCCATTTATACAGGGTCACCTAGGTGGGGTCTTTAATCTTTATCTGTGTTTGTCATATTTTTTACATGGCTTCGATCTTCAATATTTGCATGCAACCAGGTTTAGTCTTCAGGAGGCACATGTGTGTGCGTCAGAGACGACTATCAGCAGAAGACTTCATGAACAGCAACACAGAGGAGGACACACTGCAAGTTGCACACCACATAAACAGGATGGCAGATTACAGTTTTTGTAAAAGAACTTCAAAGAGCCTGTAGAATTCTGGGAAAAGGTCTTGTGGACAAACGAGAAAAAGATGAACCTGATAAGAGTGATGGTAATGATGGTCTAAATGTGGAAACCAAAAGGAACTGCCCAAGACCCAAAGCAGACCACCTCATCTGTTAAACATGGCAGTGCTAGGGGTGTTCTGGCTTGGGCATGTATGGCTGCCACAGGTCCTGGCACACTTCTCTTCATTGATGATGGAACTGCTGTCAGCAGTGGCACAATGAATTCTGAGGTATGTAGAAACATCTGATTGGCTCAAGTTCTAGTAAAGGCCACCAAACTCACTGGATGGCGCTTCATCCGACAACAAGACAATGAGCCAAACACATACTGCTGAGGCAACACAGGAGTTTATCAAACCTAAAAAATGGAAAATTCTTCGATGGCCAAGCCAGTAACTTGATTTCAATCTACTTAAGCAGGCCTTCCATATGCTGAAGAGAAAACTTAAGGAGACAAGCTGTAATAAGCATAAGTTTGATATGTCACTGTGCTCTGTGCAAATCTATCTTATACAGTTAGGTCCATAAATATTTGGACAGAGACAACTTTTTCCTAATTTTGGTTCTGCACATTACCACAATGAATTTTACATGAAACAGCTCAGATGCAGTTGAAGTGCAGACTTTCAGCTTTAATTCAGTGGGGTGAACAAAACGATTGCATAAAACTGTGAGACAACTAAAGCATTTTTTGAACACAATCCCTTTATTTCAGGGGCTCAAAAGTAATTGGACAAATTAAATAACTGGAAATAAAATGTTCATTTCTAATACTTGGTTGAAAACCCTTTGCTGGCAATGATAGCCTGAAGTCTTGAACTCCTGGACATCACCAGATGTTGGGTTTCCTCCTTTTTAATGCTCTGCCAGGCCTTTACTGCAGCGGCTTTCAGTTGCTGTTTGTTTGTGGGCCTTTCTGTCTGAAGTTTAGTCTTCAGCAAGTGAAATGCCTACTCAATTGGGTTAAGATCAGGTGACTGACTTGGCCATTCAAGAATTTTCCACTTCTTTGCTTTAATAAACTCCTGGGTTGTTTTGGCTGTATGTTTTGGGTCATTGTCCATCTGTATCATGAAACACCGCCCAATCAATTTGATTGCATTTAGCTGGATTTGAGCAGACAGTATGTCTCTGAACACCTCAGAATTCATTCGGCTGCTTCTGTCCTGTGTCACATCATCAATAAACACTAGTGTCCCAGTGCCACTGGCAGCCATGCACGCCCAAGCCATCACACTGCCTCCACCGTGTTTTACAGATGATGTGCTATGCTTTGGATAATGAGCTGTTCCACGCCTTCTCCATACTTTTTTCTTGCCATCATTCTGGTAGAGGTTGATCTTGGTTTCATCTGTCCAAAGAATGTTTTTCCAGAACTGTGCTGGCTTTTTTAGATGTTCTTTAGCAAAGTCCAATCTAGCCTTTCTATTCTTGAGGCTTATGAGTGGCTTGCACCTTGCAGTGCACCCTCTGTATTTACTTTCATGCAGTCTTCTCTTTATGGTAGACTTGGATATCGGTACGCCTACCCCCTGGACAGTGTTGTTCACTTGGTTGGCTGTTGTGAAGGGGTTTCTCTTCACCATGGAAATGATTCTGCGATCATCCACCACTGTCGTCTTCCGTGGACGTCCAGGTCTTTTTGCATTGCTGAGTTCACCAGTGCTTGCTTTCTTTCTCAGGATGTACCAAACTGTAGATTTTGCCACTCGTAACATTGTAGCAATTTCTCGGATGTTTTTTTCTGTTTTTGCAGCTTAAGGATGGCTTCTTTCACCTGCATGGAAAGCTCCTTTGACCGCATGTTGTCTGTTCACAGCAAAATCTTCCACATGCAAGCACCACACCTCAAATCAACTCCAGGCCTTTTATCTGCTTAACTGATAATGACATAACGACGGACTTGATCACACCTGCCCATGAAATAGCCTTTGAGTCAATTGTCCAATTACTTTTGAGCCCCTGAAATGAAGGGATTGTGTTCAAAAAATGCTTTAGTTGCCTCACATTTTTATGCAATCGTTTTGTTCACCCCACTGAATTAAAGCTGAAAGTCTGCACTTCAACTGCATCTGAGTTGTTTCATTTAAAATTCATTGTGGTAATGTACACAACCAAAATTAGAAAAAAAAGTTGTCTCTGTCCAAATATTTATGGACCGTACTGTAAATCTGCTTTTATCTACTCACATGCACAGCTGACACCGAGCCAGAGTAAGCACAGGAGTTCATCATATAGAACTGCTAGGCAAGCAGTATGACATGTGACGACTTGGAACAACTGGAAAGCGTGCAGATGCTGTGTACTCTTTCTATCTGTTTAAGTCAGTATGGAACTGTATCCTTGTCTATGCACCATTGCCTTGTTTGGATGTGCATGTTCACCTAAGGGAGGCTCTGCACGTGAAGAAAGAGCATAAAGCCTTGGAACATTGCCCGGCACACCTTTGAAGCCAACGGATGGATGGGAGATATCGTCATCCGATGCTGAAAATCCTTCCACTGCAACGACGATGTTGACGGACTTTGCAGCTAGGGCCCCAACTCCCGGACTGGGTTTTGTCAATTGCTTCCCTCATCTGTTATACAGCGTAAGGCAACATTAAACAAAGCCAAGTTATTTCTCTTGCGTGATTTCTTACCGCCGTATCACTTGGGAGGGGTATCGCCTTTTATGTTATATCTATATAGATTCGGGTTATGTAACACGCCGCAATCATGAAAGAACTCATTCCCTGGGAGCTAATGCTCTCTGCTGGACACACAAGGCCCCCAAAATAAGTAGGAGTTGAAGATGGCCGCATTGGAGGCTTGACAGAGCATCACTAGAGAAGACTCTCAGCACCTGCTGATGTCTATGAATCACAGACTTCAAGCAGTCATTGCATGTGAGGGATATTTACAAGTGAGTGAGTGGATAGCCTCCCAGAGGTAACAGGAACTACTAAGGACGTGTTGAAGGATATGGAATTTGTAGAGGGAGAAGTGCTGCTCAGGTTAAATAAGCTGAAATCAAACAAATCACCAGGACCCGAAAATTTTTACCCTCGAGTTCTTAAGAAGGCTAGTGAGTACAGATATAAACCCTTGATTCATATTTTTAGGAAGTCACTGCTCACTGGAGAGATTCCAAAGGACTGGAAAATGACAAATATCATCCCATTATATAAAAACAGTGAGAGGGAAGAGCCAAGCAACAATAAGCCAGTAAGCTTAACTTGCATCACAGGAAAATTAATGGAAGGAATTATTAAGGATAAGATTGAGCAACACCTGGCAAGGACAGGAGTTATTAGGAACCATCAGCATGGGGTCAGAAGAGGGAGGTCGTGTTTTACTAACATGCTGGAATTCTATGAGGAGGCAACAAAAGGATACTATCAAAGTGGAGCAGATGATATTATTTATCTGGACTTGTCAGAAAGCATTTGATAAGGTGCCACGTGAGAGGGTGGGCATCAAGCTAAAAGAAGTGGCAGTTCAGGGTGTGGTGTGTAGATGGTGGCAGAATTGACTCAGACACAGGAAGCAGAGGGTGATGTTGCGAGGAACCTCTTCAGAATTGGGGTGATGTTAAGAGTGGTGACCAGCAGGGGTCAGTGCTGGGGCTGCTGCTATTTTTAATATATAGAAATGATTTTGATAGGAATATAAGTAACAAGCTGGTTAAGTTTGCAGATGATACCAAGATAGGTGGAGTAGCAGATAATTTGGAATCCATTATATCACTACAGAAAGTCTTGGATAGCATACAGGCTTGGGCAGATTTGTGGCAGATGAAATTTAATGTCAGTAAATGTAAAGAATTACACATTGGAAGTAAAAATGTGAGGTTTGAATACACAATGGGCTGCCGGAAAATCGAGAGTACACCTTATGAGAAGTATTTAGGAGATCATAGTGGACTCTAAGCTACCGACACCCTGACAGTGTTCAGAAGCCATTAAGAAGGCAAACAGAATGTCAGGTTATATAGCGCCTTGATGTATAGAGTACAAGTCACAGGAGGTTCTGCTCAAGCTTTATAACACACTGGTTAGACCTCACCTGGAGTCCTGCATGCAGTTTTGGTCTCCAGGCTACAAAAAGGACATAGCAGCGCTGGAGAAGGTGCAGAGAAGAGCGACTAGGCTGATTCAGGGCTACAGGGGATGAGTTATGGAGAAAGATTAAAAGAGCTGAGCCTTTACAGTTTAAGCAAAAGAAGATGAAGAGGAGACCTGACTGAAGTGTTTAAAATTATGAAGGGAATTAGTCCAGTGGATCGAGACTGAGTTTAAAATGAGTTCATCAAGAACACAGGGACACAGTTGGAAACTTATTAAGGGTACATTTTGCAGAAACATTAGGAAGTTTTTCTTTACACAGAGAATGATAGACACTTGTAATAAGCTACAAAGTAGTGTAGTAGGCAGTAAGAATTTAGGGACTTTCAAAACTCGACTTGATGTTTTTTTAGAAGAAATAAGTGGATAGGACTGGCGAGCATTGTTGGGCTGAATGGCCTGTTCTCATCGATATTGTTCTAATATTCTAATATGCAACAAAGAACTAAATATGACAATGACTTGCCATTGCTGTGTCCACACATTAATGGGCCCTCAAATTGATTGGGCCACGTAGACACAGTGTGGTGTGACCGAAACATATCCACATCCCCTTAAATGAAAGTATTCAATGTGCACTTTAATCACGATTTCTGAATTGTTTATAATTTTAAAGTGAGGAGCAGAGGTTTAAATCAAGGAGAAATGGGTCTTTGTCCCAAACATTATGGAGGGCGCTGCACATTGTTTTTGTATTATATTTAGAAGACAGCAATAGAAATGTTTTCAACTTTAACAGTCTGAACTAAGCATGCAGAACACTTTGCTAATATATATTAAGTGCTTAACAAAGAAAGCTCAATCTTTTCCAAGTCCTTCAGCTGTCACATTGTGTTGTAGCCACTAAGGGCTGATTTAAGGAAACAATGCATGTAATGATACATACTGCAGAGCTTATTTATGACCCACTAAAAAACAGTGACACTTCGGATGACTGGGCTGATGGCTCAGCTAGCCTGCAGTCACGTCACCCCTCTTCCTGTCAAGGTGCTCATTCTAATTTAGCTGTCATCGGTGATGTTAAGAGACAGGTCCAAAAATGGCCAGTCATCCTATTTTGGGCACTAACAACCTTCTCTAAACCACCATTTTTCTTAAGGTAATAGGGTGTGGGGAAAAATGGAATAGCAAAAACTACCATATGTGAGGTGAAACAGCAGATATGAAAAGTATATGCACAATGTAATGAGTGTCACAAAGGGTCACATTGCTAACCTGCCATGACAGGAGCGCCAGCCAAAACTGACAGGAATGCATTTGCAGAGGACTGGAAATCAGTCCTCTGCAATGATCACTACATGTGCCTAACCATAAAGTGAGGGTTATACCCCATAAGGGAAATGAAAATGACACACCATCGTAATAAAAGTTTGTGATAAAGAGAATGGCCCTAATATGACTGGAATTATTTGTTTTCAGTTTTGACAACTGGAGAAAGTTCAGCCTGGACTTTATGTAAGGGGGTTGGCCAAACGTGCAACATGGCATCAGGAGATGAACCCTTACTGTTCTATGTATGTATGTATGTATGTATGTATGTATGCATTTATTTATTTATTTTTGTTTTAGCATTTTTATTCTTTCTAGCACTACTAATCTCATAAGGTGTTCATTTCTATTCAGCTCTCCTTAACACTTTGACGTCTGGACCATTTATTACCAGGACACTGCAGTGTAGGTCTAAGCATATATTATAAACTAGCCGTCCCCATCGGTTCCGCCAGCACAGTAGTGAAACAGGACAGCGAGGAGGGCGATCATTTCTTTGGGTGGCCCAAAAGAGACAGGCTAACATGTCGGATACCTGTGGCTTATTCCATTTCATACAGATTATATGTAAGTTGTTTGTTGATGGTGTTAAATCATCAGTACAGTTTATCTATTGCTCCCTTGAGCATTGGAAATAAATTGGTTCAGTCCTCCTTTCTTCCTACTGCAAACACGCTATAGTGACTGCTATGTTCAAATAGGCTTAGACTGTTTGTTTAAATTATTATCAATAATAATTCAAAGAGGGCAAGCAAGAGAGATAAAATAATTTTATGAGAATGGAAGCAGACAATATGATTGTTCTGAGTATCTTTGAATTGAAGTGCAAGTAAAGGCTGAAGCATATTACTATTAGAAAAGGCTTTTCAGCTGATGAGTGGAGTGGTTTCACATAGGTTGTCTTTTATTTCTTATATGTCCACAGACCTTGGCCCAATTGTTTGTCTAATTAATTTTTAATCCATTCTCAACTCTAGCTATGTGAGTACAAATGTCCCCTGCATGGCCTTGTTTTATCTCCAGGGTTATTTTCTGCTTTGATCTTAAATCTGCCAGGTTAGGACCTGACTTGCCATAACCTTACAATGTAAAAGCAGATTTACAAAATGAATTGATAGACAAATCAATAGAAAGGCACTATATAATATACTGCAGATAATTTAGCATAGTTGGCAGGATTAGATAGATAGACAGACAGACAGACAGACAGACAGACAGACAGACAGACAGACAGACAGACAGACAGACAGACAGACAGACAGATAGATAGATAGATAGATAGATAGATAGATAGATAGATAGATAGATAGATAGATAGATAGATAGATAGATAGATAGATAGATAGACAGATAGATAGATAGATAGATAGAAAAGGCACCATGTAATAGAGGGTGTCACACATATTCATTTGGCATTGTGTTTTAGTGCTTTGTCTCTTCCTACCTGTGCAGAATGGAAGTTTGACGACTGTTCCACCACTGACATCACTGCTGTTGTCCTCCTGGACCCGTCCCTTCCTGCCAGGAACCCATATGACCAGGGGTTCGTCCATCTTTGTGTCAATTCTATATTGGACTCCCATATGAAAAGACCTCATCAGTATTTTTGCAAAAAGATCAGTCTTTTTTGATTTACTTTTATTATACGGGGTGTAGTAATAATCAAGTCTTGACACAATAAAGAGGTTTGAAGCAGCCTCCCTTATAATTTAGAATTGGATGCTGATTGCTTGCAAGAAAAATGTTGATGCAATGGTCTTTACAAACAAGAGTCCACAACAGAACTGATCAGGCTTGGAAACATGGCGGATATACAGTTGAAAAGCAGGAAGAGGAAGGATCTTGGGACTGGAACCGGAAATGAGGTAATCGGGCTGCGACTTGGGATGTGGAAATTACATCATTAGGAGGTGGGCTCTTCAGTTGGTCTGGAAGTGATGTCTTCTGGGGTGAAACTGGAAGTGACATCTTCCTGAGAGCCAGGTAGAATTTCTCGCATTTGATCTGCGGGAAGATAAGAGAAAGGATTAGTGCACTCTGCCACCCCCTGGTCTGACTGGGAATTACCTCCTTCTGAGCCCTTTAGCTGGCCCCCATGCACACGTGTGTGACAGTGGTCACCAAGGTGCAGGAAACCTTTCTCCATGCTTCTTGTTTTGCAATAGACAGATAGAAAAAGGAAACCATATAAAAGATAGATAGATAGATAGATAGATAGATAGATAGATAGATAGATAGATAGATAGATAGATAGATAGATAGATAGATAGATAGATAGATAGATAGATAGATAGATAGATAGATAGATAGATAGATAGATAGATAGATGTGAAAGGCACTATCTAATAGATAGATAGATAGATAGATAGATAGATAGATAGATAGATAGATAGATAGATAGATAGATAGATAGATAGATAGATAGATAGATAGATAGATAGATAGATTCAGAAAGTACTCAGATCTCTTCATTTTTTTCACATTTTCTAATGTTCCAACATTGTTCTAATAGCCTTGGCCGGGTACCAATGGTTGTGGACAATACTTCATGGTGGAAGCACATACTTTATGAGGAAGGCGCACAGTTCCTTACAAATATAAGGAGTTACTGTGTAAAAACATAAAATGATGTAATTGAACAAAATGTATGTGTGTAAGTACAGAAAATAGCACAGAATGATCAAACTTGTTTGTGTTTTGCGTATGTGACAAAAAGCATATATATTTTCTGTAAGTTTTCTTTCAATGATGTGTGTGACAAGAAAATATACCTTTAGGGTAAAGACTTTACCAATTGGAATAATACAAAATGAGTCAGGACGCTATTTTTATTGCTTACGTGGTCTACAATCAGGAGACTAGAAAAGCTATAAAAGAGCAAGGATATCTGCGCTCGAGGCAGATGAAGTGCGGTGTCCTAGGACTGTATTTCTCTGTCATTTTACCCTTGCCTGGTATGTATCAATAAAAGGTTTTTACTAATTTTAATTTTCTTCTCTGTCTTCAGTCACAAAAAGTGTCCACAACTGCAATACCTGATCCTTGATAATCTCAACCAATAACAGGTAGAAGTGGGATTCACCAGACAGACTACAAGACTCCTAGCCAGCACATCCACAATTTCAGCTGAGTATGGATACACCTGATGGATCTTGATGTTCTATGGTTAAAACCTTGCAACCCTTCTCAATCTTATTGTTGCCATCATCCAGTGTTGCCATTTCAAACAGAAGGTAACTTCCTTAGACTCCAAATTGCAAATGTTATTTTTAAGGACCTTGAAAGCCCCTGTTCTTCAAAGTCCCTATGGGGTTTTTGTAGGAAACTAGAACATGCAGCATAAGGAAATTACATCTGCATCAGCAATAAACTGCTGTTTTGTCCCCAGGAAAAAAAAGCTCCTTTAATTCACGAGAACTGATTTAGTCCAGGAAAAGATGGGATCTTTTTCATAAGAACACAGCTGTTGAAAGTCTCCCACCATGACACCAAATGGAAAAGCAGCGTTATTTCTTTGTAGATCATTGAACTAAAGTTAAGAATTTTGATGATATGTGTAATAACTTCATAAGCATGTTTGGTTTTACATTAATTAAAATGGTAATGGTGAATGTTTCTGGGTTATTTTCTGAAAAGGTACATTCCTGTCCTAGCATCTCTGAAAAATATCTCTATAAATTTGCATATTAATGGGGCAGACCCTTTCTCAGGAATAAAACTGTGGATGCGTTTTATGACCTGTTTCCCCACTTGTTTGTATTACTAAGGAGCAAATGGAACTAAAGTCGACATTTTGATGTCAATATCTTTTGTGTCGATTCATTCTAAAACTAGAAGCTGTAGGCATCAGAAGTCACCTATGAAACTGGACTTCTAGTTGGTTCAGCGGTAGGAGATGAAGAGTACAGATAAGAAGAGAATGCTCCACAGGGAGCGAGGCCATCAGTGGAGTCCCTCCGGGGTCTGTCCTAAGACCATTACTTGTTCTGTTTTATATTAATGACATGGATTCTACTATAGTTAGTAAACTTGTTAAATTTGCAGATGACACTAAAATTGCAGGCATGGCAGACACTGATGAGGCAGCAAAAAGAATTCAAAAAGACCTGGACAAGCTTGAGAACTGGGTGAAGACCTGGAAAATGCAGTTTAATGTAGAAAAGTGCAAAGTGCTACATGTGGGCAAAAGGAATATCATAAATACAAGACTGGAGACAATGAGCTACCGAAAAAGACCTCTGAAATGGATCTCGGGTTTATGTTGACACAACATGTTCATCGACTAAGCAAAATACAGAAATAAATAGCTAATAAAATGTTAGTTCATGTCATAAAAAGTGTTGAATTTAAATCAAGGAATGTTATACTCAAACTATTTAATGCACTTGTAAGACCAAATCTGGAGTTCTGTGTGCAGTTCTGGTCACCACAGTACAAGAAAGACATAGCAGCACTTGAAGCTGTGCAAAGGAGAGCAATCAAGTGCATCATGGGACTTCAGGACAAATCCTACTGAGACAGACTCAGAGAATTAAACTTGTTTTGTCTCAACCAGAGGAGACTATGAGGAAACCTAATTCAGGTCTTCTAAATCCTCAAAGGTACTGATAAAGGAGATCCAGCAACATTCTTTCAGATTAAGGGTGAATCTGTTCAAAATCAGTGGAATGAAGGGGAACTGCAATTAGGACCGAAGCCAGGAAGCACTACTTTACACAAAGAGTTATGGGACTCTGGAACAAACTTTCAAGACATGGAGTTGAAGCAAAAACTTGACAACATTTAAGAAAAATCTGAGTGAGATATTGGAATAGTTTAGCAATTGGCTAAGCAAGCTGCCCTGATGGACTAAATGGCCTCCTCTTGCTTGTCAAATTTCTTATGTTTGTGTGTTCTTTGGAAGATTTTCTGATGACTCATTGTTTCATTAGATGAGCTTTGACCTCTGACTAACTTTAATTTCTCAGGGTATAAAAAGGAGAACTTTCTCAAGTACAATGGGAAGATGAATGCATGTCAGGGTATTTCTAGTGTTCTTTACTTCACCGTTTTACTCATTTTACTCTATTTTATTACTTTATACAATGTTGAGTCTGTATTAATAAATTGTCAATTATTGCACTGGTTATCTTCTTGCTATCATTATAATTAATGCTGAAAAGTTACAGCCTCTTTTATTGTAGATGTCTCTCAAGTTTAAAGGCTGTTGTAGCTCTTGGGTCATAGAGTTGCACAGAAACACACAGGAGATTATAGAGACAGGAACATCAAACAAACATAAGTCCCTTTTAGGAGTAAACCGAACTCCGTGTGTAGACAGAAGGGACAGTTCCGTCTCTCAATTAAAGGAATAGAAAATCTTCCTCTTCATAGGGGAGCTCCTCGGGAGCGGGACCCCCAACAGGAGCAGAGGATGTCTGGGGGAGAAGAGAGACAAGGCAGTGAGACAATAGGACAGCTGCTGTATAGGCGTTTAAATGTTCGAAGATGAAGATCACGCAGCACGGCAGCAGCAGCAAGCCAGCAGCTAATGGAGCAAAGAGGAGGTAAAAAACTGTATTTGCTCCCATTGTATCACCGTTTAAGAGGGGGTTTTGGAGGAGTGACCGCGTCTTCTAGGGGTACGTTCAGCCCCCCTCTTCAGACTGTATATTGCTGTTTGGTGAGTATTAAATTAAATGTAACACGTGTTAGGTTCAGCTGCCTAGATCTGAGGTTTTATTCTGAAACACACACTGGGAAATGATGGATAGGCACTGAGGCTGCATATGAAATATTATTTATGGAACACATGCTAAGTTAGAGCTACATAGATTCAGAGGTTTTATTATAAAGCGAACGCTAATTAAAGAGCGCGTAACCTCTGAGGTTACAATAATAATAATAATAATAATAATAATAATAATAATTGTATTTATAAAGAGCCTTTCCCATTACAGATAGAAATTGATTATTAGCTGTAGTCATATTGCTTTCTAGGGGTACAGTTAGGTCAATAAATATTTGGACAGAGACAATTCTTTTCTAATTTTGGTTCTGTACATTACCACAATGAATTTTAAAGGAAACAACTCAGATGCAGTTGAAGTGCAGACTTTTAGCTTTAATTCAGTGGGGTGAACAAAACGATTGCATAAAAATGTGAGGCAACTAAAGCATTTTTTGAACACAATCCCTTCATTTCAGGGGCTCAAAAGTAATTGGACAATTGACTCAAAGGCTATTTCATGGGCAGGTGTGATCAAGTCCGTCGTTATGTCATTATCAGTTAAGCAGATAAAAGGCCTGGAGTTGATTTGAGGTGTGGTGCTTGCATGTGGAAGATTTTGCTGTGAACAAACAACATGCGGTTAACGGAGCTCTCCATGCAGGTGAAAGAAGCCATCCTTAAGCTGTGAAAACAGAAAAAACCCATCTGAGAAATTGCTACAATATTACGAGTGGCAAAATGTACAGTTTGGTCCATCCTGAGAAAGAAAGCAAGCACTGGTGAACTCAGCAACGCAAAAAGACCTGGACGTCCACGGAAGACAACAGTGGTGGATGATCACAGAATTATTTTCATGGTGAAGAGAAACCCCTTCACAACAGTCAACCAAGTGAACAAGACTCTCCAGGGGGTAGGCATATCGATATCCAAGTCTACCATAAAGAGAAGACTGCATGAAAGTAAATACAGAGGGTGCACTGCAAGGTGCAAGCCACTCATAAGCCTCAAGAATAGTAAGGCTAGATTGGACTTTGCTAAAGAACATCTAAAAAAAACAGCACAGTTCTGAAAAAACATTCTTTGGACAGATGAAACCAAGATCAACCTCTATCAGAATGATGACAAGAAAAAAGTATGGAGAAGGCGTAGAACAGCTCATTATCCAAAGCATAGCACATCATCTGTAAAACACGGTGGAGGCAGTGTGATGGCTTGGGTGTGCATGGCTGCCAGTGGCACTGGGACACTAGTGTTTATTGATGATGTGACACAGGACAGAAGCAGCCGAATGAATTCTGAGGTGTTCAGAGACATACTGTCTGCTCAAATCCAGCAACATGCAGTCAAATTGATTGGGCGGCGTTTCATGACACAGATGGACAATGACACAAAACATACAGCCAAAGTAACCCAGGAGTTTATTAAAGCAAAGAAATGGGAAATTCTTGAATGGCCAAGTCAGTCACCTGATCTTAACCCAACTGAGCAGGCATTTCACTTGTTGAAGACTAAACTTCAGACAGAAAGGCCCACAAACAAACAGCAACTGAAAGCCGCTGCAGTAAAGGCCTAGCAGAGCATTAAAAAGGAGGAAACCCAGCATCTGGTGATGTCCAGGAGTTCAAGACTTCAGGCTGTCATTGCCAGCAAAGGGTTTTCAACCAAGTATTAGAAATGAACATTTGATTTCCAGTTATTTAATTTGTCCAATTACTTTTGAGCCCCTGAAATGAACGGATTGTGTTCAAAAAATGCTTTAGCTGCCTCACATTTTTATGCAATTGTTTTGTTCACCCCACTGAATTAAAGCTGAAAGTCTGCACTTCAACTGCATCTGAGTTGTTTCATTTAAAATTCATTGTGGTAATGTACAGAACCAAAATTAGAAAAGAATTGTCTCTGTCCAAATATTTATGGACCTAACTATATATAATCTAAAGCTTTGCACACAATAATAAATCAAGCTAATTCAAATATTACAGTCTTCGTCTTCTTCTTTCGGCTGCTCCCATTAGGGGTTACCATAGCCGATCATCTTCTTCCATATCTTTCTGTCCTCTGCATCTTGTTCTGTTACACCCATCACCTGCATGTCCTCTCTCACCACATCCATAAACTTTCTCTTAGGCCTTCCTCTTTTCCTCTTCCCTGGCAGCTCTATCCTTAATATCCTTCTCTCAATATACCCCTCATCTCTCCTCTGCACATGCCCAAACCAACGCAATCTCGCCTCTCTGACTTTGTCTCCCAACCATCCAACTTGAGCTGACCCTCTAATGTACTCATTTCTAATCCTATCCATCCTCGTCACACCCAATGCAAATCTTAACATCTTTAATTCTGCTACCTCCAACAATACAACTCCTTCTGGCCTTCTCTATACTTCTCCATCAACACCCACAGAGCAAACATCTCATCTGTGGTGCTCTTTCTTGGCATGAAACCATACTGCTGCTCACTAATCTTCACCTCACTTCTTAACCGAGCTTCCACTAGTCTTTCCCATAACTTCATGCTGTGGCTCATCAATTGTATCTCCCTGTAGTTAGTACAGTTCTGCACATCCCCCTTATTCTTAAATATCAGCACCAGTACACTTCTCCACTCCTCAGGCATCCTCTCACTTTCCAAGATTCCATTAAACAATCTGGTTAAAAACTCCACTGCCATCTCTCCTAAACACCTCCATGCTTCCACAGGTATGTCATCTGGACCAATGGCCTTTCCATTCTTCATCCTCTTCTTAGCTGTCCTTACTTCCTCCATGCTCAAATATTACAGCATAGCTCAAATATTACAGTAACATACAGTAAATAATTTATATCATTAATAATATTATTTATATAAATTATTTATGTCATATAATTAGTCTTTTAGAGTAAAATCAATGAACTGGAGGCAGTTCAATGGTCCACACTCCAATTCTATCATTGGCTAAGAAGTCAAAAAAATTTTATTTTTTGCATTCACACTTCGACTTCTTTCCTGCTACTCTTGGTGCAGTAAGTGAAGAACATGGAGAAGGGCGTCACCAGGACATTACAACCATGGAAAAGACGTATCAGGGCAAGTGGAATCCATTAAATGCTAGATGACTGCTACTGGACACTGAAACGGGAAACATCAGATGCTGAGTATAAATGAAAATCAGCCGCAAAACCATTTTTAGCTCAATTGAGTTTATGCAATGTGTCAGCATCATTAAACGATTAAACATGGTGATTCGATACTAGTTAATTTCATGTTTCTCTAAATTCCTACATGATACAGTCAATCTGAAAAATAGATCTGTGCCTGTCTTGAAGCTGTCTATCATAATCTCCAAGGAAGGTGAAGAATTGACAAAAAATACTGTTATCCAGTGTTATTAGATTCCCTAGGATTTGATTTTTATTTTCTTTTTTCCCAGGATAGTATTATATGCAGTGCATTTGTCTCTTGGCTGATTCACACTTTCAAAAACAACATGAAAGTACAATAATTCAATTCTGTTTTCTATCATACTGCAGCATATTAAAGACACTAGAAGGCGCTGTGCTAAACTGACCTGATTAAAATCACATACCAGATGCGGTTATCCCTCTGTTTAATTATTTGTTGGAGTCTACCAGTTCAATTTGCAATAATTATAATTTTATATTCCTATCACATCTCTACCTGAATGGCTTTATTGATTCTGTACCTGTGTCTGTCACACATAAAAGAATAATCAGACTTTCTGAAAGGGCGATGAGGGGATTGATTTAAGTTAAATAGTCCCTTGTGAACAAATTGTGAGAAAAACTAGAAATTACAAATTAAATCTGTGAATTGTGTAATCAGATCATGGAGAATGGATAAAACCACAAATGAGTAATTAGAGTGTTGACTTTTATTTTGTGATGCTATACTTCTGCTCTCAAATGAAATGCTCATGTAGAAAAATCAAAACAAAAATACACCACCTCTGGTGGCCCAACAGTCATTTATATTCAGAGCCAACGTGCTGGTTACCTGTGGGCGATTCCTTGCTATACCGTTTATGTGCGAGCTATTCCTTAGTGGGGCAAAATCGTTTGTGTGGTGTGTTTATTGCTCTCTTGTGAATGAGAAATAAATTGCTTTACTACTCTTCTGTTGTAGAGGCAAGTCAGCCAATCTCATGTGTTTTACCTGAGCTATCCAGCTGGTTTGTAAGTACAGCGTGTTCACATGTCACAACATGAAACTTCTCGTCCACATTAAGATCAATAATCATTTAAAGAGTTTACCCAGGACAGGCAAAGCACACTAATTCTGTTTTGAGATTGCAAGCAAAGTACAGAATCTGGTAATGATACAAGCTAGACAGACAGAAAAAAACGTCCCTTATTCTAAAGTGTGTACTGCAGTAGTAAAAACACTGAAACCCCACCAACAATTCACCCTACGTGTGTCATCAAACCAAATGTGTCATTGTGATGTGTGCACTGTTTAAGGGAAAGGGGATAAAAGGTCAATATGGAGATATCATTGAAGAATTGCTTATCGGCTTTCATACTGTGATAGATAGATAGATAGATAGATAGATAGATAGATAGATAGATAGATAGATAGATAGATAGATAGATAGATAGATAGATAGATAGATAGATAGATAGATAGATAGGAAAGGCACTATATAATTGAGATAGATAGATAGATAGAAAGATATATAGATAGATAGATAGATAGATAGATAGATAGATAGATAGATAGATAGATAGATAGATAGAAAGATAGATATATAGATAGATAGATAGATAGATAGATAGATAGATAGATAGATAGAAAGATATATAGATAGATAGATAGATAGATAGATAGATAGATAGATAGATAGAAAGATAGATATATAGATTGATAGATAGATAGATAGATAGATAGATAGATAGATAGATAGATATATAGATAGATAGATAGATAGATAGATAGATAGATAGATAGATAGATAGATAGATAGGAAAGGCACTATATAATTGAGATAGATAGATAGATAGATAGATAGATAGATAGATAGATAGATAGATAGATAGATAGATAGATAGATAGATAGATAGATAGATAGATAGATAGGAAAGGTACTATATAATTGAGATAGATAGATAGATAGACTAGATAGATAAAGACATAGATAGATACGATAGATAGATAGATAGAGTAGATAGACTAGATAGATAGATAGATATGAAAGGCACTATATAATTGAGATAGATAGATAGATAGATAAAATGATGAGATAGATAGATAGGATAGATAAGATAGATAGATAGATAGACTAGATAGATAGAATAGATAGATAGATAGGAAAGGCACTATATAATTGAGATAGATAGATAGATAGTAATAGATAGATAGATAGGATAGATAGATAGACTAGATAGATAGATAGATAGATAGATAGATAGATAGATAGATAGATATGAAAGGCACTATATAATTGAGATAGATAGATAGATAGATAGATAGATAGATATGAAAAGCTACCTTATTGTGGTAGAGGGATTTTTGTATCCCAGTGCTCTTAGGAGCTATTTTGTCTCAGACAGTCACCCGCGGGAGGGTCACCCAAGGTATACTGCTCCTAGGTGAGGGACCAGACTAAGTAACCTAAGTGGGGTTCAATTAATCCTTATGAAAGGTTTGCACACAGACCGAGTAACCTCACCTGGAAAAGGGAGAGTGGGCCCCACTCTGGAGCCAGGTCTGGGTGGGCTTGTCAGAGAGGGCTTGATGGTCAGGCCTTTATATATAGGGCCCAGCCAGGTATAGCCCAAATGAGGAACCTGGGGCCGTCCTTTAGTGGGACCACCACCTGCCAGAGAAGTCATAATAGACTGATGCATTCTTGCTCAGTTGGTAGGTCTTAGATAGATAGATAGATAGATAGATAGATAGATAGATAGATAGATAGATAGATAGATAGATAGATAGATAGATAGATAGATAGATAGATACTTTATTAATCCCAAGGGAAAATTCACATACTCCAGCAGCAGTATACTGATAATAACAATATTAAAGAGTAATAAAAATGCAGGTAAAAACACTTACTCAAGGGACGGTGGCCAGCTTCCTCAAACTCTAAGGCAGGAGTCCTAACTAGGGTTTCACCATGCTGCTCTTCATTATCTGTTATGGTTTAACTATTCCTCTTATTGCTGATATCATTAATCAATCTCTTCGGAGCAGCGAAGAATTTATTATTATTTTAACGTTGTAGCTGGCGAGTGCTGCGCGTCTCACAGTTGTACCCTGGCTTGCTCATATGTCAGTGAAGTGATCCCTATTTATGCTTTAAAGAGCCCAGATACCTACAGTACATCCGGAAAGTATTCACAGCGCATCACTTTTTCCACATTTTGTTATGTTACAGCCTTATTCCAAAATGGATTAAATTCATTTTTTTCCTCAGAATTCTACACACAACACCCCATAATGACAACGTGAAAAAAGTTTACTTGAGGTTTTTGCAAATTTATTAAAAATTAAAAAATTGAGAAAGCACATGTACATAAGTATTCACAGCCTTTGCCATGAACCTCAAAATTGAGCTCAGGTGCATCCTGTTTCCCCTGATCATCCTTGAGATGTTTCTGCAGCTTAATTGGAGTCCACCTGTGGTAAATTCAGTTGACTGGACATGATTTGGAAAGCACACACCTGTCTATAGAAGGTCCCACAGTTGACAGTTCATGTCAGAGCACAAACCAAGCATGAAGTCAAAGGAATTGTCTGTAGACCTCCGAGACAGGATTGTCTCTAGGCACAAATCTGGGGAATGTTACAGAAAAATTTCTGCTGCTTTGAAGGTCCCAATGAGCACAGTGGCCTCCATCATCTGTAAGTGGAAGAAGTTCGAAACCACCAGGACTCTTCCTAGAGCTGGCCGGCCATCTAAACTGAGTGATCGGGGGAGAAGGGCCTTAGTCAAGGAGGTGACCAAGAACCCGATGGTCACTCTGTCAGAGCTCCAGATGTCCTCTGTGGAGAGAGAAGAACCTTCCAGAAGGACAACCATCTCTGCAGCAATCCACCAATCAGGCCTGTATGGTAGAGTGGCCAGACGGAAGCCACTCCTTAGTAAAAGGCACATGGCAGCCCGCCTGGAGTTTGCCAAAAGGCACCTGAAGGACTCTCAGACCATGAGAAAGAAAATTCTCTGGTCTGATGAGACAAAGATTGAACTCTTTGGTGTGAATGCCAGGCGTCACGTTTGGAGGAAACCTGGCACCATCCCTACAGTGAAGCATGGTGGTGGCAGCATCATGCTGTGGGGATGTTTTTCAGCAGCAGGGACTGGGAGACTAGTCAGGATAAAGGAAAAGATGACTGCAGCAATGTACAGAGACATCCTGGATGAAAACCTGCTCCAGAGTGCTCTTGACCTCAGACTGGGGTGACGGTTCATCTCTCAGAAGGACAACGACCATAAGCACACAGCCAAGATATCAAAGGAGTGGCTTCAGGACAACTCTGTGAATGTCCTTGAGTGGCCCAGCCAGAGCCCAGACTTGAATCTGATTGAACATCTCTGGAGAGATCTTAAAATGGCTGTGCACCGACACTTCCCATCCAACTTGATGGAGCTTGAGAGGTGCTGCAAAGAGGAATGGGTGAAACTGACCAAGGATAGGTGTGCCAAGCTTGTGGCATCATATTCAAAAAGACTTGAGGCTGGAATTGCTGCCAAAGGTGCATCGACAAAGTATTGAGCAAAGGCTGTGAATACTTATGTACATGGGATTTCTCCGTTTTTTTATTTTTAATTAATTTGCAAAAACCTCAAGTAAACTTGTTTCACATTGTCATTATGGGGTGTTATGTGTAGAATTCTGAGGAAAAAAATGAATTTAATCCATTTTGGAATAAGGCTGTAACATAACAAAATGTGGAAAAAGTGATGTGCTGTGAATACTTTCCGGATGCACTGTATGTGTCCCCCTTTTATAACCATTGCTCCGTGTATATTGCCTTACTCTTTGGATTGCCACAAAGCAACCTACTTGATTGGAGAAAGGTTGAGAAGAGATCGTGAGAGGAAACGACAGCGTCGTGAAAACGAGACGGACTGTGAACGGAGAGAAGCAGAAATGCTCCTCCACCACCACATAATTACTATTCGGACAGTGATTCCGAGTAGGCCGTTCCTATCGAATCAATGTCCAAGGGTTTTGTTTTGTAATTTTGTTTCCCTTATAAAAAATCATAATGCTGTGCAACGAAGGGCCCAGTTCACAACTGGCAGCCACGTTTAAACAGGGAGCCCTTCACAGACAACTTTAACACGCGCAACGTAGTTGGGCGCACATGGCTAGTTTACAATAAATTCATACAAACACTTAAACCTTCTTAATGTAGTTTGCTGTCAATGGAGTCTATTCCAGCAGTGCTGGACAGCACACTAGTCTATTGCAAGGACACGCTGTCACTGGTGAGAAATCGCACAAGACAACCTTCAGTGGATGAAGTCCTAGATGCATAGTGGGCACGCTATGGTTGACAATCCTTAAGTCGAATGATAAAGAAATGTGAATGTGCAGATTTAATCGATGGTCTGTGCATAGTGTAGCCTTGGATGGAACAGAACTAAAGATACGGATGTACTTTAATGAGAAAAGTCCAAATGCCTAGCAGGCACACTATGGCTGACAATCCTGTCCCCTATGATGGAAGGACCGGGGAGGGGACATATACAGGGCAATACCTCCCCCGGAACAACCCATAACCAGAATACATCGTGGCCATGTGTTTGGAGCTTAGAAACTGAACCCTGCCGGGGCCTGTGCCCACCGCCAGATAGCGCCTGGACATTTCTGGAGCCCTGGACTTCAGCACAACTGGAAGTGCAGCCGGAAGAGGATCCAAGAGCACCTGGAGCCACTTCCAGGTACACTATAAAAGAAGCCACCTCTCACCATTCAAGGAGCCAGAGTCAGGAGGAGGTTGACAAAGCTTGCTGGGAGAGGAGTGGAGGTGACAGAAGAAGACAGAAAGAGAGAGAAGACAGGACTGTGTTTGGTTTTCTTTTGCTTTATTGTACTGTGCTCTGTAGTGAGGAGCGAAGAGAAAGCGCTGCTCCACTTGAAATAAAACATGTGTGTTGGACAGTATTTGCATCTTCCAGTCTGTGTTGGGTAGGGTGGCTGGTACACCCCCTGGGCCTCACGATAGATAGATAGATAGATAGATAGATAGATAGATAGATAGATAGATAGATAGATAGATAGATAGATAGATAGATAGTATCATGGGCGGGCTGGGTGCCATACCCAACTGAGATGCTTATATAGTGCCTCTACTAGGAGAGGACAGCCACACTGGTTGGTATGGGGATCACGGGAACTGATTAGGGGCCTATAGGGGCCCGTGGCCACCGCCAGGGGGCAGGTTCTGGTTCCTGAAGCCCTGGAAGCCTGCACTTCCGCCACACCAGGAAGTGCTGGTGGAAGGTAGTCCAGGATCACCTGGAGTGCTTCCAATTGCTCAGCCGGCACTTCCACCACACCAGGAAGTGCCTGCAGAAGTTCATCAAGGGGCATCTGGAGCATACTTGGGACAGCATAAAAGGGGCCGCCTTCCAACAGTCGGAGAGCTGGTGTCAGGTGGCAGAAGGCAAGGCTTCGGAGAGTGGGAGAAGGCGGCCTGAAAAGGACCATTGAGAGAGCCAGAATTGAGAGGTAGAGGACGAGGTTGAGAAGACGGAGGTGCAGGCAGGCCTGCTGAATGTCCCGACGGTGGGGACACCAGAGTATCGGAGGAGGTGCCGGACTCACAAGTGTCAGGGTGCCAGTCGGAGGGGGAGACGTTGCCTAGCGAGAGTCGCCAAGCGAGGGCGTATGGGCAACGTCGTTGCCCCTTGTCCTACAGTATGTTTTGCAGGATCGGATCCTGGACAGAAGTGTGTCGGACCTCCACCATGGAAGAACTGCCCTTGCGGGACTGGCTGCTGCGCCCTACGGGTCTCAGCTCAGGGAAGGGTACTGTAACGGGCCCAGCCGGGACACCTATATAGCACCTCTGCTAGGAAAGGACAGCCGCCCTGGTTGCTATAGGGGTCACAAGAACCGAACTGGGAAGCTGAACCCTATAGGTGCCCATGGCCACCACCAGGGGGCGGGTTCTGGTTCCTAGCAGAGGCGCTATATAGGTGTCCCGGCTGGGTATAGCACCCAGCCGCCCATGACACTAGATAGATAGATAGATAGATAGATAGATAGATAGATAGATAGATAGATAGATAGATAGATAGATAGATAGATAGATAGATAGATAGATAGATAGATAGATAGATAGATAGATAGTGTTATGCATGCACATCTGATAATCACCATCCAAGCTCTTCTCAGATATGTAATACCACCCAAAGTTTGAGAGGGGGCACTACCACTAACAGCCTTGTCATTTTCTAACTCCACAGTCATGACAAACAGTCCAGTTAGGGAAAATGGACCGGTCCTGGAGCTTCAAAGGGACAACTTCCTGGAAGGAGGCATCATTGACTACAGAGATGACCTAGAGAGAGGAGATCAGAGTTTAAAGGACCCAACAGCACAACCAAATGAATAGAGGCCACTTGGTTACATGGTGCCTGTTTTTATTTAACATTTTCATGCCATTGGGCGTTGTTTTTATTTTTGGACTTGTTAGTAAACAGGGACCGCCATCCCACACTATTCCTGCTTTTGTTGATGCTGCTTCCTTCAGCCTCCACAATAGATATAAATTTAACTTATTATAATAAATTTGTTTGTATATATTTGGTAGTAAAGGATAAAAATAATTAATATTATACATATATTATGCATTTATTTTTCTTTACATTTTTTAGCCTACCTGTGTTGTAGCAGCCACAAGATGTCTTAAAAACAGTGATCAATTAATTTTATCTGGGGGCTTCCAGGAATGCACCCAGCCTTGACTCATCTCACACGCTCACAAACAGATACATAAGTGTCAGTTCAATCAAATTGAAAAAGAAAATATTGAATAAATAATGAAGCAAAGGCAACCAAAGAAATATTGCATACACTAACACTCACCCAAAACCCAAATGGTGATAATAAATATTTAACTAAATAGAGATACAAAAGAAATCCAACAGAACAATAAACTCAAAATGATAAAACGATATACACTCACGACACAGTCCAGTTTCACTGATGAAGAGGATGGTAGTGTAGTTAGAAAATGAAGCCCCCTGTAAACATCTTCATAAAAGTTGTGTAAAGTTTTGTCCTACCATGATGCCGTTGTAAGTGATGATTTGTAGAATTTGGGAACACTTACCAGACTAAGACGTTCTCCAACCCAGACAAAATTCACACAAAACAGTGGTTACTGGAAAAGAATGTACATAAAACCAAAGAAAATGTAAATCTGAGGGGTGTAATCATGCAGTGAAGCATAGATTAAAAAAAACACTGATTCAAGCCCTTCTTAATGCTCCCTTTTAAAAGTAGCACCTCATCTTGTTTCACCCAGAAGCCCTTGCGGAAACTGCTGAATCTGTCCAATGGTGCTGTACTTCCGCGAATGCTGGGATTTGCAGTCCATTTAAGTAGTGCTGCTACAGCGTCATCTGTGGTCACAAAATAATTTCAATTTAAATATTGAGTACATACCCTCAAATAGGTGGATCCGCAAATCATAAACCCCCACACTTTATTGTAGGACAGCTCATCGCTAAAATAAAAAGGCACTGAGCCCTGTTGCACCATACCTTTGCTTGTTATGTGTCCTTATTGCACTAGTCTAACTTCAGTGCATGACTATCAAATACGAGAAATCGTATAAGACGAAATAAAGAACCCCATGGTTCATGAAGAGTATACCAGCTGCAGGCCTCACAGGCATCACAGGAGTACACACAAGCAGAAAAGTGTTGCATGATAGATTATTTTCAGCTTCTATTTTTGATATGGGGAATATGTGAATTTAAAAAGGATGGATGGATCAATGGTTGTTTTATCTGTGCAAGATGATTTTGGATGAATCAATAATTCTAAAACAGCTCTTTCTGTCAGATTAATAGGATGTGTTGTAGAAAAAACTTCCCTCTATTTTCAAATCAATCATTCTCGGAGACCAGATAAAAATGCAGAACGATTCTTTATTTGTTCATAGATATGCACAAATGTCTCAGTCCATGGAGTGAGCAATCAATAAAACAATTCATTCCCTTTGATACTTTTACTAGCTGTCCCCTGCAGTTCTGCCCACATAGTAGTGAAACAGGACAAACTTTAAAAATCAATAAAAAATTTAAAAAAATGTAATTCTGGCCAAGAGGAAGGTAGGTATTCTCCAACATCAAACGTTGGCTCTGTATCTGATCATGTTCAGCTCTGACGGGAGAGCATTCCTCGCGTGTGGAGAAAAGCACGTGGCCGTGATACCTCTGCCAATCATCAGCTACCCACTAAAACATCATGTAGCTCTGATCTCTCTATTAAAAATATCAAACGTTACTCCTTAACAATCTCTAGATGATAATGTCTGTTGAACAAACAGGTATCGCTAGCTAACCAGAGGCAAGGTACACTCCAAAAAGTGGTAGAAGGTAGACCGACTTGAATGATGTCCGGCACGTGAGTGAGGAGGACCCTGACAACTCTCCCTCGGCCCGCAGCATCTCTCTTGGATTTGAGCAAATTAATCAGTACTGCAAGCTAACTATGATACTTAACGTGATGAGTTAAGTTGCAAAATTAACTGGAATGTTCAAGCAAATTATAGAAAAAAAAGCAATCTAAATCTGTTAAGTAATTCTCTCGTGAAAGCGGACAGACATACAGACAGAAGTTGGATTTAATATATATAATAGCCGTCCCCCGTGGCTCTGCCCACATAGTAGTGAAACAGGACAGTGAGGAGGGTCCTGCCCTCACGCTTCCCCCTCCCTTCGGCCCGTAGCCTCTGTCATTACATTAGCGAGAATATATCACTCCTGCAAGCAAACTATGAATATTCAACCAAATTATATAAAAAACACGATCTAAATCTGTTAAGTAGTTTTCTCGGAAAAAAACGGACAGACACACAGACAGACAAACAAGTTGGATTTTAAATATATATAATAGCCGTCCCCCGTGGCTCTGCCCACGTAGTAGTGAAACAGGACAGTGAGGAGGGCCCTGCCTGACTCCCCACTCCTGACGTCAAGCTTCCCTTTCCCCTTGGCCTGCAGCCTCTGTCTCGGATTAGCAAGAATATATCACTCCTGCAAGCAAACTATGAATATTCAAGCAAATTATAGAAAAAAAAAACACGATCTAAATCCGTTAAGTAGTTTTGTCGTGAAAAGTGGACAGGCATACAGACAGACGTTGTATTTTAGATAGATAGATAGATAGATAGATAGATAGATAGATAGATAGATAGATAGATAGATAGATAGATAGATAGATAGATAGATAGATATTTCTATTACATTAGCTAATACATTACATCTTCTGACTCTTAATATGCAGAATCCTGTCATCTTAGCCAATCAACTACAGCCACAAGTAACTTCATATACTGTACATGTCGACTCTTCCATTATTCTAAACATAGCTTCGCTAATAGGGGTGTCCTATGGGTTTTCCCATTGATCTTATCACCACTGCACAATAAGGGAGTTTGGGCTTTCTCACTAGTTTGTCCTCGTTTTTAAAGGGGGTGTTTATTACTCATTTACTTCATAATCTTATTAATTACCTTAATGATTCGTCTTAAGATGAGGAAACCCTCATGTACTGTACTGTACTGTACATGTACTGTAGTTTTAAGTTACATTTAGTTAACCTTTCAGTTACCTTCAGTACTTTCCTTACTGTTTTTAATAATCCATTGTTACAACTTTATTTAAGTATACGCTTGTATTAAATTGTAAATATTGCCATGTATTGATTCAAAGATTTAATTAAATTCTTTAGATATCACTCAAGACACAGTAAAGAAGAAAAGCAGCTAAAGGATTCAAGTGAATTGCTGAATTTCAGCTAAATGCATTATTAAATCAACCAGTAAACTTTTACTATAGTGTGGGGAATGCTAGTTGACCACAGTAAATTTACTGGACAGGAGTAACATATCAAGTTTAACACATTAAAAATTAAGTGCACATTAGATGTATACAGCGCCATTAGTGCAATAAACATCCACATCAATAAATCATAATCCCCAGATCTTGTGTGGGAGGAAAAAGAAGAGACTTGGCATAAGGTTAAACAACAATTTATCATTGATGGAAATCAGAGTAAATGAGGTGAAAATTTTAATTAAAGAGGAATTGTCATTCTTTGGCTTTTGACACATTTGTCATATTCTACTCTATATGACATGCAGGAATTGCTAACACTTGGCTCCAAAATCTGTCCCTGTGATGAAAGTGGGACAGAAGTGAATCCTGGGAGATGAAGAATCGTATGACATTTTTATATAAGTGTGTCCTTCCCCCCACCCTTACTTATCGGGCTAATTACTAATAATCAAGTAATTGCTGATATAACATAAAGCATTACAGTTTATGTTAATCAGATTTGAAATTGCTGCATTTAACTGTTCGCTTAACATAGCTGAAATGTTCATATGTTAATGTTGCCAGGTCTGACAATTTGCTGCTAATGCATTATAGCTGTAAATTTGTGCAGCGCTCCAAGCCTTTGCTCAGTGAAGAGTTCTGGGCCAAAATAAATTGCATTTAATTAAGATTATGAATGCAATTTAATTGAAAATAATATTTGTCTTTAATAAAGACCTATTCATTTTAACATAGTTTTACTGTTATTATGATTTTATTTTCTGTAAATTATCCAGCTACTATACTCGTACACATAATGGGGTATTTCTTGTGACTATTTTTGTAATATGCAGGTTGAGAAATTAGATGGAACAATGGGTTCATTTTTTAATACATGGTTGGAAGCGTTTATTTTGAAATGCAACAGACGCCTTTATCCAAAGGAACCTACAATGACAATATAATTATTACCTTCACCTTTTATTTCTATGGTGCCTTCAGAAAGTATTCAGAACCCTTCACATTTTTCTATCTTGCAGCCTTGTGTTATAATTGTTTCTATTAATTTTTTTCCCTACATCAAGCTAAACTCAATACCCCAGAATGAAAAAGCAAATTTTGCAAATTTATGGAAAACTAGCTGAAGAAACCGATTTTGCTTTTATACTTTTTTTTTTTTTGGAAATTCAGCAGGAGACAATAAGACATGTTCTTAAAAAACAAAAGCCATAATACTACAAAACTGTTACCCAGATTACTTGAGAAGAACATGAGGGTACATAACTGTGATCTCTGAAATTGTGCTTTGGCTACTATAAAACATTGTGCCATATCTTTCATCATTCTTAGTGCAGTCCTGCTGCCTGATGGGAATTTTAGTCCCCACACTGGAAATGTTTTTTGGGGTTTCCCCCTTCCATTATAACCCTTTTCCCAATATGACATATAAGCTATCTTTTAAGTTGGGCAAACATAAAAGCACATGCAAAATTTCGTGAAAATCAGTTCAGCCATATTTGTGCAATTAGCAAACAAAAAGTTAGACAAACAAACAGACATTCAAATGGCTTATGGTTTTACTTCTATACAGAAGATGAAAAAAAATAAATATCACATTGACACAAGTATTCAGACTCTCTTTTGTGTTGCTTGAAATTTGGCTCAGGTGCATCCCATTCTATTGATCATCGTTGAGATGTTTTTACACCTCGTCCAAACAGACACACAGCTCTCTGTAGAAGGTTTCAGAGTTGAGTAAAAACCAAAGCCATGAGGTTGAAGGAATTGTCAGCAGAGCATGGAGAAAGGATTGTGTCAAGCCACAGATCTGGAGAAGGCTACAAAAAATATTACTGCATTGAAAGTTCCCAAGAGAAGAGTGGCCTCTATAATTCTTAAATAGAAGTTTGGAACAACCACGACTCTTCCTAGTAAACTGGGAAATCAAGAAAAGCTGTTGGAAGAGAGGTGACTAAGAACCAGATGGTCACTCTGGCTCAACCTGTACGGAGACAGAAGAAAACTTCAGAAGGACATTCCACCTATCTGGCCTGAATGAGGGTAATTCCACGACAGACCAGGGGGTGGCAGAGTGTACTGACCCTTTCTCTCTTTCCACTGCAGACTGATTACGAGAAATTCCGCCTGGGTCCAATGACATCACTTCTGGTTCCAGGCCCAATGACGACACTTTCCGATTCCGACCCTGATAACCTCATTTCCAGTACCAACTGTGATGACCTCACTTCCTCTACTCTTCCTTAAAACCGCCATCTTTGCCTCCTTAAGTCAGTTCTGTTTTGGACTCAAATCTGTATACAATGTACTCCCAATTTAGCTCTTTGTGCGACTCTATTATCTCATCTCTGACAATGACAAAGTGGCCAATCAGAAACCTCTCCACAGTAAAATACACATGGAACATTAGAACATTAAGACAGTCTAGATGAGAACATGTCATTCAGCCCAACAAAGTTCGCCAGACATAAACACTTAATTTGTTTGCGACTGTACTGTGAACTCAAGGATCCTAAAGCACAAAATTCCCAATAATTGCTCTAAATGCCCACTAGATGGGAAGATACCATCAAAAATCAGCAGTCACACAAAGGGAAATGTAGTATCTTTGTGAATAAAAATATTGTACCTTACCTCTTTGATCCAGTTATGGATGTGTTGAGTCATTAGATTAAAGACCAATCCCCCGCTGCAGGCTTTTTGCTGATAACACTGTGTAGTTGATAACCAGAAAAGAGGAAGTGGAGAAGAAGTTGTAAGAATGGAGAAGGCTTTGGAAGACAGAGAGTTTAAGATAAATAGGGAGTTGAGGACAGAATATATGAGATTTAACGATGATCAGAATTCAGAAGTTAGCCTGCAGGGAGAGCTACTAAAAAAGAGTGGATAAATTTAAATATGTAGCATCATTGGTAGCTTAAAATGGAAAATTAGATGTAGAGATAACCCACAGAGTGCAGTGTGGATGGAACAATAGGAAGAAGGTAGTAAGAGTATTGTGGGATCGAAGAATTAAGGTGAACATTAAAGGTGAGGTTTTTATGGCAGTGGAGAGAATAGCAATGATATATGGAGGTGAGACAAAGGCAATAAAGGCAGAGCTACAGAAGAAATTAGTTGTGGTAGAAATGAGAATGTTGAGGAGGACGTGAGGACAGAATAAGAAATGAGACAATCAGATGTACAACAAAAGTGTGAGAGATATCTAAGAGAGTACAGGAATGTTGGTTTAAGTGATAAGGACATGTGATGAGAATTGACAATAAATATGTGGGCAAAAGAGTGATGGGAATGGAAGTCCAGAGGAAAAGAAAGTGAGGGAGGCCAAAGCAAAGGTGGATGAATAAAGTAAAAGAAAATTTAAAGGAAAGGGGCTTGAACGGGGAGGAGGTGCAGGACTGACCTGTAAGGAGAAGGTTGATCAGGCACATCAAAAATAAGAAGAGGAAGAAGAAGACTAAAAAAAGGCTCTATTTAACTGGTAGCTCTGAAGAGCACAAAAAACACCGGCAAAGTGTTCAAATTAGATAGATAGATAGATAGATAGATAGATAGATAGATAGATAGATAGATAGATAGATAGATAGATAGATAGATAGATAGATAGATAGATAGATAGATAGATACTTTACTGTCTGTGGAGCAGGACAGTGACAGCAGTCTGTCGCTGAAGCTGCTCTTCTGTCTGGAGATGATACTATTTAGTGGATGCAGTGGATTCTCCATAATTGATAGGAGCCTGCTGAGCGCCCTTCGCTCTGCCACAGATGTTAAACTGTCCAGCTCCATGCCAACAATAGAGCCTGCCTTCCTCACCAGTTTGTCCAGGCGTGAGGCGTCTTTCCTCTTAATGCTGCCTCCCTAGCACACCACTGCGTAGAAGAGGGCGCTCGCCACAACTGTTTGATAGAACATCTGCAGCATCTTATTGCAGATGTTGAAGGAAGCCAGCCTTCTAAGGAAGTATAACCGGCTCTGTCCTTTCTTGCACAGCGCATCAGTATTGGCAGTCCAGTCTAATTTATCATCCAGCTGCACTCCCAGATATTTATAGGTCTGCACCCTCTGCACACAGTCACCTTTGATGATCACTTGGTCTATGAGGGGTCTGGGCCTCCTACAATCCACAACCAGCTCCTTGGTTTTGCTGGTGTTCAGGTGTAGGTGGTTTGAGTCGCACCATTTAACAAAGTCCTTGATTAGGTCCCTATACTCCTCCCTATTAAGCAAACCAAAGCAAACACAGTCCCAATATGAATCCACAAAAGGGATTTGAAAAACATAGGTACATAGCACAGAGGTAAAATATTCAGAAATTCACGTAAAGCACAACAAGAATAACCACTAGAAAAAATTCACCACCACAATGAGAGCATTCAGAATGAACCACAAGGGACTGTGGGTTCTCCCAACCTTTATAGGGCAGAAGGCCGTTCCTTAATGGTGATGGGCAGGTGGCCCCACCTCTTGGGGAACCACCCACAAAAAACATGGTATATAAGGGAAGATAAACAGATATGTAGAAACTAAATGTCTAGCAAAATTAACATAAACAAAGGAATAAAAAATGAACAAAACAGATGTACAAATAACATTTGAACCCCAGCCAGGAGAGGAACCTTGGCTGAAACCTGGAGTTTGCAAAAAGGCACACGACCCTCAGACTGTGACATTTTCTAGTCTGAAAGAAACCAAGACTAGTGTCACGTCTGCAGGAAATCATTCACCGCTCATTATCTGTGCAATACCATTCTTGGTGGTGACGCATGGTTGTGGGAGCATCATGCTGCAGGGTTGTTTTTCACCAGCCAGGACTGGGAGACTAGTCAAGATTAAGAAAAAGCTGAATAGAGTAAAGTACCAAGATATACTCAATGAAAACTTGCTCCAGAGTGCTTCGGGCCTGAGAGTGGACCAGACTTTCCAACAGGATAATGACCGTAAGCACAAAGCAAACACAGACGTGGCTTAGGGACACCTTTGTGAATTTCCATGAGTGGCTAAGCCAGAGCCGAGACTTGAACCCAATCGAATATCTCTGGAGAGACCTATTCCTTCATTGCTTAAGCACATCTGGCCTTAGTAATTTTCATGAAATCAGATTTGCAAAGCTGTTATGACAAATGTTAGGGAATAACAGAAGTGAAAGGCAAACTTTATTACAGTGAGTGACCCTAATGGATACCAGGTGAATGTGGCACTCTGATGGTAAATTATAGGGTGACCAGATTTTCAAAGTCCCAAACTGGGACACTTGTGTAGCATGTATGCCCACGCGTAAATTCCATCCTTATTTGTTTAATTTCTGCTTTAATTAATCATCATCATCAGGGAAGGATCAAGTGATGGGGAAAAAAGAAAGACTTTCTCAAATTAACACGAACAATTCCACACAGTACTTGATTCCCCCTAATTGGATTTTCCTACATGCTGTTCTAAATATGTTGTGAGGATGTTTGTTTAGGCAGAGGACTAAGATATTTGCATATTCTTCAGTTAGCTGTGATTGTGGAGGTCGACTCCATGCTCCCACTTTTGTCTGAGATCCTCTTGAACCTGCTGCTGTTGTCACGGCTCTTCTTCTCTTTGCTCTGTCTCTTTTCTGTCCTCCTCCTCACACTTGCACTTCTCTTTTTCAAACGGGGACATGGCACAGTTGCGACAATCAGCAGCTCCTGGCTCCACTTAGGGCCACGGATGATCCTGCACCTGTGCACTAAGTGCAGAGCCGTCCACTCCTGCATCGTGCACAGGAACTGCTCTCGCCCTGCTAGCATGCTCCCACCTGCCGATTATTTATGTAAAAGATGCCAATCAGCCATTTCTGTTATTAGTTTCTCAAATGGAAAAATTATTTAAATATTTAGGATTTTTTAGCATTATTCTTGACACTATTTTGCCAAATGGAACTGCTATTTTGGTGTGTTCATGTCATTCATTTCTATGGAAACAATTGCATAACGCATTAGGATGGCATTTCAAGGTGTAAAGGTCACCTGAGCCATTCCTTGCTATCCGAGATTGGATAATTATTATTGCTTTTTGTGTGCGATTCTTGTGTTTCTTTTGGTGCTTGACTTGAATTTTCTTTTGATTTTCCTTGGATTTCTGTTTAGCATTTTAGGCCCTATCAGTCGTGCTTCTGACTTTTGGTTCTGACTTATGCATCATTTTCTTGTAATATGTCTTTCTCAAGTCAGCACTACTAGGAAGACTTCTTAAAGCAGAGACAATTTGTTGATGCATTGGTTTCTGTGTGTGACCAGCTTGACTTACCAACAGTGGAATGGTGGCCCGTGTGTGAGGACAACCAGCTGGTGATGTTCCTATCTGTGTTTCATTAAGTTGTATTGGGGATCTGTTTGCCATCAGTAACGGCTGTCTGAGGTGAAAAAGAAGAAAATATACAAAATATACAAGTTGGCTTAACCATTGTCGAGGTAAAATTGATGTTGTAAAATAACTTGTAGTTGAAGTAGCACCGAACATCTCTCTCCAGTAGGGGATTTTTAAATTTTAAAACTATGTGCAGTACGGTCTGCTTAAGATATCTCAACAAAAATTGAGCTGTTTTGACAAATTTCCGTGAAGGATACACATTTCAACAAAATTGCCTGTTTTCTGGTTAGTGTTTTTGGGTTCCATCAATCGTGTTTCTAATTTTTGGTTTTGACTTGCGCATCGTTTCGTGTAAAAATGTATTTTATCCTCGCCTTTTCTCTTTAAAACCTTAACTGACTTTCTCAAGTCGGCACAGCTAGGAAGACTTCATAAAGCAGAGACAATCTGTTGATGCAGAGGTTTCCATGTGCATCTAGCTAGACTTGCCAACAGAGGATTGGTGTCCTGTGTGTGAGCACAAACAGCCAGTGGCAGCAACTTCCTACCTGCATTTCATTAACTTGTATTGGGGATCTGTTTGCCACCAGTAACGGCTATTTGAGGTAAAAAAGAGGAAAATATACAAGTTGCTGTAACCATTATCAAGGTAAAATTGAAGGAGTAAACTAATTCGCAGTTGAAGTAGCACTGAACATTTCTCTAATTTGGATGAGCTTGCAGATTCTCCAGTAGGAGATTTTTGAAATTTTAAAACTATGTGCAGTGCGGTCTGCTTAAAATATCTTAATGAAAACTGAGCTGTCTTGACAAATTTCCATGAAGGATACAGATTTCAACAAAACTGACAAATTTCAACAAAGTTGGTGCAAGGGAGGTCCAAGTTCTTTCCTGCAGACAGAAAGACAGACGGCCATGACTATTGCAGTAGGTGAATGCACCTAAAAATGGGCCAGCTCATTAAACAATGAGATCAATTAAAGGTAACAATGAGTGACTGAGAAAATAGCCGGAACAGAAACCTGCAGTCACAGTGGGTCTTCGAGACTGAACTTGACAACCAATGACCTAAAATATATCATTTGGGTTTGGAAACCCTTTGAAACATAAAGTTTTCATTTGTGCATATTAGATTTGGAAATTATTTACAGTAAATTTAGCATTCTAGTTAATTTTACCGAGAACAAGAGTAGAGCTGTGCAGCTTAAATGGTATAAATAGATGACGATAAAAACAACTTTTTAATTTCTCCCCAGATCTGAATTAACTTTCACCTAATCGTTTGTATTAAAATGTTCCCCTGTAGAAACTGTCATTGGCTATAAAGTACAAATGACAGAAGAGATTGTAATGGAAGATTTATCTCTGCCATTCTTCTCATATTTCATTAAATCCATGCATGGATAAATATATGGATCTGCTTCTGTATGTATGTCTTAAAAATTGTGAAATTGACTAAATTACTCTGGTAATTACAACAAGCCATTAACTTTTATAAAAGCCTCATTTATAATACACACAATCATTGTTCACTTCTATTAATAACTTTGTATTTTTATACTAAGGCAGTTAAATACAAATTTAAAAGCATCTCATTTGGAATTAAAAAAAAGGGAGAGTGTGCCTTATCCACTGGGATGAAATTTAGCTAATTACAGAACATTCTGGTTTTATTGATGTACTAACTAACATTATTAGATTAGTAGCGTATGCTTTCTTTAATGATATTTGAATGATATGTCAAATACCATAAACTCATGAACTAATGTATCTGCTGAGATATTAAAAAAAAAAAGTCTTCATATTTGCAGTTAAGCCAGTGGAGCAGTTAAATCATTGAATCTCATTAATTAAATTAGACGGGGAGAGCGTCTTTGATTCTGATTAGTACTGGGTGGGTAACCGAGGACAAAAGACATACTGATAAATAACATATACTGGTTATTTTTGAATTACCGGACCCTGCAAGTTTTTGCAATCTGAGATGTAAACATAGCTTATTACGGATATTTAATAATGTTAGATAAATTATTTAATTATATATTGTACAGCGGAATCAGAAAGTATTCAGACCACTCACATGCTATGGCTACGCCGAGCCGATTTTCATAATCCAAAACTCAGACACAACTCAGTAATCATGTGAGTGCAGTAGACGTAGATTTATTTGAAAATCGCAGGGGGTGGTGTTGGGGGCAGATGACTCTCTTTGAGTTTTGCACGCATTGTAAAAATGTATCTTAACGCAAAGAGCTAACACCATTGAATTTTTGCACATATTGTAAAAATATATATTACATCGAACATCGTGGACTGTGGTATCCATTTCAATCTCATGCGATTAAAATCAGCAGATTTTGTTAAAATATTGGATGCAATGTATAAGAACGGGACAGTCCTGGGAAAAAATAAAGGGGTCAAAAGGCTGCAAATGATCATATGATGTATGGCGTGAACAATCAAACATTTAAACAGCAAGCAAAATACATTGTTTAACTTACCCTGTTATTAATATCTTAACATTTGCATTAACATTTTTTTTTTGATTAGCAGATACTTATTTTCAAAGTGAGTTACAAAAGAGGCTAACATATTCGAGTAAACATCCGTCTCGGGGACTGTTTGGGAACAAGTGTGACAGGACAAGGGGACAAAATTGATTATCACAAGTGAAGAGCTCAGAACAAAATACGAGCGAGTTACAGCTCCTTGGCTACAAAACCTCAGAGTCTTTGAACGCTTCTTAAACACATCGAGGGAGTCAGAATTTCGAATGGAGGACAGCGGCTCATTCCACCAGCTAGGAGTTACGGTACATCTGCAAAGAAGCTGGATTGAGATTTGATATCGCAGTGAGGAGCAGATCTGAGAGGTTCAGAAGGAGCTCAGGACCTCACATGTGTCTCCATATACAGTAGGTGCTGACCCACTGACTACTCTGTTGGCAAGTTTTAAGGATTTGAGCTTAATACATGCAGCCACAGGGTGCCCATGTAATCATCTGAAAAGATATGAACTCACCTCGACAAGTTAACAGGCCACTGAAATTTGAATCATCTGCAGCAGTTTGGTGACAAATGCTGGTGTTCCTGCCAGCAGACGGTTGCAGTGGTCCAGACATGTCAAGACCAAACCGTGGACCAGGAGTTGTGCTACATATTCTGTCAGATTGGGTCTGATCTTGTGGATATTGTACATTGTATGACTGTAGAAACATGATCCCTGAAGGCAAGATGGTCGTCGTTCACCAGCCCAGCTCATCCATCACCACCCCAAATGTCCACTTGCATAGTTATGCTGTACTGGTTGTGTAAATGTAATGCCATCTATGTAAACTAGCTTCTCTTTACAGAGCTCAGTGCCCATTACAAAAAAAAAAACACAAGTAAATGGAAACAACATTAATTAGACAAAAGATTATGCCTGGGTGGCACGGTGGCACAGTGGGTAGTGCGCTGCCTCGCAGTTAGGAGACCTGGGTTCGCTTCCCGGGTCCTCCCTGCGTGGAGTGTGCAGGTTCTCTGTCTGCGTGGGTTTCCTCCGGGTGCTCCGGTTTCCTCCCACAGTCCAAAGACATGCAGGTTAGGTGCATTGGCAATTCTAAATTGTCCCTAGTGTGTGCCCAGGATTTGTTTCCTGCCTTGCGCCCTGTGTTAGCTGGAATTGGCTCCATCAGACCCCCGTGACCCTGTAGTTAGGATAATAGCAGGTTGGATGATGGATGGAAGATTATGCCTTAAAATGAGCAATTGTGGCAATAGTGTTAATGTTACCAATGTTACCAAAAATAAAATCATTCTATCTATTACATAGGTACATAACCCCCAATTACCACATATTTAATTTGCTGATCTGTAAGCCATTTCAGTTTTGTTTTGTCTTGGTAGAGTAATATATATTGCTCTACTTTCCCCTATTGTATTATTAATATGTAGCCTTAGAATGCCTAATCTCACAGACTTACCACTGTTTATAAGGTATTATTGTATATAACTCATCCCCACCTTCCCTTCTATATCTATAACCATAGGCAATTAGATGTAGTAAAAAGACAAGCAGAAGTTAAGTTACAGTTTAAACAATGTATTAGTATTATTAATAATATTCATAAATAATAACAAAATGCAAAGTACATTTGAATATTGGCAACCATACAACCTGATTAAATGGTGATATGTAGTTCAGGCGGCACACAGTCTTGTGGTTACTTAAATGTCTCTAGTTAAGCCATCATTGGTGCTCAACTTTCAGCCACATGTCTGTTCAAAATGGCTGCTGAGCTGTGCTGTTCATTGTGTCCTCTTCATCATCACAGGTTAGCAAGAGAGATGCTTCTTCATCATATGTTGGTCGGTAAGAGAGAGAGTGTGAGGTTAAACACATACATTTATAGATGTTCTGTCCAACCCCTAGAGCCAATAGGACATCATGGTACTTAAAGGCCTCTGAGACAAGCCAATTCCAAACAGCCATACCTCAGACCAATGGGGGAATAGAACATCTTAACACCTGCCATCCCCAAGACCATATGTCTTTAAGTCTTTCTTGCAGGGGTAGAAATGAATTAAGCAAAGAAACACTAACCAAACCGGTTTAAGGCACATCTTCCCCCAAATCCTGTTGTAAAAATGTAAAGAGGCTCAGTTGTAAAAGGGGGAGCAAACACGAATGCCTCTCACCAAAGTAACACTAAATTACATTGCTTTGCCTAAAAATCAAATAAAGACATACAAAATATTCATCAAATTATATGTAAAATCGCACATTACAACAAGTTTGGATATCTGTTTGTTTGTACACAAAGATGGCTGAGCCTTTTCAATTTAAGCAAAAGGGAATTAACAGGTGGCATGACTGAGAGCGATTAGGAGCAGGCGCTGATACAGCGCATTGCCTCACCCACCCCATGACAAACCAACTCACGATCCCGGATTAGGACCCGAGTGTAGCCATGCAACGGATGACACCTCAGCACCACACAAGTTCAGGAGGAATGGAACAGTGGGAGGTTTGTAATGGTGGCTGGAGTGCCAATTCTGCCAACAACCCTCAGGTTTTTCCCTGCAGGTTGGAGGGCCTACATACAGGGCTTGATACAGATTAATTACAGCTTTGCTCATGCGGATCGCCAAGGTAAGAATGGCGACGGTTTAGCAAATATTTACTCGAGCTGGTTAAAGTGTAAAGATGTCAGTTTTGGTAAATTCAAGTCCTTTGAGTATATTGCTGTTGTTATTCATGATGTTTCTCAGTTTCTAGTATTATCCATGTATAGACCTCCTAAATACAATGCGTCTTTCTTTGAGGAATTCTCAGACTTGATATCAATTATAATTATGAACTATGACACACTCCTAATAGTTGGTGACTTTCATTTTCATATCGATAATCAGTGTGACCCAAAAGTAAAAGAATTAATGAACTCTGGACTTTTTGATTTGAGCCAGTACATCAGTCAGCCTACACACAAAGCAGGTCATAGGTTAGACTTAGTAATTACTAAAGGACTAAAAGTTGATGTGAAGCAGATCATTGATTCTGGTCTATCAGACCATTTTCTTTTACTGTTTAATATAGATATAATTATAGAAAATATTCATGAGAAGCATATTGTTAAATAAAACACTTCTTTGATTCATCAGCAGCTTCAAAATTTACAAACATTCTAAGCAACCAGTCCATTTGTAGTGCTAACTACAATAGTGAGAATAATGTAAATAGTAAGATGGTAAATTTTAATACTAAGGTGAGAGCTGCTGCTGACATAGTCGCACCTGAAAAGAAAGTTAAAAAATCTTCTAGCACTGTTACACCATGGAAGACCCAAAGAGTGTCTGATCTAAAGAGAACATGCTGTAGAGCTGAGCGTAAATGGAGAAGAACTAAACTAAATATCCACTATGAGATATTGAAGGTTAAAATAACAGAATACAATAACACAGTCTGTCTTGAGAGGCGCTGTTATTTCTCTAGAATTATAAATAACAATGCTAGTAATCCCAGAGTCTTGTTTTCTACAATTGATTGTCTGCTAAACCCAGGTCACTCAATGGAATGCCTCCAAAATACTTCCAGTGAAACTTGTGAGGCTATTGCTGTATTTTTTAATCAAAAAATTAATGATATTAGAAACAATATAGTACATCTCCCCAACACTGATCCTCTTAAGCCCCAGTACTCCGTTATAAACAAATTAAATTCTTTCACCAGGATAGATTTACCTGATTTATGTAAAATAATTTCTCAACTGAGACCCTCCACCTGCGTCTTTGACCCAACACCAACAAGTTTTTTCAAAGAAGTATCGGGTGTGCTAATTGATAGTATTCTTGATATAGTAAACTTGTCATTAGGTCTTCCCAGGCTGTTTTAAGACTGCTGTAGTTAAACCCCTGCTCAAGAAAAATAATCTTGACTCCTCTGCTTTTGAAAATTATAGACCCATCGCTAACCTGCCTTTCTTAAGTAGAATTCTAGAGAAGGCAGTCATTATGTAGCTAAATGAGCACCTCAATAAACCTGCTATTCTTGATAAGTTTCAGTCAGGTTTCAGAACAAATCACAGCACAGAAACTGCACTCGTTAAAGTAGTAAATGACTTGCGGGTCAATGCAGACAGAGGTCATTTATCTGTTCTCATCCTCCTAGATCTGAGTGCCGCATTTGACACCATTGATCACAATACTCTTAGAAATCGCCTTAGTCAATGGGTGGTCCTCTCTGGCAGTGTCTTAAATTGGTTTGAATCCTACCTGGCAGGGAGAAAATTCTTTGTTAGCTGTGGTAATTACAACTCAAAGACACATGATATCCTATATAGTGTTCCACAAGGCTCTATCCTGGGTCCGCTGCTCTATTCGATTTACATGCTTCCGTTAGGTCAGATTATCTCGGGGCACAGCGTGAGCTACCACAGCTATGCTGATGACACACAACTGTACTTATCAATAGCACCTGACGACCCCAACACTCTTGATTCACTGACACAATGTATTACTTGTGTTTCTGAATGGATGAGTAGTAATTTTCTCAAACTAAATAAACAGAAAACTGAAATTTTAGTGATTGGCAATAATGGATATAATGAGGTTATTAGAAATAAACTTGATGCATTAGGAGTAAAAGTCAAGAAGGAGGTAAAGAATTTAGGGGTAACTGTTGACTGTGACCTGAATTTTAAATCACATATTAATCAGATCACTATTTTTTCACTTAAGAAATATAGCAAAAGTTAATCCTCTTATAACATTACAAGATGCTGAGAAATTAGTTCACGCTTTTGTTTTCAATTGACTAGATTACTGTAACGCACTCCTCTCAGGACCACCCAAAAAAGACATCAATCGATTGCAACGAGTGCAGAATGGAGCTGCTAGAATCTTAACTTGGAAAAGAAAATCCAAGCACATCACACCAGTTTTGATGTCAATACACTGGTTATCTGTGTCATTTAGAATTGACTTTAAAATACTGCTTATGGTTTATAAAGCCTTAAATAATCTGCTCCATCTTATATTTCAGAATGTCTTACACCTTACACTCCAAATCGTAACCTTAGATCTTCAAATGAGCATCTGCTTAGAACTACAAGAGCTAAACTTAAAATAAGTGGTGAGGTGGCCTTCTGCTGTTATGCACCTAAAATCTGGAATAGCCTGCCAATAGAAATTTGCCAGGCTAATACAATGAAGCACCTTAAAACAGTGCTGAACACACATTACTCTACATGGCTTTCTCATAGCTTCATTTTAGTTTAATCCTGCTGCTCTGTATATTAAATTAATTATCATTATTGTTCATGGTGGCTCCAAAATCTGTACTAACCCCTACTCTCTCTTCTGTTCTTTTTCCGGTTTTCTGTGGTGGCGATCTGCACCACCACCACCACATGATCAAAGCACCGTGATGTCCCCACATTGATGGATTTAAGACCAGAAGTCCACGTGACCGTCATCATCAAGTCCTTCCATGAGAACCCTGAATACAATGATGACTGATTGAGGTCATGGCCTGGAACCCCTGCAGTTTTTATTTTTTCTCCAGCCATCTGGAGTTTTTTGTTTTGTTTTTTCTGTTCTCCCTGGCCATCAGACCTAACTTTTATTCTATGTTAATTAGCGTTCTCTTATTTTAATTCTTATTTTGTCTTTTTTTCTCTTTCTTCATCATGTAAATCACTTTGAGCTACATCATTTGTATGAAAATGTGCTATAGAAATAAATGTTGTTGTTGTAATGTCATACCCAGGATGGAGAAATTGCAGGTTAGGGGCCTTGCTCAAGGGGCCAACGAAGTAGAGTCACTTTTGGCGTTTACCGGATACGAACCGACAACCTTCCGATTGCCAGTGCAAATCCTTAGCCTCAGAGTCACCACTCCGCCTGGCATGATTGAAGTGTTTAAAATTATGAAAGGAATTAGTCCAGTGGATCGAGACTTTGATTGTGTAGTAAGTTCAACAAGAACATGGGGCACAGCTGTAAACTTATTAAGGTTAAATTTCACACAAACATTAGGAAGTTTTTCTTTACACAGAGAACCACAGACACATGGAATAAGTGACCAAGTAGTGTGGTAGACAGTAAGAGTTTAGGGACTTCCAAAACTCGACTTGATGTTATTTTAGAAGAATTAAGTGGACAGGACTGGAGAGCTTTGTGGGGCTGAATGGCCTGTTCTCGTCCAGATTGTTCTAAGATTCTAATTAATTGATCTTCACTAAATTGTGCATGTACCTTGCTGTTGGTTCAACTTAAAATATGGGGTATATGTCGTATTGGGAAGAGGGGTTATAATTGGAGTAATTTAAAGAAAAATACCAATAGTGCACTACAATTCCCATCAGGAAGCAGGATATCAACATCAGCATGTACAAAGTTGTGTAGATGGTCAAATCAGAATGTCATTTAAGCCCACAGGCATGTACAGCATTTTCTTCTCAATAATCTGGAAAAAAAATATTGTCTCATAGGATTTCAGTCTTTGTCTAGGAGTACGTCTTTTTGTCTCATTATGGTTTACATTTAGTCATGTTGAATTACACACTGGTCTTAGTAAATGCAAATCATTACATCTGCTTCCTGAGTTAAGCTTTCTCCCACCAATGACTAAATGGGTAAGACATGGATAAGGCTTTCAGAGAAAGTGCATTGTGGTTACAGGTTGACATTACACATTTTACTTTACATAGCTTCAGCTCAAGTGTCTCTACTGGGTCTCAGTTTTTGGGCCTTATATGATAAAATGACTATAGAAAAAGTGATACCTAGAGATGTCTGCTCAATGCACTGTCTAAACACTTATCAATGAACAAAGAACCATAACTCAATGATTGGAAAAATCGATGGATAGAAATTTGCACCAATTGTCAACCATAAGGTTGAACTTATGTGCACCCGAGAAACCAATGGTAAATCATTCACTCCTTGCTCTATGCTCTCGCTACATACTAAATGCTCTCGGCCTAGCTGTAACTTCTGCTCTCTATAGCAGGGGGCCCCATTGTCCAGGGTGTGGCCCTAACACTGTCTGAAGAGAACCCTATAACTTCAAAGGGCAACCTGGTGCTGGGCTATAAGAGTTGAAGACCATACGTTTTTGGATTTAGATGAGGGAGTCACTAGTTGCAACCTTGTTAAAGTGAAGTAAGGTGCATAAGCAAGATATGAGTTGACTGATTACCAACTACCCAGCAGGTGTAAACTTTATGCTAGCTGAAGAGGACACTGCGTGTAAAACCTTGTAGGGAAAATGGCAGCATCACACACAACCAGAAAGTGAGACCAAAACGAAGAAGGAGACGAGTTCCTGATCACAAAATGAAAAGCGCCCTGAACATCGTTCAATGAAAAAGCCAGTACAGAAGGATCGGAGCAAAGTATCGCCTACAATAAACCATGAGTATACTTTGATTAATTGTAACATAGTAGTTGGAATTATGGTATTGGTATCACTGTAATGAAAAGCAATAATCTTTGTGAAGGATGTGTTTTTAGCTGTTATACGTTTTTCTTTTCAAATCCAGTAGGAAAGTTCAGAGCAGCATCTGATCACACACATAGAACAAACTGTGTGTGGAGGGGTAAGGCAGTGTAGAATAGCTGTGAGCAAATTAACACCACTGTCATGGTATGGACTCCAGAACCTTCATAACTATCTAAAAGAATGTATCCATTTTAACCATATGAATTGAAAGATCAGAATTCATAAGTTATATGCCTTTTTCTACGGGAAAGAAAAGATCTATCTCTCTAAGCTGAGCGATAGAATTCATAAGTTATGTGCCTTTCATTATTGAGGAGAAACGATTAACTAAGGTTTATGTATTATGTTGTTTGTTATTGTTCTCTGTCTATAGATCTATTGTGAAGAAAGAACACAAAGAAACACGTATAAAGGTTTGGGACCCTGTCCCGTTTACTGTAACAAAAGTTTGCGTCAGTAGTTTCAACAACTCAAAAGACATAGAAGGAGGGGTAGACAGACAACTTATAGGGACAGAACAGAAATTAAACAGTGGGATGCTGGGAAAACCGTGGTGCTGGATGGATGGGTGATGTCATCATAGAGGGACCAGAGGGATGAAAGGAACCCGGAAGTGCTGTGGCTCTTTGGATTGTCAGGGCAGTATTACGGTGGCGGAGCCCCGTTCTTTCTGAAGGAATAGAGAGAGAGAGGTTAGTACGCTGCTGTTCTCCCCTGGCACGATTTGTCATGGTGTGTGTCGGGTCTTTAAACTGCTATTTCCATGTTTTATTATCCTTTCATTTCAAATAAATTGCATCATTTGGTCTACTGCAGCAAATGTGTTTGGGGTATTTGTTGAAAAATAGTCTACTACCATGTCTGAACTACAACAGAGAATAGTGAACATTATTTAAAGTAGACTTTTTCAATTTATTTATTAATTGTACAGAACTCTTTATAGTTCTGGTGACCTGGCTGGAAGGTGAAACAAAGACCCCTGATACACACTTCGGTGTTCAACTCCCATTTGAAGTGATTTGGTTGTGACGGACAGTACTGTGACCTTTTGGCTAAGACATTTAATTTAAACCACTTATACTTGGAAATAAAAAGTGTTATAAATAAACTGAATTCAATAAAACATAAATATTACTTTAATTACAAAGATACAGGGTAGAACCTAAAAGAGAAGGTAGTGTAGGAATGATTGCATTGTGACAAGTAATTTTCATTATACACAGTTTAGAAATATGAACACCCGATACCCTAATTATTATTATTATTATTATTATTATTATTATTATTATTATTATTATTATTATTATTATTATTATTATAGCAGCTATGGAATCCTGCAATGCAGAATGACATTTAGAATTTCCTGGAGGGGAAAATGAGCCTACACTAGTTTAATCAGGCTTTGACTTCGCTTTTCCAGACAAACGTGGGGTCTGTGTTCTCAAAGAAAGTTGTTGATGGAAGTTTCAGTTGTCTTGTTCTCCATTATCAAAAAGACAAAAATCCTGTTGGTTGGATCTTTGTAATATGGAAGTATATTTTAGGTAAAGTTAATGGTTCTGTATTCCTAACTTTGAACAGAAATGTGTTTAATTATGTGATTCCTTTTATCATGTAATGTTTTGGAATCTGTGAATCTGTGAACACTGGGGTGTGTCGGTGGAAGACTACCGGGGAAACACCTGGGGCACATCCGGGTGATTATAAAAGGGGCTGCCTCCCTTCATAGGATGACTTGAGTCGGGTGGAAGAGGACGAGGTCTCTGGAGGAGGCAAGGAGGCGACCTGAAGAGAGTGTAAGGCATTTGTAGTTGGCCTGGACTTGTGGGGACTTTTGGGGTTTGCGTGCACTTTATTGTAAATATGAAATGTATAATAAACGTGTGTTGGGTGACATGAACATGTCCGCCTGTTTGTGTCTGGGTCAGCCTCCACAATATATATATTGTGAAGTGCGCATGCGCGGGGCACGATGCTTCAAAGCAGATGCTTCAAAGGCCGCCTGACGCGTCACACAAGACAGAGAGGGCGGGACCTATAAAATATTGTGCGGCCAATCCAATCGGATTTCTGTAAATGAGGTAAGACTTTAAACAAAAGGCACGAAAAATCCAATCGGGCACTGAGACGCGGAGACCAGCTTCCCCAAAGAGGTGGGATTAGTGTTTGTTGTTGTGCAAGTGTTCACTCTGAGGATGTCAGATTTGCGATTAAGAAGCCTGGCCCGGTAAAGTGTAAAGTGTCAGTCGTTGAAGGGGTTTTTCCTAAATATACGAATTTTCATGATATTACAATAGGATGACTTTTAAAAGTACCCTAAGTTCTTGTCAATAAGCCGCGGCTTATCTAAGGAAAAAAGTTGTGAAAATGAAAAAATAGAATATCGGCTTATACATCCATCGCGGGGGTTGCGTTCCAGAGCCACCCGCGAAATAAGAATATCCGCGAAGTAGAAACCATATGTTTATATGGTTATTTTTATATTGTCATGCTTGGGTCACAGATTTGCGCAGAAACACAGGAGGTTGTAGAGAGACAGGAACGTTATTCAAACACTGCAAACAAACATTTGTCTCTTTCAAAAGTTTAAACTGTGCTCCATGACAAGACAGAGATGACAGTTCCGTCTCACAATTAAAAGAATGCAAACATATCTTCCTCTTCAAAGGAAGAAACAAATCAATATGTCTGTTTGGCTTTTAAGTATGCGAAGCACCGCGGCACAAAGCTGTTGAAGGCGGCAGCTCACACCCCCTCCGTCAGGAGCAGACAAAGAGAGGGAGAGGGAGAGTTTGTTTTTCAGTCAAAAATCAATACGTGCCCTTCGAGCTTTTAAGTATGCGAAGCACTGTGCAGCATGTCTTTTCAGGAATCAGCTTTACAAAAGATAGCAACGTGAAGATAATCTTTCAGCATTTTTAGACGAGCGTCTGTATCGTCTAGGTGTGCAAACAGCCCCCCTGCTCAATCCCCATACGTCAGGATCACAGATAGTCAGCGCAAGATTGACAGAAAAGTAAGCAATCTAGCTTCTCAGCCATCTGCCAATAGCGTCCCTTGTATGAAATCAACTGGGCAAACCAACTGAGGAAGCATGTACCAGAAATTAAAAGACCCATTGTCCGCAGAAATCCGCGATATATATTTAAATATGCTTACATATAAAATCACAATTTAAATGACCGCTACGCGCTCGTGTTGACTCGGCGACGCCCAGAGCAGAAAGAACGCGCTCCGGCCGCTCCAACCGCGCCATGCGGGGAGTGAGAGAGACGGCAATATCTCACACTCTCTCCCCCCTTAAAGAAATTAAATGGGCGCGAGTGAGACCACTGACCTCCCTCCCTTCTATTAGTTATAGGTTATAGTATGTTCGGCTTATCCATGAGTCCGGCTTATCTATGATACGATTTTATTTTAAAAATTCGTATGATTTTTGGTCTCCGGCTAATACATGAGTCCGGCTTATAGACAAGAACTTAGGGTAGATTTATTTTCGTGCACATAAAATCCGTTGCTGGGGAGATGCCACACATACAATAATCAGCTGCACGCCAGCACAGATTAAAATACTTGCTGGGGAACTGCACAGTACTTGCTGGAGAGACGCCACAAGCACGATTATCAACTACATGCCACACATTACATCAGTTGCTGGGGAGAATCTTCTGATTGCCCACTGTTGTGACAGAAAATTAAAAGCATATTACGGACATCAAAGCCAGTATTACTGTCAGAGAAAATTACAGGCATTTTACAGAAATACAAACCAGTATTACTGCGAGAGAAATTTAAAGGCACACAATACAGTGACGCATATTACAGCCACATACAAGCCATTATTACTGTAACAGAAAATATTACAGACGTACAAGCCTACATTACTGTGACTATCTACTAACAACATGCCACCCAAAAAAGAAGAAAAAGATAATGAGCATCAGAAAAACGGTAAAAGAGAAAGACTCAGAAGAGCAAATAGATCTATAGAGGAACAGGAAAATGAGCGTAAAGAAAATTATCAAAGAGAATGCACTACTGTTCTAGCGCCCGTTATTGTAACAGGCTTAATGTCTTATATATATATATATATATATATATATATATATATATATATATATATATATATATATATATATATATATATATATATATATATATATATATATATATATGTGTGTGTGTGTGTGTGTGTGTGTGTGTGTGTGCAAAGATGAAAAGAAACTGCCCATGATTCAAAGCAGACCACCTCATCTGTCAAACATGGCAGTGCTAGGGGTGTTATGGCTTGGGCATGTATGGATGCCACAGGTCCTGGCACACTTCTCTTCATTGATGATGGAATGGCTGACGGCAATGGCACAATGAATTCTGAGGTGTGTAGTAACATCTGATCTGCTCAAGTTCCAGTAAAGGCCTCCAGATTCACTGGACGGTGCTTCATCCTACAACAAGACGATAAGCCAAACACACTGATGAGGCAACACAGGAGTTTATCAAACCTACAGAATGGAAAATTCTTCAATGGCCAAGCCAGTCACCTGATTTAAATCCAACTGAGAAGGCCTTCCATTTGCTGAAGAGAAGAGTTAAGGGGCCAAGCCCTCGAAACAAGCAGGGGCTGAAGATGGCTGCATTAGAGGCTTGGCAGAGCATCACCAGAGAGATCCTCAGCACCTGCTGATGTCTATGAATGGCAGACTTCAAGGAGTCATTGAATGTGAGGGATACGTGACAAAGAACTAAATATGATGGCTTTAATAGACCTGCCATTGCTGTGTCCCAAACATGGAGGGGACCTTGTAGAAAAACTGTTGTGTAACCAAAATGTATGCAAATCCCATTAAATGAAAGTCCACAACGTGCACTTTAATCACATCTGAATTGTTTGATTTCTCATTTTAAACTGTAGAGCAGAGGCGTGAATCAAAGAAAAATGCGTTGTTGTTGTCCCAAACATTATGGAAAGCACTATATTTGTACCATTTTTGTATTTAGTAATTTGTATAATCTAAACATGCACTCAGTGAAGAACGCTAGACAATAAAATAACGTTCAACAAACAAACAAACAAAAAAGGGCTTTTGCACTCTCATTAGACCACACCTGCTGCCTTGGAGCAGTTCCTGTCTCACTGGCCGCCAGTCAACTTGTTATGTTGCAATTATAAACTGGGAAGGAATCGTAGGTGAGAGAAGTCTGATTGGGCCAAATGCAGATGATGCCAGCAGGTCATCTGAGGAGGACATCTCAAATGAATTGTCTGGTGAACACAGAAGATTCCGAGTATTTTATCTTGCAGCCCAACAGTGCTGAGGACCATCGTTGCCCCGTGTGCTGCCATCCTTACCGACAGTAAAGGGTACTTCTGCTGCTGCCCTGGAGTCGTTCCCATGGCACTGCCCCAAGTCTTGATACTCCATAGTGAATCGGCTTTCATAATCAGTTTCTATTCTGCGCTTGACATAATCCACACATTTATTAATAAATCACCTTTACATTTGCTATTCAATAAGAATAAAAAAGTAACATGAACAGAAATTGATCTGAAGTGTGTTGTTTTTCTAGTCAGCATGGATTTGTTATGCTAAATAGATGTAGATCAGATATTACAAAGCCACAAGATATTCATCTCTTTAAAATTTTAAAAGATGATCATAAAATTTGCAGCATCAGTCCATCAATGTGGCCTTCGTGCTTCAACAATGCGAGCAGACACACACACACACACACACACGCACGCAGACACACACACACAGAAGACGAGATTGTTTTCTCATTTTCAATGCAGGGTCCCTTTTATTTTTTTTTAGTCAAATGTCACTCAAATCAGTATGGCTTGTTGGACTCGGTTCAGTTTACAGCTTTGTATTTATACTTTGGATTTAAGTCTGTCACAACTGATAAAGAGTGATAAATGTGACATTATTGCGTCTAAAGATCATTAAATGTCAGCTCATGCACTGGCAGCAAAATGGCTGGCAGAAAGTCAATGATGCGAGAATTGTATGATACGCGGAGCCCAGAGATGAGAGCGAGGGGCAGCGGGGAGTAAGGCAAGCTGTGAGGGATCAATCAATCATGCAACACAGCAAGAAGGAAAAAAAGGATGGCAAGACAGTTGGGTGTGTTGTTAAGAAAGAAACACAAATAGGGGTCTTGAACATTTAATTTAAAGAGGTGATTGATATACAAATTATAAGACTAAGTGCTGGCAGCCCTGCTTTTAGAGAGGATGCTCCGGTGCAGACATTGTTGTACTCCCTTACCTCCTATTGATTCCATGAACAACTTCAAATTTGTTTTATTTCTCACTGCGCTGCCAAGGTAAAAAGACAAATAGCTTTGCATTGTGTTTTATACTGCTAACTTCCTGGGCATTTATTCATCTAGCCGTCCAACACCACACCACTCATTGTATCAAAAAATCCATTTTTTATTTGATATTGTAATGAATGGTATGTGTGTAGCACTGGTCAGGTCAGGTCAGGTTGGTACAGTGCATTGCTGCACCCACCACACGATGAAACAGCTCGGAATCCGGGTTGGCAACCCACCAAGCCAGACACACGGTCCAGTCCCACCCTCCAGAAATGACCCTCTTTCTGTTACGTGGGCATCCCCTTGGCCTGGTCCAGCCACTCAGGTACTCAACAATGAGGATCCTGCAAACTGGATCACCCTCGGGGAATCGTGCTACATGACCATAGTCCCGTAACTGACGCTCCCTCACAATGCAGTGCTGATGATGGGAGCCAATCAGGGTGCACGCATTTCAGTGATCTATTGCGTGGCAACACTTGGGATGGATACTTATTGGACATGAAGTAACAAGTAAATACTCAAGAAAAAATTTCAGCTGTTCCAAACGGAACCATAAAATTAATTATATTGAACAACTTCATGGCTGCTATCCATCCATCCATCCATCCATTCTCTTCCGCTTATCCGAGGTCGGGTCGCGGAGGCAGCAGCTTGAGCAGAGATGCCCAGACTTCCCTCTCCCTGGCCACTTCTTCTAGCTCTTCCGGGAGAATCCCGAGGCGTTCCCAGGCCAGCCGAGAGACATAGTCCCTCCAGCGTGTCCTGCGTCTTCCCCGGGCCTCCTCCCAGTTAGACGTGCCCGGAACACCTCACCAGGGAGGCGTCCAGGAGGCATCCTGATCAGATGCCCGAGCCACCTCATCTAAATCCTCTCGATGCGGAGGAGCAGCGGCTCTACTCTGAGCCCCTCCCGGATGACTGAGCTTCTCACCCTATCTTTAAGGGAAAGCCCAGACACCCTGCGGAGGAAACTCATTTCAGCTGCTTGTATTCACGACCTCGTTCTTTCGGTCACTACCCATAGCTCATGACCATAGGTGAGGGTAGGAGCGTAGATCACGGCTGCTATACTCTCTTTTAATTTTTGGGGTGATATTCTTTAAAAAAAAAAAAAAAACTGCACAAAAATTTCCAAATGCCTACCAGACAGCCTTGGTGTCACAATCCGTCCTAATCCACTAACAGCTGTGTTTGGTGGACTTCCAGATGGGCTTAGAGTGGAGAAGGTATGGAAGAAAATTTATTGGGTCCCCTGACCTGTTTTTAGTGTCTCTGTTTTAATTCTCTCTTAATGTTTGTTTTTTTAATTTTTTGCTTTTAGTCTTGCTTGTTTTAACTGTACAGCGCTTCGGTCAGTTTTAATGCTGTGTTTTTAAGCGCTTAACAAATAAAAATGGTATGGTATGGTAAGAATAATTTTAGGGTAACATAGCATCTTCATCTTAACGAAGTAGCATAAAGGGTTAATAAATGTCAGAAACCTGTTCAGGCACAGTAGGAAACCAGATATAAAGGTCAAGTGAACAACAAAATGGGCACTGAAATATAAGAATTGGTTAAGGAAAAATATTGAGATGGTCCAGTAAATAAAGAACGTACCAGAAGAAAGGTTGATGTAATATACAAATGTACTGAAGGATGACTAAGAGCTAACTAAGAAATCAGCAGATGTCCCATAAACGATATATTCAATGGTATAAGAAGAACCAGAATATAATGGTCAGTCCGTCATCGGCCAACCCGTTATATCCTAACACAGGGTCATAGGGGTCCGCTGGAGCCAATCCAAGCAAGCAAAGGGCGCAAGGCAGGAACAAACCTCGGGCAGGGTGCCAGCCCACCACAGAGAATATAATATAATAGACTTTTATTTTATATAAGTCATTTTGGTGTAAACCAATGAACCAACCAGAGTAAAATGTATGTATTGATTGACACTGTATGTAAATTCAATAGTTTATAAAATGAACTTCTATTCTTTGTTTCTCTGATCATTCTGACCAGGCTGTAACAAACATTCTTCCTCTAAGGCATTTTGCTGAGGAGTAATTAAAAAATACCATGAATGTTTTTTCTCCTGCCTGATTTGTCCTGTTAGAGGAGGTTTCTTTCTTTAATAAGATGTTAAGTTTCTACCACAAAGGACAAGGAAACTGTAATTGCCTTTACTTCATTATTGGCACGTAGACTCATCTCGCTCAACTGGAAGAATCCTAACTCACATCTTTTAAGTCAGTGGGTAACTGATGTTATGTACTACTCAGGAGGTTAAGCCCCCTGGCTCCCATTCCCCAGTCACCGCCCGAATATTAGTAAAATCTGTAAACGTACAAAAGAAAAATTATTATTGGCATCAAAATCACAAAATTCTATAAATATGTAAAAGAAAAATTAACTATTATTTAACGGAGTAAAAATCATGAAATGAGAATAAAATATTTACTCACATACCGATTGGAGTATTCCCGTTAAACTGAGGTCCACTATGCTCGATGAGTATTTATAAGAGACTAAATAAACGATCCATTCGTTTTAACTGACATTCTTATAGATAAAAAATGACTCATTTAAATAACAGGAAAAATCGAGTGAAAACTAAAGTGGTATGCAATGGGACATTGTAACTCGACCTTCATCTAACTTCTTCTTTCGGCTGCTCTCATTAGGGGTTGCCATAGCAGATCATCTTCTTCCATATCTTTCTGTCCTCTGCATCTTGCTCTGTCACACTCATCACCTGCATGTCCTCTCTCACCACATCCATAAACCTTCTCTTAGGCCTTCCTCTTTTCCTCTTCCCTGGCAGCTCTATTCTTAGTACCCTTCTCCCAATGTACTCAGCATCTCTCCTCTGCACATATCCAAACCAACACAATCTGACCTCTCTGACTTTCTCTCCAAACTTTCCAACCTCAGCTGACCCACTAATGTATTTGTTCCTAATCCTGTCCATCCTTGTCACACCCAATGCAAATCTTAGCATCATTAACTCTGCCACCTCCAACTCTGTCTCCTGCTTTCTGGTCAGTGTCACCGTCTCCAACCCATATAACATAGCTGGTCTCACTATCGTCCTGTAGACCTTCCCTTTCACTCTTTCTGATACCCGTCTGTCACAAATTACTCCTGACACTCTTCTCCACCCACTCCACCCTGCCTGCACTCTCTTCTTCACCTTTCTTCCACAATCCCCATTACTCTGTACTGTTGATCCCAAGTATTTAAACTCATCCATCTTCACCAACTCTACTCCCTGCATCCTCACCATTCCACTGACCTCCCTCTCATTTACACACACATATTCTGTCTTGTTCCTACTGACCTTCATTAAGCTCCTCTCCAGAGCATATCTCCACCTCTCCAGGGTCTCCTCAACCTGCTCCCTACTATTGCTACAGATCACAATGCCATCAGCAAACATCATAGTCCATGGGGACTCCTGTCTAACCTCGTCTGTCAACCTGTCCATCACCATTGCAAATAAGAAAGGGCTCAGAGCCGATATCTAATGTAATCCCACCTCCAACATGAATGCATCTATCACTCCTACTGCAGACCTCACCACAGTCACACTTCCCTCGTACATATCCTGTACAACTCTTATGTACTTCTCTCCCACTCCCGACTTCCTCATACAATATGACAGCTTCTCTCGAGGCACCCTGTCATATGCTTTCTCCAGGTCCACAAAGACGCAATGCAACTCCTTCTGGCTTTCTCTAAACTTCTTCATCAACGCCCTCAGAGCAAACATCACATCTGTGGTGCTCTTTCTTGGCATGAAACCATACTGCTGCTCTCTAATCATCACCCCACTTCTTAACTGAGCTTCCACTACTCTTTCCCATATCTTCATGCTGTGGCTCATCAATTTTATCCCCCTGTAGTTATTACAGTCCTGCACGTCCCCCTTATTCTTAAATATCGGCACCAGTACACTTCTTCTCCACTCCTCAGGCATCCTCTCACTTTCCAAGATTCCAATAAACAATCTGGTTAAAAACTCCACTGCTCTCTGTCCTAAACAACTCCATGCTTCCATATGTATGTTAAATCATCTAAAGACAAACATTGGTGTTATGAATAGATCATTTTTTTAATAGTTTGTTCCTGTGAAAGAAAGTTTACTCGATCAAAAATAAAAACCACAACTTTCTTGATATTAAAAAACACGATTTTCATGATATTTTAGTTTATAATTTAAAAATGGAAAAAGAATCTGAAAATCTAACAACATCTCATTAAAGTTCGATAAATTCTGAAAAGAATGATACCAAACATATATATGTAGGTTTTAAAATAAGCCTGATTTAAAGCGTGACAAAACACGTCACATAAAATCATTGCACTTTTAGGCTTAGGATTTTATATCTTGTCACGCTTGGGTCACAGAATTGCACAGAAACACAGGAGATTGTAGAGACAGGAACTTTATTCAAACACTTCAAATGAACATGTGACTCTTTCAGAAGTAAAACAAGCTCAGTATGTACACAGAGGGAACAGTTCCGTCTGTCAATTAAAAGAATGCAAAAACATCTTCCTCTTCAAAGGGGTGTGCATCAGGAGCGGGACCCCCAACAGGAGCAGAGGACGTCTGGGGGAGGAGAGAGAGACAAAGCAATGAGTAAAAAGGACAGGAGCTGCACAGGCTTTTAAATATACGAACTGCTGCACCAGAAGCATATCACGCGACACAGCAGCAGCAGCAGCCGAGCATCTAATGGAGCAAAGAGGAGGCATACTGTGTCATGAATTATTATTATTATTATTATTTCTTCCCAATGCAACAGCGTTCAAAAGGGTACCTCGGAGGAGCGACCGCTTCCTCCAGGAGTGTACAGAGCCTCCTTCTTCACAATTTATAGAGTAGATTTGAAATTGAAAAAAATCTAATTCTCACTTAGAAGATCTGTTCAAAACGTTTTGTAAACCTGGCAGGATCTGATCAATAACAGCTTAGAATAAGTATTTCTTTTGTGGGAAAAGACTCTATTCTCTCTTTACTACTCTCAATAGTTTTACTCTGGCTGTTGGCTTTTCTCTCTTTCTCATGGGGAGTGTAGGTGGATTTTAATTTAGTTTTGTTAAGTTTGACTTGATTGTATGGACTGTTATCCATCCATCCATCCATTTTCCAACCCGCTGAATCTGAACACAGGGTCACGGGGGTCTGCAGGAACCAATCCCGGGCAGGGTGCCAACCCACCGCAGGACATGGACTGTTATATACTTTTAATAAATTCAATAAAAAAATTTAAAAAAATTGATCCTATAAAATAGACTTATATAGAAAATGTATTTTAGTATTAGAACATCTTTTCTGAAAAACTGTCTTTTGAAAAATGTAATCGTATCATACGTGATTGCTCAGATTACTTAGACAAAACTTATTTTTCTTTTTTCTATAAGGACACTGTAGTGCCATGTGAGACGTATTTCTATAAAACAAAGTGCTAACAGTTAACTGAATCCTTCAGACCTAAATCTTAGCTCCCTGTATTTACAAAGAATGCTCAGAGTCCTGGAGACCTCGGCCAATAAACCGCCTTCCTCTGTACTGGCCGTTCTACAGCCGTGTCAGTGCTGGGTCATCCAGTCAGATGAAAGGACCTTTCTACCCACTGATTCCAGTGCTCCTTTATCAGAGGTGACTTTTCCATAGGCAGGACCACAACTTGGCAGTAGAGCAGTGGCACCAAGTGCCACCTGAGGATACCGAGAAGAGAAACAGAATAAGGGAGGGTGAGTAACAGTTTATAAATATCGTATTACTTATATTTTAATACTAATGGCTAACAACAGAAATGCAGTATGCAAAACTAATTAGCAGCTCTAGTCAGGGTATGCTAAACTGAAGTAGTGAGTCTTTAACCTGAGACTGAAAGGGCACCTCTAATAGCAGCAGGCATCATTCCATAGTTTCATGGCCCTATAACTAAAAGCTTGAACTCTCACTGTTTTGGAAAACGAGGTGGCCGTCACAATCACTTTAGTTTGGTTTAGTAACACTAGCCTAGTCATGTCAGAACTGTGGGTTCCAGACATGCACATTGTTTTTTTGTTATTTTCACTAAACCATTTCCCACCAGTAGCATTACAGCTACAAACCTTGCTCACTTGGCCCAAGCAGGTGCAAAAAAGTTGCTGTCACGCTGATGTTGCTGGCATATAACATCAGACAACAGAATAAACATACAGTAGAAGACCAACTTTCTTATTTTTAGACACTTGTCTGTTATTTTTCATATCATTTTTGAATTTTTTCTCCCTTCTTTTACAGGTTTTGCCTATTTTCCTAACCTTCCTAACCGTAGCAACACGATGGACACACAGACACACAGAAACACATACACAGACACTTAAGGTGGATCTCTCTGTTTTATATTAATTTATATAGTACCTTTCATCTATCTGTCATTCTATCTACCTATCTATCTGTTTTACAGTGTGTTTCCTACCTTTCTATAATCTATCTATGTGAATTGCAGCTTTGTCAGGGTTGCTGCTTTACATTTGTAGAGTGCTGGTCACTGTCCTTTGCATGTTTTATCCATGTCTGTTTATGGTAGAACATAAGAAATATGACAAACAAGAGGAGACCATTCAGTCCATCTGTCCTGTTTGTTTAGCTGATAGCTAAGCTGCCCCAATATCTAACCCAGATTCTTCTTAAATGTTCTCAAGGTTTCTCCTTCAACTCCACGTCCTGGTAGTTTGTTCCTGAGTCCCTAACTCTTTGTTTAAAGAAGTGTCTCCTGGCTTCAGTCCTAAACGCACTTCCTCTTGATTTCCATTGATGTCCTCAACTACGTTATTAACATTTAAGCTGAAGGAATGTTGCTGGATCTCCTTTATCAATACTTTTGAGGGTTTTGAAGACCTGGATTAGGTCCCCAAACAGTCTTCTCTGCTTAAGACTAAACAGGTTTAACCTCTTAACTGCCCTCTGCCAGATATATCCAGCATCGTAGCGTTATTGCTGACGCCTTACTGTCGGAATTATCCGGCACATTTGCCTATGGTTATGTGAATGTCTGGCACGTAGTATAACTGACAGTTTGGCGTAGGTATTATTACTACATAGTATTTCGACAACTCTGCGGTTGTATTGGCCGGTCACGTGATGTGATTCGGAAGTGAAAGCTGTGAATATGGCGAAACGTAAACTGACTTCAAGTGAGGTTTTGCAGGCGATTTTGGACAATAATTCTGATCATGATTGTAGCAGTTCTGAAGAAGATTTTAGTGACAATGATGATCAGCAATGTGCGCTGCATGATACTGTGAATGACGACGCATCGGATGATGGCGATGAGTGGGTGTATCCCCAGCATCTCAACTGGACTGCTGCCCGTGGTGAACTACCATTTCTGCATCGGTTTGAGGCAACGTGTGGCTTTACTGTTGATGTAAACAATTACACTGCTGAGCAGTTTTATGAGCTGTTTGTGTCACCTGCCTTGATCAGACATTTTGTTCATCAAACACATCTGAATGCAGCACAGTTTATTGAGAAAAATCCCAACTTACCTCCACATTCCCGTGTTCATGCTTGGGTAGACACTGATGAAAACAAAATGCAAAAATTCATTGGGATTTTGATGTTGATGGGAATAATCAGAAAACCAGATATTGAGATGTACTGGTCTACAGATCCTATGTATACAACACCTATTTTTGCAGCTATCATGAAACGTAACCGATTCTCTTTGCTGCTGGAATTCTTTCATTTGAATGACAACAGCAATGAGCCAGATAAGAAAGATCCAAACCGTGACCGCTTGTTCAAGCTACGTCCTTTGATTGACCATTTATTTGAAACATTTCAGCAGGTATTTCAGCAGGTAAATACTGCTTGAATAAAAGAAAAAAAGTAAAAAAACGAAAATTGTTCAGATTTCGCCCGGCATGGGGAATATTTAGGGAGTTGGCGGTTAAAGGGTTAATTCTCTGTCACAGTAGAACATGTCCTGAAGTCCCATGATGCACTTGGTTTCTCTCCTCTGCACAGCTTCAAGTGCTGCTATGTTTTTCTTGTACCGTGGTGACCAAAACTGCACACAGTACTCCAGATGTGGTCTTACTAGTACGTTGTATAGTTTGAGTATAATGTCACTTGACTTTAATTTATCAGTTTTTACAATATGACCTAACATTTTATTTGCCTTTTTAATTGCCTCTGTGCATTGCTTACTCAATAAGAATGCTGTGCCAACATAAACCCATAAATCCTCTTCCGAGGTTGCTCCCTGTATGATGGTGTCTCCCATCTTGTATTTATAATTGATGATTCTTTTACTCACGTGTAGCACTTTTCACTTTCAATATTAAACTCCATTTGCCAAGTGTTCATCAGAGCTTGTCCAGGTCTTGTTGAATTGTTTTTCCTCAGTGCCAGCCATTGCTCCAAGTTTTCTAACTGTACCGGCATCTATGTGTAACCCACTTTAAAGTGGTTACTAAACATTAATAGTTTAATTCTAATTAAAAATAGTATATACTATATTTTTAAAATATTTCAAATTGACTGCACTAATTTCATTATATAACAGTCCAGAAATACTTTTAATTTTAAATGGTGGCTGTTGGCAGTGGGAATTTTTATTTGATTTGTAAATCAAGAAGGGAATGTTAGTGATGGGGCATTTCGATTTACTATAATGATTGTGATTCTTTTGAACTACCCGTTTAAGTCAATCAGTTCTTTTAAATCATTTGATATTTTTTTTTTTATGTTAGTCCCTTTGCTCTTTGGATCCACCGTGGAATTGCAATGTATGACGTCTTCACACACTTTTTAATACTAGATATGCCAAGGTCGAAGCCAACTGGCGTTGTGTTTTTAAATCTTTTGATTTTTTCCTATAAGTGCATCATGATCCTGCCCCTTTTTAGTTAGCGCTTCATTTTATTTTTTTATATTAGCCCCTTTGTTCTTTGGATTCACCATAGAATTGCAATGTGTGACGTCTTCACAGAGTTTTTAATACTAGATATGCCATGGTTGATGCCAACTCGTGTTGTGTTTTTAAATCTTAGATTCTTTCCTAAATGCGTGCGTCATGCTCCTGTCCATTTTTAGTTAGCGTTTCATTTTATTTTTTTATGTTAGCCCCTTTGCTCTTTGGATCCAACATGGAATTGCAACGTGTGACGTCTTCACAGAGTTTTTAATACTAGATATGCCATGGTTGATGCCAACTCGTGTTGTGTTTTTAAATCTTAGATTCTTTCCTAAATGCGTGCGTCATGCTCCTGTCCATTTTTAGTTAGCGTTTCATTTTATTTTTTTATGTTAGCCCCTTTGCTCTTTGGATCCAACATGGAATTGCAACGTGTGACGTCTTCACACACTTTTTAATACTAGATATGCCACGGTTGACTGGCGTTATGTTTTTAAATCTTTGATTTTTTCCTAGGGCGGCATGGTGGCACAGTGGATGGCGCTGCTGCCTCGCAGTTGGGAGACCTGGGGACCTGGGTTCGCCTCCCGGGTCCTCCCTGCGTGGAGTTTGCATGTTCTCCCCGTGTCTGCATGGGTTTCCTCCGGGTACTACGGCGTCCTCCCACAGTGCAAAGACATACAGGTTAGGTGCATTGGTGATTCTAAATTGTCCTTGGTGTGTGGGTGTGTGTGTGCCCTGCGGTGGGCTGGCGCCCTGCCCGGGGTTTGTTTCCTGCCTTGCGCCCTGTGTTGGCTGGGATTGCCTCCAGCAGACCCCCGTGACCCTGTAGTTAGGATGTAGTGGGTTGGATAATGGATGGATGGATTTTTTCCTAAACGCGTGCATCATGCTCCTGTCCATTTTTAGTTAGCTTTTTATTTTATTTTTTTATGTTAGCCCCTTTGGAGCTCTTTGGATCCAACATAGAATTGCAATGTGTGACATCTTCACACACTTTTTAATACTAGATATGCCACGGTTGACGCCAACTGGCGTTATGTTTTTAAATCTTTGATTTTTTCCTATAAGCGCGTCATGCTCATGTCCCTTTTAGTTAGCGTTTTAATTTTTTTTTTTATGTTAGCCCCTTTGCTCTTCGGATCCAACATGGAATTGCAATGCGTAACGTTCTTCACACACTCTGTTTAACAATACATGTGCCATGGTCGACACTAACTGGTGTTGTGTTTTTAAAATCTTCAGTTTTTCCTAAGTGTGCACCTCATGCTCCTGTCCCTATTTTTTTTTAAACTAAAGATCCCCTATTACTGCCAAAAACAACGCCATTGAACATTGGTAACCCAGGTATGAACCGCTGTCTCTCTCCTCTGGCTCGCACAGCATCTGCATATTTTTTTTCAATTAGAAAATCCAATCTAGTCACTTTTATCAAAGTTATTGTACATTGCTACTGAAATGGGATCTAAAATTGAATCATCTTGTCCTTTTTTTTTTGAGCATAGAAGAAGCAGAACAGTGCTTATAAGGAGATGTTAGTTTTAGGAAATTTGCTTTTGTTCTTTAACTGCAATTCCGGTTTATGCTGTTTATTTTGAAAATCTTTCTTTTTTCTTTTTACCTTCTAGTTTTTGACCTCTTGCCTTTCCCTGACTGTTTTTGTTTCACTTCTTGGTTTCCTTCTGGGAAGTCATAACATTCCTAAATTAAAATGTAAATGTTAATTTATTGTATAAAACATTTTACCCAATAAAAGTTATTTTCTTTCAAATAATAAAGGTCAGACTTTAACATATCAGGAAATGGCATGAAGTGAAAGGCTTCATTTAGGTGCCTTTGATTCATTTTCAGATACAGTCATTAGAAATAGCATTAGGAAGCTGAAGAATCCTGATGGCACTCAGCCTAGCGTGCCCTCATCTAGCCAGAGTGACCATCTGTGGCCCTTCATAATCTGACTGGGAGCTCTGACCATACGGCACTCTCTAGTGTGCACCCCACCTGTCATACCCTCCTTAAAAGGACAAGCTTCCAGCTGATGTACTCTTGCAAAACTAAATTTAGTGCAAAGCGATTCACATGACTAGCAAGAATATAAATTACAACTAAAAGCTCAATGACGTTTACTTTGTATTTATTTTGGCACTTTGCTTTCATCCTGTTGGCAGCTTGCAGTAGCATTATGACACAATGTGAAACATTTGAATGATGTCCTGAAGGTCTATAATGCGTTAATGAGAGCATTTAAAGTAAATAAAAAAGTCATTTTCAATATGGACTTTTTCATATTATGCTATTTAGTGGAATCTGACACTGGATAGTATTTAATTAGCAAATTCTTTAATAGGACAGGTTGGAACACAGAGGAACTATAAAAGAGGAGACTGCGTTCCATTAATGTGGGAAGTGACAGCCTTCACATCTTCTACATCTCTGTGATGGCCAGTGCGATATTCTATACTGTGGTGTGCTGGGCTGGTAACATCACTTCAAGAGAAGCCCACTGAATCAGAAGACTAATTAAAATGGCAGGCTAAGTTAGGGGACACATCTCTGGACCCCCTGGAGGTTGTACCAAAGGAGACAATTAAAACAAAAGTCAGTGCTGTTATGCACAATGCTACACATCCTCTCTGTGACACACCAACATGGAGGGCTTTCAGCAAACAAATTGTTCAGCAGAAGTGTGTCAATAAATATGTTCCTATGTTCTTATGAAAAAGATCCTGTCTTTTCCTGGACTAAATCAGTTCTCGTGAATTAAAGGAGCTCTTTTTTTCCTGGGGACAAAATAGCAGTTTATTGCTGATGCAGATGTAATTTCCTTATGCTGCATGTTCTAGTTTCCTACAAAAACCCCATAGGGACTTTGAAGAACAGGGCCTTTGAAGGTCCTTAAAAATAACATTTGCAATTTGGAGTCTAAGGAAGTTACCTTCTGTTTGAAATGGCAACACTGGATGATGGCAACAATAAGAATGAGAAGGGTTGCAAGGTTTTAACCATAGAACATCAAGATCCATCAGGTGTATCCATACTCAGCTGAAATTGTGGATGTGCTGGCTAGGAGTCTTGTAGTCTGTCTGGTGAAGCCCACATCTACCTGTTATTGGTTGAGATTATCAAGGATCAGGTATTGCAGTAACTCCTTATATTTGTAAGGAATTCTGCGCCTTCCTCATAAAGTATGTGCTTCCACCATGAAGTATTGTCCACATCCATTGGTACCCTGCCAAGGCTATTAGAACAATGTTGCAACATTAGAAAATGTGAAAAAAATGAAGAGATCTGAGTACTTTCTGAATCTATCTATCTATCTATCTATCTATCTATCTATCTATCTATCTATCTATCTATCTATCTATCTATCTATCTATCTATCTATCTATCTATCTATCTATCTATCTATCTATCTATCTATCTATCTATCTTTTATATGGTTTCCTTTTTCTATCTGTCTATTGCAAAACAAGAAGCATGGAGAAAGGTGCATGGGAGCCAGCTAAAGGGCTCAGAAGGAGGTAATTCCCAGTCAGACCAGGGGGTGGCAGGGTGCACTAATCCTTTCTCTTATCTTCCCACAGATCAAATGCGAGAAATTCCACCTGGCTCTCAGGAAGATGTCACTTCCAGTTTCACCCCAGAAGACGTCACTTCCAGACCAACTGAAGAGCCCACCTCCTAATGACGTAATTTCCACATCCCAAGTCGCAGCCCGATTACCTCATTTCTGGTTCTGGTCCCAAGATCCTTCCTCTTCCTGCTTTTCAACTGTATATCTGCCATGTTTCCAAACCTGGTCAGTTCTGTTGTGGACTCTTGTTTGTAAAGACCATTGCATCAACCTTTTTCTTGCAAGCAATCAGCATCCAATTCTCAATTATACGGGAGGCTGCTTCAAACCTCTTTATTGTGTCAAGACTTGATTATTACTACACCCCGTATAATAAAAGTAAATCAAAAAAGACTGATCTTTTTACAAAAATACTGATGAGGTCTTTTCATATGGGAGTCCAATATAGAATTGACACAAAGATGGACGGACCCTTGGTTATATGGGTTCCTGGCAGGAAGGGACAGGTCCAGGAGGGCGGACAACAGCAGTGATGCCAGTGGTGGAACAGTCGTCAAACTTCCATTCTGCACAGGTAGGAAGAGACAAAGCATTAGAACACAATGCCAACACCAGAGTGCTTGAGCTGCCTCCCAGATGAACATGTGTGACACCCTCTATTACATGGTGCCTTTTCTATCTATCTATCTATCTATCTATCTATCTATCTATCTATCTATCTATCTATCTATCTATCTATCTATCTATCTATCTATCTATCTATCTATCTATCTATCTATCTATCTATCTATCTATCTATCTATCTATCTATCTATCTATCTTATACTTACACTGTCTCAAATTCCTGATGACAGCATGAAGTGCTTTATTGACCCAGCTGTGCTATCTTCAATACTGGGGGTCAAGTCGGTTATAATAATTTTTTTCTTTTATCATTCATGGCCAAAGATTACCATCGACTGAACAACTTATTCAGAGCAGCAAACATGGAGATGGAGGTCTGCCCTGTAGTTGATCTGCCCTCGCTCACCGACAATACGATCGTGACATTCCATAAAGGGGAAGTCGTGAGCTTTAAGTCTCTGTCAAAGGGGGACCTTTATAAATATTGTGTAAAAACTATACACTTTGCAGCACTAAAAACAGTATAGGAAAAGCCATAGAGAGAAAATCTGGGGGTGGAAGGTGGGAGTGCACCTGCTTGGAGGGAGCTATATAAGAAAAGAACAGCCGACTTGCAATGGAGAATTCTGCATGGGATTGTCGCTACCAATTCCTTTTTAAAATAATTGAGCTGAACGAGGATGATACATGTATATTTTGTGGACAAAAACAAATGATATTCCATTTATTCTTGCAATGTATAAGACTGTTTTTTTTTTCTTTTTTTTTTTGTGAAATATGTAGTAAATTAATGAGGAAATTGAACAATATCATGGTCATTTATGGAACAAAACATAACAAGGAAAATCGGCAAGCAGTTCAGCTAATAAACTATTTATTGGGTGAAGCAAAGTTAGCAATTTTAAAGAGTCGAAATAATAAACAGTGTGGGACAGGGGCTACTGATGCTGTTTTGATTTTCAAGATGAATGTACGTTCCAGAATAAGAATGGAATACATGTATTATAAATTGATGAATACATTAGATTTATTTAAAAATGTGGGGGGGATTGAAGGGGTGCTTTGCTCAATTGATGATGGAGAACTAAAAATGAATGTATGAGACATAATGTAAGTTTTCTTTATTTGTTTTTATGTTTTCTTAGAATGATGTAAAATAGTTGAACTAATCGAGCAGAGTAACATCATAATATTTATGTTGAACTTATGATTTGGGACTTTTTAAGTGCTTGTTAGTTATGGGTTCAGGAGGTTTGAATTGTTAATTAGAAGAATGGAAAAGTTTTGGGGTCTTTTCAGATTAATATAAGTAATAGTATGTCATATACAGACTTCAATGGAATTGTTTCTCCTTTGATACAGTAGCCTGTAAAATATTGGTTTTACATAGATAGATAGATAGATAGATAGATAGATAGATAGATAGATAGATAGATAGATAGATAGATAGATAGATAGATAGATAGATAGATAGATAGATAGATAGATAGATAGATAGATACTTTATTAATCCCAAGGAGAAATTCGCATTCTCCAGCAGCAGCATACTGATACAAAAGGAATACACAGGAATAACTGTGTCTCTACTTGGTCTGCTGCCACCTCAATGAGACACATCGGGAAAAGCAGTGTGAGCTGAGATGAGTTTTCATAAAATAAATGAATGTACTAACTCCTTAATTTACCTGTACATCTTGGCTGTAAAATAGTGTAATAAAATGGGCACTAAAGGACAGATCAGTTTCTCAAAGATAACTAACACACTAATATTCAGACTCTATAAGTTTGGAGATGACAGAATCTTGACTTGTCTGCAGCATTCCTAGCATCTGTGTGAGTGAAGAGCAGTAGCCACCAATCATCCAAAATTTTCCATTCATTGAAGTCATTAATTCAGGAAACAACAGGAGAAATGTCATTCAGTCTCATTGACAAATACCACCTAAAGTGAAATGAATACTTTTTCATATTATATTTTCTAGGTATAGGATATAGTGAGAAGTCAAGCAAAATTACACCTTTTAGGAGCTAACTAAAAAGATTGCAATATGCAAGCATTCGAGGCAACTCAAAATGTTACATTTTGCCTGAAGAAGGGGCCAGAGTTGCCTCAAAAGTCTGCAAATTGTAATCTTTTCAGTTAGCCAATAAAAGGTGTCATTTTGTTTGACTTCTCATTACATTAATGTATGTGGACGCTAGAGGCACTGTTGCCCCGCTAAACCCACCAGACAGACGTCCAAGACACACTCATAAAAAACACCAAGAAGAATCTTTAATAATTTTTCTTCAATAAGTGCACAAAGCACCACACACTCCACAATTCTCCAATAATAATAATAAACAATAGTTAATAATCACAATCCTCCACACCTCCCAGCAGCTCCATCACTCTACCACCCAACTCCGGCTCTCCCTGCTGGGTTTTGACCAGTCCTTTAAATAGTCCATGACCCAGAAGTATTCTTTCTCCGGGTCAAACGCCACATCATCCTTCAAGTAGCCCAGAAATACTGCTGGCTTCCGTCCTCGTGACTCCAAAGTACTTCCGGGTTGTCATAGGAGTAATAGTCCCCAGGTTCTTTATGAGCTCCCCCTGGCGGCACCCACGGCACCCAACAGGGCTGAGGAAACGGACTCCACGTCCCAGGATGCTTTGAGGGAATTCGGGGAACTGTTGTCGTCCAGGGGAGCTGCCAGCTAGCATCCCGGGGGAGGCAGTGTCCCGAAAAGGCTGCCTTCTTCCATTCTTTTCTTTTATGGACGTCTCGGCCGGACTGAACCGACTGGCTGTCCATCACAGTATAAGTTTGATATGTCACTGTGCCCTGTGCAAATCTATCTTATAAATTTGTTTTTTTCCAGAGCCAGATTAAGCACAGGGGTTCACCATATAGAACTTTGAGGCAAACAGTATGACATAGGACAGCTTGGAACAACAGGAAAGCGTGCAGATGCCTGTGTACTCTTTCCATCTGTTTAAGTCAGCATGGAACTGTATCCTTGTTTAAGTACTGCCTTGTTTGGAAGTGCATGTTCACCTAAGGGAGGCCCTGCATGTGAAGAAAGAGTATAAAGCCTTGGAACATCACCCAGCACACCTTTGAAGCTGACGACAGATGGGAGATACTGTCATCCGATCCCGAAAATGCCTTTCACTGCATGGACGATGTTGACGGACTCTACATCTCGGGCCCCCACTCTCAAACTGGGTTTTGTCATTTGCTTCCCTCGTCTGTTATTCAGCAAAAGCCGACATTAAACAAAGTTATTTCTCTTGCGTGATTTGTTACCGCCGTTATCACTAGGGAGGGGTATCGCCTTTTATTTCATACTGTGTAAGCCCATGCTGTAAAAAACCTGGAGTCCTAGAAACTATTGAAATCATCAGAAAAAAAATTGAAATGTAGAGATGTCAGGTAATTGAAAGGAACAACTCTGGGCATCTCACTCCTAGGAGGTTTTGTTTTGCCGATGTGCTCGCCTCGCTTATGCATTAGCGGCGGGAGGAAAAGTAAAAGGGATACCATTTTGCCAATGTTAGCGGCTGAGCGACTTTGTCTTTCTTCTGAGGTTTCATTTTGCCGATGTAATCGCCTCAGTTGCGTATTAGCAGATAAGCAAGTTTTCTGTTTCCTCGGAGGCAGAGCCCTTACCCCAACTCCACCTTGCACTTCCGGACCGGACAGACAAACACACTGTTTATACTGTATGTAAGATCTGTATAGATTCGGGTTACATAACACACCACAATCAATAAAGAACTCATTCCCAGGGAGCTAACACCCCCTGATGGACACAATCCATAATGGTTAACACAATACAACACCCTAGTACTATAGGTGTAGGATATAAAAGGAAAGACTGTAATGGAAACCTGGGCATCAGTGAGCACAAACCCCAACATGAACACACAAGCACAGTTCCGTGGTTCAAATAAAGGTTGGTTTATTAACCAAACTACACAATACCTCCACAAAGTAACAACACAGAAACACAGGTTTCTCTCTTCGTAATTCAGTTCTTTCCCACAATTCCTCTCACCACTGCACTTCCCTCTTCCAGTCGAATGTTGCCCTTCTTACTCCCAGCTCTGACTCGCCTGGACAAGGAAGCGCAGTCCCTTTTATTAATGACCCGGGAGTACTTCCGGTGCCAGGGTCATACAGAGGTCCATTACAGCAAGGAGCTTGTCTCCCTTCAGTGCCCTGTTGTGGCACCCAGGGACCCCAGCAGGTCTTCTCTGCAGGACTACATTTCCCTGCATTTCCCTGCATGCCCTGCTGGCTTTCCACTGGGTACCGATATCCAGTGCTGCTGCCATCTAGTGTGCTGGGGAAATAACAACCCCCCAGTGATATCTTTTCTTTTCAATAGACTGTCCATCCATGCAATCCAATCCTTCCTTTCCGGGTCTGCTTCTTCTTTCCTCCCTGGCCAGGATGCCCGTCCAGCCCACGTGGCATCTACAAAACATAATGTTCCCTGTTATCTGATCAGAGGAATACCACATCTAACTTTAATGAGTGTATACTGTCATCATATTTCTACAAATATCAGAAATGACTGAAAAAGTAAGAAGTTCTAACCCACGTTTTGGTAGCTCAGTTTGATTTCGAATTCTGTGTAGGTGGCTGTGTTTACATTTAACATCAGGAAGCAAGCTAGCAAATTTTATTTATAAAGCACATTTTAATAACAACAGGGTGTTAACTGAAGTGCTGTACATTTTAATAATAACAAGTCAGACAATGTTGGCACGGCCAAACATTCTGGTGAGTTTGGCGACTGAGTTAACTGATGTGAATAGTTAGAGCATTTCACATTTTTATAACCTTCATCCAAGAGTCAGTTACTATGTTTTCATTTATTAAATCTTGTAAACTTGTCTTGTAACAATGAATCATATTCAAAAGTAGCTGCGATAATAGAATCCAATTTCAGGTGTTAGTAGATGACATTAAATATGCGCTTTTGAGTGTCACTTTACAATTGAGTTTAAAAACAGAGCACAAAGAGGCTTGTGGTGGCTTAATGGCCTTCATCCATAGCAAACTGCAATTCAAGTGAAGTAAACACGGCATTAACTGATGTGTGTTAGTGGTGGAGGGTCAGTGACTAATAGTTATATAAATGTAATGAATTATTATTATTATTATTAGTTGTTCAGTTTTCTTAAACATAACATTTCTAAAAATATACCCAAAAGATTCGCATTCAACAAGTGAAGGATATCTGTTAATAGAAAATGAGCAATCCAAGCATGAAATCAGCATCCTATGAGAGGAGGAAAGCAACTGAATAAGTTTCATATCTGTCTATTAACTCTTTTAGGGCTAATTATTTTTTTTTCCTTTTGTCCCAGGGCTGAATATTTTTCCAAAAAAGCTCAGTTTTCTCAAATAGCACACAAAGCAATGGTTTCACGCATAAATCAACATAAAATACTTATTTATGACAAATGTCACAGTATGCATATTCACATACTTATTACATACCTGTTTGCAGTGTTGTGCAAGTTCACACCTCACAAGAAACCGCTCAGAGTTCAGTTCACACAGATGAACTCTTTTAGGGCGAATGTTGACTTCTGTCGACACGCGGGGTTGAGGGAGATAATCAGCTGTAAACGTCGACAAAACTCGCCATTATGTTACAGGTAGACCCACTTTGCTAGGAGGAATGTCTTGGCATTGAATCCCTGCGTTTGCGTGAGTAGTATAGTACTGAGTAGTGAGTAAACAACATCTACAATAGCATCGACATCTGATGAAACAGCAAAACGAATGCGCAACGCAAAATACTCACTGAACAAAAATTTGCGTATAGTTTATTATTTTGAATTGGACTCTGACTTGTTGGACTCTGATTTTGTGATCTGGAGATTGAGATCTAAAACAAAGTGAGGTACCGATATCAGCTGATCAGTCCCCAGTTGATCCGCTGCCGCTGCCCCCGCGCAGCCACAGACCTCTAACATGCGGCGACAGGGCATTGCATGCGGCAGCAGATGTTTTATGTTGTTTTATGTGAGAAGCTTTTGCTTTCTGTGCTTTTCAGAAAACACAATTTTTTGGAAAAATATTCACGATTTCAGTTTTGAACTAGATCATGTTCAGTTCATATTTGTATTTTTGAAGGAGTGAGAATAAATGACCCCTGAGTTTACCTTATATTAGGCGATTACAATGTTCTTGAATAAAATACAGTAATTATGAAGACTTTTTAATTTAAATACACTTTACTGAGTTATACCCAGCAACAAACACATATAACCATATATGCTAATATCCTCCCAGTCAAAAAAAAAATTAAATAGATACAAGTATACATATAAATGACCGCTCTATTTCCAACCGTGTGACACAAGTGGTGACCATGGAACCAGCGTGCAGGTGAACTAACCGATTACACTGCCGGTCAAAATTCATGTCACATATTGCATGTCCAATGCAATGTTTATGAATGTTTAGAAAAATCTAAAGTGGCCTCGCGAAGTACGACATTTTCCTAAAAGCGAAAGCGGCATTTCACCGCATGCTCGTGTCAGCGGGGGTGCAGCTTAAGCACAAGCAGGCAGACACAGACATTGCCTATCTGATTTGACATTATTTTTTTCCGAAAACGAATAAATGGCAAAACATTCGTACAAAATAAATATTTGTAAAAATCCACTATTTGTGCTTATCCGAATACCATATTCAGACTCGGCTCCACCCCTACATTACAGGGTAAGTAAGGCAAAATCATTTAATCTGCACCTAAATCAGATCCAGAATGTCACCTAAAACTGAACTCGTTCATGTTCAAGTTCTTCACTTGCAAATACGTTACGTTAAATTCACCGTTCTTAAAAAAATTAGCTTGTTCAATGAACATGCTCTTTTGATCTAGTTCATGCACAACGCTGCCTGTTTGTAGCATCACTCATAAGCTGAAAGGCTCTTTCTAGTAAAAAAACGTCTTGACGTAGTCAAGTGGCTGCTAATCTGTATTGTCCACCAGCAGGCCGCGTCATTTGGTGAATTCTAGTTGCTAACTTGTCTCCTCCAGATCGATGTCTATGTAGTCCCTCCCAGGGCAAACGTTTTCATTGGCGCACCAGCTGCATAAGCGCTAAGATCAGCTGATGCAGGCACCTGACTTTCGTTTCCGATCTCCAGGTCACTTGTACCAAAATCGGAGTTCGATATGTCAGAGTCCGATTCAGCAATATGGCCCGATGTCGATGCCATTCTAGATGTTGCTTACTCTACGCTACTCACACACATGCAGGGTGTCATCATCAAGTCAACAAGTCTAACAGTCCTCCAAGCAAAGAGGGTCTACCTATAACATAACGGTGAGCTTGATCAACTTTTACAGCTTTCTTTCGCTCTCTGCACCTGATATTCATCATCAACCCCTCGTGTCGACAAAAGTCGACATCCTCCCTAAAAGAGTTAATATTAGTTAGATTACTGGAATTTTTTTACATTTTATAAATAAGTAAGAACTTGGAAAGGAACTGATTTACCTTATAATGGCAATATGACTCTTAAATGATCAGCAAGAAGATCCGGGGCCCGCTGCGATTGTTTGTGTATATCTGGGACTCCCTCTGCTCCGGCTGCTGCTTCCGGGCCGCTGTACCCCCTTGATGAAGACGACTTTGTGTTCTTTTGAGCAGGAGTCGGGGCCGATGCCTCAAGTTTGACAGCTGTTTCTTGTGAGGCCGGGTCACCTCTGTAAGAGACTTGTGTTTGTATCTGTCTGAACAGCAATAAAGTTTCTACTCCTTGGAAAACCTGCTGAACTCTCCTATGCAACTTTGTAACCCAATCTTGACAAGATTAGTTAGGGCAGTTGCAACTTTCCTTTTATTAATGCGTTATTAAAGGTTGATAATGACGGTTCTTTACAATAATAATCTAAAGATGACATCGTTCAGTCAATTCAGTCTTATATGTGCTTACCTACCGTATATACTTGCATATAAGTCGGGTCTCGAAACCCGAAAAATAGATCAAAAAATCAGACACCCGACTTATATGCCTGTTCAAAAATACAACACTTAATTTTTTTCTTTTTTACATCTTCTTGCCTCCTCCGATCTCGCATTATGTTTCTCAGATGCATCGAATTTTGTTGAAGCAGCTCAGTTACCAGTTTCTTTCGCCACTTCAGCGACGTTTAATTTAAAACCAGCTTCATATTTTCTTCTGATCCAATGCTCCATCATAGATAAGGGATGCTCTTACGATAAAGGTGTATGAGGGTGTGAGATACAAAAAACACACAACAGTGCAAACGTTGCTTCGTAATAGTGAGGGTATTATCATGTGGTCACGTAGGCACAATAGAGAGAGAGAGAGGTTAGGAGCTCACGCTGATACAGCGCATTGCTGCACCCACATAGAAATAAAAAGGCCGTGTGCTCCGTGGTTACTCTCTCAGGTGAGCGTTAGCATATCAGAATCTCTTGGACCAATAGTGTGAGTTTTCCACATTTGACTTATACGACTGACATTATAAAATACCAGGAATTATACGGTAAAATCAAATCCTGACTTATCTGAGGGAGAACTTATCTGCGAGTATATATGGTAATTGTTTTCCCTTTCCATTTATTCCCAGAGAAGTGAGGTTTCTCATACTCCATAAGTTAGTCTACCTAAAGAGGTATGAGAAGGGCACTGCTGTGTGAGCCATTTTACCTGCCTGGCATTTGACTTTGCTTGCATTGGGCTTCCGAGTGGCTGTCAAATGAGTAACAGAAAGAGAAAAATCTACAAAATACACAAGATCAAACAACTGCACTCAAAGTGAAAGTGAAACAGTTTCTGGCTGAAGTCGCACAGAATGTTTATCCATTTCTAGATGAACAAGTTCACAAATTTGCCAATGCTTTTCAATGAGCAATTTTGAAATTTTAAATTGGTAAATGATATGGTAAGGTATGAAAAAAGGTCTAATACTCCATCACAGTCATTTAGAAAATCTAACTATTATTCAGGGTGTTGATATCAAAATGTAATTATGATTTCTCTGAATTAAACATTTTCAGGAAGACCAATTAATTAGACTTCTGTCTTCACCAATCAATTCACAATTTCAAACTGGAGCAGAGCTAAATCTAGATAGACTCCAGCACTAAATCTAAATTGATTAATATTATGAGATACTGTAACGTTACCCTGTAACGTTATTGCTGGGTGGAGTGGTGGCTTGGTGGCTAAAGGATCTGGGCTAATAACTTGATGGTTGCTGGTTCGAATCCCAGCAGTGACAGAATGACTGCTACTCTGTTGGGCCATTAAGCAAGGCCCATAACCTGCATTAGGCGCATGGGTATTGTACAAATAGCTGACCCTGCACTTTGACCCCAAAACTCTCTGAAGAGTAACTTAGGGTATGTGAAAAATGAAAGTTTCCTAATACAAGAAATTGTAGATTGCGATT